>NC_134876.1:2009477-2026977 GCF_041734735.1 Babylonia areolata | reverse complement strand
GTCATGTCCTGCCACGACGATAGCTGGTGTGTGACTTGGCTTGTGCGTACTCGCCTGCACACACATACACACTCACGCATGCACACGCACACACACACACACACACACACACACACTGAATTCTACACACGTGGTTGCATTTTTTCACACGTTTAACCTGCACTTGTTTTGTCCACCGCAATCACGCTGTGTTGAATCGTATCATAACATCATGCGCAGCGAGAACCTGTTCACTAAGTGCACGGAAAACATATATCACAGATAAAATCAGAACAAACGATCCCCGTGTTTTGTTTTGTATTTCTCAGCTGGTGTTCGATTTCGAAATTGATAGTATCTTTGCTTTCTTAATCATTGCTTTCTTAGCGTCATTGTCCTCTTCTTTTTTTTGTGCCGAGGAAAGGACGGGGTAGGGGTGGTGGGGGTGGGGAGCTGGGCGAGGCGGGAGGGCGGGGCGGGGGGGTGGGGGTGGTGGTGGTGGTGGTCTGGTAGCGTAACTGGAGTCTGTAGGAATCTAAGATTGAACTTGCGCTATAATGATTTTGGTGGACAGGCTGGGGGTGGGGAGAGGGCTGATGTGGGGGAGGAGTGGAACACGAATTGGAAATGAGGGTGAGGGACAGTGAAGAACACTTTTCCCGGAGGGTAATGTATGGGGTTGGGTTGGTTTTTTTGCGTCTTCACCGTTTTTCATTATATTAGTATTATTTTTTTTAATTAAAAAAAAAAATTCATTTCCTATTTATTTATCTATTCATTTACTGGTGTATGTATGTATGTATGTATCCTCTGTTTATCTAGCTAGCCAGCTATCAATCTGTCCATTAATCTATTTTCACTGTATGTTCTGCCGATATCTATGCCTCCCACTTCCATTCCCCCTTCTTCCCCCCCCCCCCCCCCCCCGTCACCCCCCCCCACCCCCACCACACCCCTACACCACCTTTCTCACTCACAGCAAGAGATGATAGCAAATTATGGTTTTTGAAAGTGGGTTTCGTTTCGTTTTTGCTTTGATAGAAATGGTGCCCGCAGAGACGACGGTTCCAGTACGTGTCTGAAACCATAATTACGTGTTCTCATTCTGGGTGTTTACGTGTTGGCACACACGCGTCAATGTCAATGTCATTGACTAGCCGTGCACACGTGAACAGAGACACGGACAACACACGCAGGCATACACATGCTTGGGTGCATGCACATGCACAGCTCCCCCCTCCTCCCCCCCCCTCCTCCTCCGCACCCCCCCAACCCCCCTGCCCCCCCCCCACCTCCCACCCTAACACATAACACACACGCCCTAAACCCAACTCACATACACATAATCTCGCGCATGCAAACAGACACGCACTTCCCTTGTTGTTTATTTATTTATTTAAATTTATTTACTTATTTCTGTATTCGTTTATCTATTTAATTCTTTGTGTGTGTGTGTGTGTGTGTGTGTGTGTGTGTGTGGCCTCAGTTTGCATGCAGGTCATGGAGTACCAGAACGTGTTTTTTTTGTTTGTTTGTTTGTTTGTTTTTCTTTTTTTGGTTGTTGTTGCTTTCACACGCCTTCTTTATTGGCCAAAAAATAACCTACCTTTTTTTCCTTCTGTTTTCGTTCGTGTTTAGTTTTTCTGTTTATATATATATATATATATATATATTACATGTCAGTTTTAGATTAATACAATGTTTCTAAATCTATTCAAGGTAGTATCCTTCCAAATACACTAAGTTCTTTGTCTGAATATTCTGTTTTCAGGGACAATTTCAGTGAATAGTTTAGCATTATACATGTGTTTGGAGTTGTCTGAGATTGAAGTTGCTTTGATGTGAGGATGTGGATTCTATGTGTGGGATAATCATCGAAATCATCTTAGTATAATACCTATACACACACAAACACGCGCGCGCTCACTCTCACTTTCTCTCTCTGACGGACGCAACAGACAAGCCGTCATGCGGCGCCTGGTGGCTAAGGGCAGAGAATTTCCCAGTCTACCAGGTCACTGGAAATAAGGGGTAGAGTATTTCCCAATCTCCCAGGTCACTGGAAATAATGGGCATAGTATTTCCCAATCTCCCATGTCACTGGAAATAAGGGGCAGAGTATTTCCCAGTCTCCCAGGTCACTGGAAATAATGGGCAGAGTATTTCCCAATCTCTCATGTCACTGGAAATAATGGGCAGAGTATTTCCCACTCTCCCAGGTCACTGGAAATAAGGGGCAGAGTATTTCCCACTCTCCCAGGTCACTGGAAATAAGGAGCAGAGTATTTCCCAATCTCCAATGTCACTGGAAATAAGGGGTAGAGTATTTCCCAATCTCTCACATCACTGGAAATAAGGGGTACAGTATTTCCCAATCTCCAATGTCACTGGAAATAAGGGGCAGAGTATTTCCCAATCTCTCACATCACTGGAAATAATGGGCAGAGTATTTCCCAATCTCTCATGTGACTGGAAATAAGGGGTAGAGCATTTCCCACTCTCCCAGGTCACTGGAAATAATGGGCAGAGTATTTCCCAATCTCTCACATCACTGGAAATAAGGGGTAGAGTATTTCCCACTCTCCCAGGTCACTGGAAATAAGGGGTAGAGTATTTCCCACTCTCCCAGGTCACTGGAAATAAGGGGTAGAGTATTTCCCAATCTCTCACGTCACTGGAAATAAGGGGTAGAGTATTTCCCAATCTCCCAGGTCACTGGAAATAATGAGCAGAGTATTTCCCAATCTCCCAGGTCACTGGAAATAAGGGGCAGAGTATTTCCCAATCTCCCAGGTCACTGGAAATAAGGGGTAGTGTATTTCCCACTCTCCCATGTCACTGGAAATAAGGGGTAGTGTATTTCCCAATCTCCCAGGTCACTGGAAATAATGAGCAGAGTATTTCCCAATCTCCCAGGTCACTGGAAATAAGGGGCAGAGTATTTCCCAATCTCCCAGGTCACTGGAAATAAGGGGTAGTGTATTTCCCACTCTCCCATGTCACTGGAAATAAGGGGTAGAGTATTTCCCAATCTCCCAGGTCACTGGAAATAAGGGGTAGAGTATTTCCCAATCTCCCAGGTCACTGGAAATAAGGGGTAGAGTATTTCCCAATCTCCCACGGTCACTGGAAATAACGGCCATGCATGTACGTTTTGAAGTCCACTCGTTCATATGAGTGAACGCGGGAGTTGCAGCCCACGAACGCAGAAAGAAGAAGAAGGAGGAGGAGGAGGTGGGGGAAGAGGAGGAGGAGGAGGAGGACATGACACAGGTCAAGCCAAAGGGCAAAGCGATACCACAAAAAGGTCGGCTCCGCCCCCTTGCCGCAGTCTCAGTGATGACGTAATTCAAACCTTCGGCGCCAAGAGAAAACAGCCTGCAATTATGGTGGCGATTGTAGAACGACCTTCATCCAATCCTATCCCCTCCCTTCCCCCTGCCCGTGACTCCCCCTCCTCCACCAGAAATTCCCCTCCCCCCCCCACCCCACCCCCTTCTGTTGGCAGACCTTGTCTCTGGCGATAATCCTTGTCTTCCTTCCTGACTTCTGCAAGTTCACAACAACGATACGTGCGTGCGTACGTTCGTTTTGACTGGCATGCCGTGACCCTGTGGGAACCAGTGCAGTCGTTGGCTGGTGGACAACAGTTGACATTTTATGCCCCCTTTACCCTCTTTTTTTTTTTTTTTAAATAGGTTTGTTTTTTTTTCGGGGGTGGGGGGGGCGGTGGGGGGGAGTCGAAAAGCAAGCACAGCTAAGCCCTTTGCCTCTAACTGTAAAGGACAGCGGCTATTGATTCCTGAGTTTGATTCCCGTCGCACCTTGTGCAGTTAAGGGTGGATTAAGATTTTTCCGATCTCCCAGCTTAACATGTGTGCAGTTCTGCTAGGGTCTGAATCCTCTTCGTGTATATACGCACGCAGAAAAAAAAAATCGCATACGCACGTTAAAAATCCTGTCATCCTTGTCAGCGTTCGGTGGGTTGTGGAAACTAGAACATACCCAGCATGCAGCCCCCGCAGCCCCCCCCCCCCCCCTCCCACCCACGCCCCCGCCCCCAGAAACCCATAGCTAGGTAAATAAACAAAACACACGCACATACACACACACACGCACTCACCCGCGCGCGCACGTACACACACACACAACGTTGAACAGGAAATAGGAGTGGGCAGGAGTGTAGGTGGGTGGGTGCTTGAAAACAAACTTTAAAAAAAGGAATGATGAGGAAGAAAAGAAGGTATAAAGTTTACCCCCTGAGGGGAAACTATTTCCCGGAGCCATCTTGATGCCGTTTTATTTCCGCTTCCTTCACCCCTCTTCTCTATTTACCCCCCCCCCCCACCCCCAATCCCCTATAATAACACGAGGCAGAAAAAGGGGCGTGGGGTGGGGGGGAGGGGAGAGAAACAAAGTTGGATAGATAGATAGATGGACACAGAGAGAGAGAGAGAGAGAGAGAGAGAGAGAGAGAGAGAACGAACGAACGAAATTTTATTTCACGAGGGTAAGGGAATAAGCACAATTGCTTTTTTTTTTTACATCCGGCCCTCTGCGGGAAAAAAATGTAAGATAAATGCATGCACAAAAGCAGATTCTTCACACACAAAAAGAAAGAGAGAGAGAGAGAGAGAGAGAGAGAGAGAGAGAGGCAAAGTTGGATAGACAGATAGACAGACAGAGAGAGAAAGAGAGAGGTGAAGACCATGCCACAGGCAGAGACGAGACTGGAAACAGAAGGACAATGGGGGGACGGGGAGGTGGGTGGAGAGAGAGACAGAGAGAGAGACAGAGACAGAGAGAGAGACAGAGAGAGAGAGAAGGGGAGAGCAGGGGTGGAGGCGGAAGATGATAAAGGTTTCATTTTCATTCACAGCTCCACGGAGACGAGTCAATGCATCAAATCATGTGCGTCTTTTTTTTCTTTTTTTCTTTTTTTTATGTGTGTCTCTACGTGTGCACGAATATAAACCATTTCTTCTGCTCGTGAATGAAGACTGCACTGCACTGGTTCCCACAGGGTCAGGCACGGCATGTCAGGCAAAAAACGTGTGTATCGTCACTGTAAACATGCAGACAGGGATTTCCGCTAGAGACACAGGTCTGCTGACAGGGGGGTAGGAGGAGGGGGTGGGGAGGTGGGGGGCGGGGGCAGGAGGATGGGGGTGGGAGGACTCCGGAACGGGGGAGGGCAGTGGAGGGGCGGGGGGTTGGGGGGCGGGGGTAGGAGTAGTGCTCATAACCACCACAATTGCCGGCTGTTTTCTTCCTGTGTCGAGGTTTTAAATATGTCGTCACTGTGACTGTGTCTCAAAGCGAAGGTCAGACAGCTGCGGGGGGGGGGGGGGGGGGGATCACTGTTGATGTAGTGTAGCGTTCAGTCCGCATGCTTTGACTCATTGAAACTGAAACTGAAACAGAATTCGAATCCAAGGCATCTTCATTTCAAACTAAAACTTACTGAGTGTACAGGAAATACATAAAAACAGTAACACTTAAATACTTCGACACCACAAGTTATGTACTTTTAAATACTTCTCTGTGTGTGTGTGTGTGTGTGTGTGTGTCTGTCTCTCTCTTAAATCAACAAGTGATTTTTAGACAGCTACACACCATTCCCGCCCCTCTCTCTCTGTCTGTCTGTCTGTCTCTCTCTCTTTCTCTCTCTCTCTCCCAGACACAAGCACACACGAGGACGCGCACGCACGCACGCATGGGGGGCAAGGGAGGGGGGTTGAAGCTAACCTTTTGCAGTATTGCTGTGCCATTTGGCCTCAGATGACTGGCTTCCAGTGGCGTCACATGGCCCTTTTTCCGTCACACGATTAATCCTGAAGAGTCCGTGTCAGCTTGCTCTTCTTTATGATTTATATCCATCTTCTTCATTATTTCCTCCTCTGAAAAGGGGGAACGTAGGGAAACTCTTTTCCGATCAGGATTAGTGACACACAGGACTGGGGACATCGTGGGATGGTCATTGTGTTCTGTCTCCCCCCCTCCCCCCCTCCCCACCTCACAGTCTCATTCTGGTCTTTCACCCCCAAACTGATTTTCTTCCCATTTCCCATTCTTGTTTTTCTCATTTTTGACTCACTTGAGTAAATAAAGTGAGTCTATGTTTTAACCCGGTGTTCGGTTATCTGTGTGTGTGTGTGTGTGTGTGTGTGTGTGTGTGTGTGTGTGTCCGTGTGTCCGTGGTAAACTTTAACATTGACATTTTCTCTGCAAATACTTTGTCAGTTGACACCAAATTAGGCATAAAAATAGGAAAAAATTCAGTTCTTTCCAGTCATCTTGTTTAAAACAATATTGCACCTCTGGGATGGGCACAAAAAAAAAAAGAAAAAAAAGAAGAAAAAAAAGAAGCCTAATTATATGCAAACTGCATTTACTGTTATATTTATATTTTTTATATTCTCTAAACTTGGCACTTTGACCTCTTCTTCTGACACAACAACAAGAGGAGTCATTGTTATCATTTTTTGTTCAAACAGGAACTACTTTTGCTAAGCATGGAATTTTTTATTTTATTTTGCAAACGTTTTGGTGCAGATAGTAAAAAAGGGAAATTACTCTGTAATTAATGCTATGGGACTTAATTTATCACAAGTGAGTCTTGAAGGCCTTGTTCTATTCTGTCATTGACAGTTTTCTGTCGAGTTGTCCATACTCCAGTCTGTCCGTGTCTCTCCTTTCGTTCTACGTGTAGTTGTGTTGAACTGGTTTTGTTGCCACCTCATTGTTTTCCAAGACTTCCAGTTTCATTAACCCACTGTTGGCTCACGCCGTTATGATGATGCAGCATTTTTCAAAAGCTGTCAAGGCCTGACCAGCGCTCTGGCTCAATGTGTTGATCAGGTATCTGCCCCCCCCCCCCCCCCCCCCGCCCCGCCATTAACTCATTAAGAACTTCTGAAGCATGTGTGTGTGTGAGTGTGTGGTGTGTGTGTGTGTGTGTGTGTGTGTGCGCGTGCGCGCGTGTGTGTGGTGTGAGTGTGTTTGTGAGTGTGTGAATGTGTGTGTGAACGTGTGTTTGTGCGTTTAGTGTGTGTGTGTGTGTGTGTGTGTGTGTGTGTGTGTGTGTGTGTGTGTGTGTGTGCGTGCGCACACGCGCGCGTGTGTGTACATATGTAAGTGGCTCTATTTTTATCATCATCGTCATCATCATTTGTGTCCTCTTGCCCCTCCTCCTTATTGTCATCATCATCCTCACCATCATCCTGATCATTATGTTCGTTATTCTCCTCCTCCTCCACCTCATCATCATCATCATTATCATCACCACCAAAACGACCTCCACTAACACCACCACCACCATCATCATCATCATTATTGTCCTCTTCATCCTCCTCCTCTTTATTGTCATCGTCATCCTCACCATCATCATTATTACTGTTCTCCTCTTCCTCCTTCTCTTCCTCTTTTTCATCCTCCTCCTCCTCCTCCTCATCATCATCACCGTTATCATCATCATCATCGCCACCACCGTCATCATCACCATCATCGTCACCATTATCAGTACCATTAACCTCATCATCACCATCACCATCACCACCGTCTCACTATACCAATTCACCATTCATCATTCCAGATTTATAATTATCATCATGATCATCATCACATTCTCACCATCATTATCATTATCCTGTTTCTCCTCCTCTTTATCATCATCATCATCATCATCATCAATACCACCATCACCATCATTATCATCATCATCGTCACTATGATCATCCCAACCAACGTCATCACCACCACCATCATTATCATCACCACCACCATCACCATCACCATCACCACCACCATCAACACCACCACCACCACCACCGTCATCATCATCACCACCACCACCACCACCACCACCACCAACCTGATCATTACCACCATCATCACCACCACCACCACCATCACCATCACCACCACCATCATCACCACAACCATCATCATCACCACCACCATCATCACCACCATCATCATCACCACCAACATCATCACCACCAACCTGATCATCACCACCATCATCATCACCACCATCATCATCACCACCAACCTGATCATTTCCACCACCATCATCATACCATCAACACACCATCATCATCATCATCCACCCACCATCATCATCATTCACCACCAACTCATCATTCACCATCATCACCACCACTCATCATATCACCACCACCCATCATCATCATCACCACCATCATCACCTCATCATCACCAACCTCATCATTCCACCACTCATCATCACACCATCATCATCACCATCATCATCATCACCACATCATCATCCCACCATCATTCACCATCATCATCATCACCATCATCATCACCATCATCATCATCCATCATCACCCTCACCACCATCATCATCACCACCATTTATCATCACCACCATATCATCACCATCATCATCACCATCACATCATCATCACCACCATCATCATCACCACATTCATCACCACCATCATCACCACCATCATCATCATCACCACCATCATCATCACCACCACTATCATCTCTCACCACCATCATCATCACCACCATCATCATCATCACCACCATCATCATCACCACCACCACCATCACCACCACCACCATCATCACCACCAACCTGATCACCACCACCACCACAATCCACATCGCGCTCACTATCTATCCCTTACTCACCATTCACATCCTTCCCCACAGCCGGCTTCTACGGAGACATTGCCCTGAGCGACGAGGACTACAAGGTGGTGAAGGGCCTCCTGCGGATGGCCCGGAACGCCTCGGACAACTTCGAGCTGCAGGTGGAGGACCCCGGCATCCACACGCGGGGCCTCTTCATGCCGCCGCCACGCCCCCCGCTGAAGGGGGACCAGCGCCGCGGGGCCATGTACCGCCGCCAAACGTTGAAGGACAAACACATGCTGCGCAAGATCCTGCAGGAGAAGAAGCGAGAGCTGAAGACCAAGTGCACTGGGAAGTGAGTTTTTGGTGGTTTTTTTTTTAGGGGAGGGGGTGTGGGTGTGGGTTGAGTTAGTGTGTGTGTGGAGTGTGGTGTGTGTGTAGTGTGTATGTGGGGGCGTGTGTGTGTATGTGTGTTTGTATGGGGAGTGGGGGAACGTGTATGTGTGTGTGTGCGTGTGTGTGTTAAGTGTTGTAGTATTGTGACGTTTGTGGATGATCGTGCATTTTGTCTCAATATTCCTGTTCTTCTTCTTGTTGTGTTCTTTCTTTCTTTCTTTCTTTCACTCAGACATTTGAACACACACACATATATATACTGACACAGGCACAAACACACACATATACACACACATACACGCACGCAAACACACACACACACACACACACACAGACGCACACGGCCACCCGATTCACAAAATATATTAGACAAATAGCTAGACTGGCAAGTAGACAGGAATTTGGAGGGGGAAAACGGATACGAATATTTGGCATCATTTCAGAGAGAGATAGAGGAAGGGAGAGGGAGAATGAGAGAGAGAGAGAGAGAGAGAGAGAGAGGGGGGGGGAGATCTCAGAACTCAAAACGTCTTTTATTCAAAGATTAAGGTTTTAGGCATAGCCTATTCTTCCAATCTGTCCTAGCTAATCTACATTCATTACAAATAGCATACACAGAAAGAAAAGGGGAGAGAGAGAGAGAGAGGGGGGGGGGGGGTAGGGGGGCAGACAGAGAGAGAGAGACACACACACAGAGGAGTGAGATACAAAGAAAGACAGAGACAGTGACAGAGAGAAGGAGAGAGAGAGAGAGTTTGAAATGGAATGTTTTTTTAACGGTAAAAGGTTTAGCCACAAGCGTCTTTTCACAAAACATAAAACAACAGCAAAACAAAATAATCATCACAGCAAAGAAGTAGACAGAAAATGAAGAAGAAAGAGAGCGAGCGAGCGAGAGAGAGAGAGAGAGAGAGAGACAGACAGACAGACAGACAGACAGAGGGAGGGTGAACAAGGAGTCCTGTTTGTGTTTGGTTGACACCCTTGAAGCGATGGAAGTGATGGAAGCAGTAGAATGGTGATTTTCCGCTCTGTGAATAACAATAATAATAATAATAATATTTAGTATTTAAATAGCGCTGAATCTTGTGCAGAGAGAAAAATCAAAGCCCTGTCAAACCAGTCATTCACACGCATGCTAACTCTAAACTTGAGAAACTGAAGACAAAGAAGAGGTTGTGTGTGTGTGTGTGAGAGAGAGAGAGAGAGAGAGAGAGAGAGAATTATTGGTCGGTGCGCGGTGCTCTCACATGATATGAATTGCCGTTAACCTCGAACGTTGCCGTTATCCTCGAAAAAACGTTGATCTGTACGAATCGTATGTCTGATTACTGAGGAAGCAATGTAGAACTGACCGGCACGTCGTTTTTGTTATCAAAGTTGATATAAACACAACGAAACAGAGCGAAATAATTTCAAATTTAAAAATAAATAAAACCTCAGTCCAGACTTCCCAAAGAAAATGATCACTCCCTAGCTGGCATCGCCTACCCTCTGCAGGTAGTAACGCGTCACTCGAAGGGAAATTGCTTAATTTAATTACTTATTTATATATTTGTTTCTCTATATATGTATCTTATTTTAGTTTATTCTGTCTTATTTATTTTTCTTCAGGGCCTGAATTGATCTGAACTTTCCCGCCTGAGTGTAGAACGCCAAAATTGACTTTACACTGATCTTCTCTTGAATCAGTAGATTTCGTCGCTCTGTGAAGCAGATGAGAATGTAACTATCCCTTCCATGGAATGCTTTAGAGCGCTGACGACAAATACAATTGCATCGGCACTTTACGTCACTCAGCGAACGGTTGAGCGGGGATCCGTTATTATTTCTGTCTGCAAATTAAGATAAGAGCAGTTTGAGGAGAACGGCACCACACACATGCCATTACCATCAGACTTGTTGGATGTGCAAAGATGTTCCTTTTGTGCTGTCTGTCCGAAACAAAAATAAACACACGTTCCGACTTCTTCAGGGTCTTCAACATGACCGTGTGAAAAAAAGAAGAAGAAGAAGAAAAAGAGCAAACGTGATGAGAACAAGCCACAATAGGTAGATCATAGTTGGATTAAGAAAGGGGATATGACCTTTCGGGGGTTATCTTTCGTGAACGTTGTGAACAAGCAAAATAACCTCTTTTCTTTTGTCTTCCTTTTTTTCACAAGTTTCTCTGCCCAAGATCTGGTCAATGCTTTTAATTTTTTTTCTCCCTCTCCAATAACAGACTTCTAATTATCCTAATGATCATCATTATTGTCCTCTTCCCCAAAACCCCCCGACCCCCTTCCTCCGCTTTATTGTCATCATCCTTCTCACCATCATTATTATTATTCTCGTCTTCCTCCTCTTTCTCGTCATCATCGACACCACCATCACCATCATAAACATCACCACCACCACCACCATCGTCACTATGAGTATGATCACCACCACCACCACCATCACTATCATCGTCACTATGAGTATGATCACCACCACCACCATCATCACTATCATCGTCATCGTCACTAAGAGTATGATCACCACCACCACCATCATCACCATCATCGTCACTATGAGTATGATCACCACCACCACCATCATCACTATCATCGTCATCGTCACTATGAGTATGATCACCACCACCACCATCATCATCACCACCGTCTCACTATCCCAATTCACCATTCCAGATTTATAATTATCATCATGATCATCATTATTGTCCTCTTCTCCCCACCCCTCACCCCCGCCCCCCAGCCTCACCCCCTCCTTGTACAATGTCAGAGTATGACAGAAAGCCAAATGACAGCACTCATACGCTGGCAAATTATTACCAACTCTTACCTTAAGGCAAACGGTTCTGTGTCCCCAAATTTAAAACAAACAGAACCAAATGCAGCTTTATACCAACCACAATTCAGCTGTTAAACAGGAATAATTGATGATCAGGTCTGTGATAAAAAAAAAAAAGAAAAAAAAAAGTAGGCCAAAGTGTTTGTGGAATATATCTTAAAGTATTGTTGAATTGCGTTGTTAATATAATCTTTTTGTGTCTTATGTCTTTTTGTATGCAATTTCATGCCAGTTTTATTCATATCCTTTAATTGATCCTGTGTTGCACATGTATGGCTGTGATGATATATGCATGATTTACTAAGTTTCCTTTTAAAGGTTTCTGTTGTGTTGTTGTTATATACTGTGATTATTTATTATACGCATGGGTTGCCATCTAAACATTTTATGTCTTTTATGCATACATGTTGAATGACTGTGATTTTCGTGTATTGTTTATGTGTTTTACACCACAAATGAATTTCTCTTGCTGAGATAATAAAGTATTGTGTAACCTGTAATAACACGAACTTTAACGAGATCCTGCCGACGCCGTTTCTATGTAACAAAAGAAAAGATCGGTAACCATGGTGATGGAGAGACGGGGTGATTGGTTGGTACAGCTTCCCGTCAAACTCAAACGCAGGTCTGGGGAAGCTTCACCACTGTTTCCGCGTTAGCATTAGATCCGAGAGTGCTCCGGGAGCCCTGGCTTTTGCCAGCAGGTCGGATGGACTCCGGGGAACTGGGCAGGCTGCCCGCGGGAGAGATGGAACTGGGTAAATCCTTTCCTCCCACGTCCCCCGTGTGCAAGGAAGAATATACGTACAAGACGCTGCCGGCGGGACTGAGTTCCGACTCTCGGCGCTTGAGGTGTGCCTTGGTCATCTGCCAGGTGACCTCCAGGTTCTCAACCTGCTTCTGTGTGCAGCGTGCCAGCAGCACCGACAGCCCGATGCACGTCGCCAGGAACAAGACGCCCAGCGTGGACGTCAGCCAAGGCCGGCGAAGAAGGGCACGCCAGAACTTCTCAATGAGAGGGGGAGGGTGTCCGATGTGCACGCGATTCCAGCTCGTGTTCCAGCGCATGCCGCTGGGCGAGTGGTACACCTGGCACCACCACACCCCGGCCATGTCCGGCGTGGAGGCGTCGATCCTGTCCTGGGTGGAGAGGTGGGCCGGGATGTCTTCGGGAAAGAGCGCTGACTTGTTGGTGTTGAAGTGCCACTGGCGAGTGGTGTGCTGGCTCAGGTTGGTTGCGCGGCAGGGCGGCCTGCAGCCGAACAACGGATCAGTGGCCCGCGTCAGGTCGACGACTCGCAGAACCCGCGCCAGGTGGTTGCTGTGGGAGTCCAGCACGATGGGCTCCGTCTCTCTGGAGAACAAGGTGGGCGCGCTGGATGTGACGGTCAGAGCGAAGACGGCCATTGTCAGCGTCTTGTTCTTGCCGTCCTCCACGCGGCACTCGTACACCCCGCTGTCCCGGGTCATCAGATCGTGGATGACAAGCAAGTCGTTGCCCCTTGTGCTGACACGGCTGGTTTTGATGTCCAGGAGTTCTCCGTTCAGCAGCCACTGGGTAAGGACCGTTGGGTTCTCCTTCCGGAACTTCACCATGGCTTCGTTCTGACAGGACAGGTCCACCTTGCTGCCCAGGGGCCGGCTGTGGCTGAAGTGGCCATTCACCACCAACTGGTTCACCACTGCCAGGCGGACTTCCTCGGGGAACGACTGAGGGATGGGCTTCTCCGTGTCTCCCGCTTGTCTTTTCTTCACAGCATGGACCCTGTTGTCAGCGTCGTCGGCTTCGCCTTGTGGTTCACTGTCTGTGCAGTTTGTAGCAATATCACATGGCTTGTTTGTAATCGTAGCCTTGACTGCTCGCTGGAGAGCTAAAGTTGATTCGTATTCTCCTTTGTCTCGACCGTTGTCAATGCAGTTTGTTGTATTGCTACATGGAGTGTTTGTATCCTCGACTGTTCCTTTGAGAGGTATAGCTGATTCGTTTGTCAAGTGTTCGACTGTCTGATTAGTGTTGTCGTTCGTACGATCACTGTCTCCGTGTCTTTCATGATATCGATCCCAAACGTTCCCTTTGAGAACTGAAACTGTTTCATTTGTCTCGGCCTCAGCCATCGGATTAGTGCTACCAATGATTTTTTCCTTGTATGTGTGTTTTTTTTTAGACCTGTACTTAAACGTTCGAAGAAAGTACGCGTGTTTGTTGGTTTGATTTTCTTCATTTAATTCCAGAATACTGGTTACCTTCAACTTTGAATTCAAGTCATTGTCTACGTCATTTCTTTCTATTTTATCCTGCAAGTAATAGAGCTGGAAGGTTACATTTCTTATGCGTTCAAGTCTAACTTCCTCCAAGTGTTGGTTCCGTGTCCTGTTACCTATTCGAAAGGGGGGATTCCCTTTCACAGCGTCTTTCAACACAACAGAACGAACGTTTCGGCTTTCTTTCCTTAGGCGGAGAATTTTCGGCCAAAAATCTTCATATGTTTCCTTGTTCCGTTTGGCAGCTTCTGCAAGTTCGAGTGAATCTTGTCCACCTTTCATGGGAGTTGGTGGTCTGACCCTTCGAATGTTGGTCTCCTGCGATTCGAGTTCATTGAGTCCCTCGTTCAGTTCTCTGCGATTTATTCCGTGCTTTGAAGGCGAGAAGGCTGTGCGTTGATCCCATATTTTAGACATCTGCAATATCTTTCCATTAGCCTGGAGTTTTAAAGGGATTGGAGGATTATTTCTCGGGCCAAGGAACCAGAAGTACCAGACGGCGATCAAAAGCACACCACTCCCAACATGTAAACAGTGACGACGCTGCATTTTTTTTCTCTCTCTCTCTCTCTCTTCTTCTCTCGTTCTGTGGCTCATCCAGTTACCCACCCACAACGTCAGTGTATACGTCACGCTCGACAGTGACGTAATTTGTTTGGTCATAACATTGTTCTGGAACTAGCCTAACGCTGTTGGCCAGCACAACACAACGTTCGGTTCAGTTCGACAAACATCCGTTGTAGATGGAGAGCAAAATATGATTTGGATCGATATATTTCATTTTAGATCTCTGTCTGTCTGTCTCTGTTTATATATATATATATATATATATATATATATATATATATATATATATATATATATATATATATATATTTGTGTGTGTGTGTGTGTGTGTGGAGAGAGAGAGAGGTCCTTCCTGACTGACGGTAGGCACACAGTTTGAACAACACAATCAAAATCTTCATCCCCCGTTCATCAAATGGACTAGCCCACTATAATCAGGGTAAATCTTGTCATTAAACTAGAAATAAAGTAAGATAAAACTAAAACGGACTGTGACTGCCTCCATGATGGAGGTAAAAACGTTCATATATGTGAGAGTCCACTCGTGCATATTAGTGAACGGGGGAGTCGTAGCGCTAGAGCGAAGAGTGATTGATTGATTGAATCTTTAATGGGTAAAGAATTAGGCACAGCAAAGGCCTTTTTACAATTCTGCCCATTTAACGACACAAAACATAAAAAAATAAAGAACGACACAAAACATACAGATAAAGAAATAAAATGAAATAAAATAAAATAATAAGAACGACGAATAAGAATAGTAACTGGAATAGTCTATTAAAGGTAACAAAGCGATGAAAAGAACAATTGGTACATTATCACGTACGTACGTACTCTCTCTCTCTCTCTCTCTCTCTCTCTCTCACACACACACACACACACACAGACACACACACACACACACACACACACAGAGTTATAAAGCAAGCAAACAAAGACACACGCCCACACATTTAAACACACACAAATACACTCATGCGTTCTCTTATCTACTCAGTTCTCCTGTATGCTTGTGAAACATGGACCCTTACAGCAGAATTGGAGAAGAGGATTCAGGCCTCAGAAATGAGATGCTTCAGAAGACTGCTTGGCATCTCTTATAAAGACCACATAACCAATGAGGAAGTCAAAAACAGAATAAGGCAAGCCGTTGGTCCCTATGAAGACCTTCTCACCACCATCAAGAGGCGCAAATTAAAATGGTTCGGCCACGTAACAAGAGGAGAGGGGCTTGCCAAGACAGTGCTCCAGGGAACAGTCAGAGGAGGAAGGAAGAGAGGAAGACAGAAGAAGAGATGGGAAGACAACATCACAGAATGGACAGGACTGAAGCTGAGCGAGGCGGTCAAATGTGCGAAAGACAGGGATGGATGGAGAGGACTGGCTGACAGGTCATCTGTAGCGCCCCAACGGCAACCGCCATGGGGCAGCTGATGATGATGATGATGATGAAATACACACACGCACTTACTGTTCATTTGCTAGCACGATCACACATGTATCAATTTTTCATTCATCATAGAAGAAGAAGAAAAAACGACTTGACATTCACTTTGTTATGTATTGTCTATTCAATTAAGATCTAATGATTATGTACTGCTGGACATTCATAGAAAAAAAAGTTCAATGCAATGTACTCTGGCACAACAATAAGTGCACTTGTTGTTTTCTTTAATTTTCATTTTTTTAGAATTATATTTTTTAGGTACATATGATGAAGAAATATCCAATGTAGGACTCTTAATCTGATTTACATTATGATTTCTTCAGGTCTCACCCAGGCTGATTTATCTAAATTGAAATTAACAGTCCCTCTCCCTTGCCACTTTTGGAGAGAAAAAAGAGCGGATTGTTTTCGCGTGGTAGTGACGATTTATTTAACAGCTGGTTTGGGAAGTAAATTTGTGTAACGTTGGCTTGTCTTGTGTTATAGTCTATGTAAGTTTTTATGACATCTTTCCAAAATTCATTATCTGTTCTAAGCCCTTTATTCTTTTTTCTGTTTTACAATTAGATTGTTATGAAATATATTTCCGTGTGCTGCGAGTTGTCCCATATGCCACATTGGTATTAGTCTCTAACTGGGGTGTTATGTAATGTGCTTTCAAATAGGTATACCTTTCCTGCTCACTGTAAGTGCTCGATTTTATATACCCAGTTTTCTTCATTGTGTTTTTCCATGTAATGTGATTCCAAATAGATTTGTTTTATCCTGTTTATTGTTGATATGTTTTCTTCATCATCTTTTCTTTCTATTTTCAAGGCCTCTGTTTTCTGTACATTCAACTTAAATACCGAGAAGATTTCAAACCATCCAAATATTCCCAAGGATTTAATGATATCTTATTTGCCATTTGTAAATAATGTTGCGCCATCAACCATTTGTAATATTTTTGGCAGAAGTTGGTTGTCTAATGCCTTTCATTCTGTTATTTCTAATGCCAGTGACTAAAAATTCCATGGTTAAAACAAAAGCTAGGTGTGATAAAGGGCAACCTTGTCTAATACCACAATAAATGTTCAGATATCAATCCACCGTGCTAATGGAACTATGGGTATCACTTGAAACATAAACCAGTTTCTGAAGATCGCTACCCAGACTGAATACTTGAAATACATATTGCATAAACGTTTCAGAGTCGAAGGCTGTAGAAAAGTCAACTGCAAGTAGGTAACCAGATATATTTGTTGTATTTAGATGCACGCACGCACGCACACAAACACACACACACACACACACACACACACACACACACACACACACACACTCACTCACTCACACACACACACACACACACAAAGACAAAGACAAAAAATAAAAAAATAAAAAAGGAAACAGCTAATTTAT
>NC_134876.1:1996977-2006977 GCF_041734735.1 Babylonia areolata | reverse complement strand
GATGTTCAGAAAACATCGAAACGAATTAGTTTCTGCAGACAAAAATGTGGAATTCCCTCGTGCTTAAATCTTTTTGTTTTTCTTTTCTTTTCGTTTTTTTTCTCTCTTTTTTTTTCCAGCAGCGTGTGCTGATCCTGTATATTTGATAACGATTCACAGCGAGACGGGAAGCCAGTGAAGAGAAAGACAACACAAAGGGGTGGCTAGGGTATTCACGTCTCCTGGTTCCCACATGCACGAGTCGGGGTGCAGAACTTTTTGTGTGCATCGGAAGAATGATGCAGACAAGCTGGACAATACTTTAACAAGAATTAGCAATTGTGGGAGGAGAGACAGAGACAGACACAGACAGACAGAGAAAGGAGGGGCAATGATAGTCCTGAGAAAAAGACCCGTCGTTACCATCAGAATCTACGTCGTCACCATGGTAACTGTCATTTTATTATCGCCGTCGTCATCATCGTTGCAGTTAGGGTCTTATCATCATCCTGTTCGGTATCGGCGTCATCACCATCCTGATCATCAGTGGTGGTGGTCATCAGTAAGTAGGAAATTGAAGTAATGGTTGTCCAATTTTCAGCTTTATAGGTGTCTTCATCCTCAGGCATTCTGGAAACTGATCCTTTAAACTTTCATCCATTTTGTGTCTTTCTCCTCTACCTGGAAACGCATACTTCGGTTCAGTTTTGGACTTGATAATTGGCTGCTCTTAATGAGCTGCTTTCTTTTCTTCTTGTGTTGTTGTTGTTGTTTGTTATTTGTTTCTGGGCCCGCGAAATAGCAGTGGCTTGTGAGGTAGTTTTGATTGTTAGTTTAATGTAAGGGGGTGGGGGGAATGGAGTAATGGAGGCCGCTGTGGAACTCTTTCGTTCGAGGCAGATGCTGCAGCCAGTTCCTGGGTTGGACAATGATTAGTTTGGTCTCACACCCGTGTAAGTTAGGAGTGAGCGTGTTTTGTTGTTGTTGTTGTTTACAGGGCAGTCTTACATTTCTCTCCTGCTTGCACTCAACGGTACGTCGAGCGTCAGACGTTGTGCAGCCTTTTGATGAAGGCAGCATCGTTTTTTGTTGTTGTTTTGTCAGTGCTGCTCTGGTGGAGATAACGATCTTTCGTCAAAGCAAGTTTGAAGGGTAGCTGAGTTAAAGTCACCTCCACCCTGTTAATCATTAAGCTCCTCTGTTGTATTGGGATCCGGAACGTCGCAGTTAAACGGAGGTGGAAAGACCTGCGAAAGGTAAACCCGGTAGCGACAGGTTCATAACGGGTAACAGAATGTGGCATAACCCAACGTTCTTAATGGAACGTCGCAGTTAAACGGAGGTGGAAAGACCTGCGAAAGGTAAACCCGGTAGCGACAGGTTCATAACGGGTAACAGAATGTGGCATAACCCAACGTTCTTAATGGAACGTCGCAGTTAAACGGAGGTGGAAAGACCTGCGAAAGGTAAACCCGGTAGCGACAGGTTCATAACGGGTAACAGAATGTGGCATAACCCAACGTTCTTAATGGAACGTCGCAGTTAAACGGAGGTGGAAAGACCTGCGAAAGGTAAACCAGGTAGCGACAGGTTCATAACGGGTAACAGAATGTGGCATAACCCAACGTTCTTAATCAGGCCTTGAGTACATGTGTGTGTGTGTGTGTGTGTTTTCTTCAGATTATTCACTATAAGTGTTTTTAGACGGAAAGGAGTAAAGTAGTGTATAAAGGAAAGGGAATGCATGTGAATATTAGTGTTAAAAAAAAAGTTCATGTTATGTATCAGAGGAAAAGTATATTATAAGAAAAAGTCTAAAGAGGTTGTGGTGTGTATTGAATGAGTTGGGAAGGAGAATATGTATATGCATATCAACAAGTATTAACCTACAACAATGTAAATATAAATAACAGTATTGAATATAATACATCAAAGGAGGATACCAACTGGGCTGGAGTTTAAAATTTCTGAAAATATTCTAAGCAATGTTGTGTGTGTGTGTGTGTGTGTGTCTGTGTGTGTGGGACGTGGGGCGGAGGGGGGGGGGAGAGAGAGGGAGAGGGGAAGGGTATGTGTATGAATAACAAATAGTAAAGAGTGGTAACTCTCTCCATTCACAAGGTACACAACTTCAAGTGAGTGCTGCTTGCGCTACCGATTCAGCTAGCACACAGGTAAATAAAAGGTGCATTGGAACAAACCCAGACACTTCCTCAAAAAGGAAGCGCCGGGCCTGTCCTTATACCGATCATTTGACATGTGCACACAGCAGCAAAGACAGAAGAAATGTGCAAACACAAATAAGCTTTTATTCAAGACTGGCATAGCCTCTTTAATCCTGAACAAGCCACACAGAACACATGGACAATACAGAACAAAATGTGTATGAATGCAGGTGCAAAACATACTTTCGGCCGGCCGGGTAGTGACTCAGGCCTATATTCATTCGAGGACAGCGCAACGAACGCACGCTTTGGAAATAAACAAGTCTCCACACAGGAGGCCTTTTGCTTGAATTAAAAAAAAAAAGAAAGGTGCGGGGAGGGAAGGCTATAGAAATTGTTCAGTTGTTATGTTCTCTGTCTGTCTGCTCTCTATTTCCCGCCCCCCCCCCCCTCTCTCTCTCTCTGTGTCTCCGTCTCTCCCAGTGTGCCTCTGTGTACATCTCTAACTCACTCAATGCCTCTCTCTCTTATTTTGTCTATCGCTGTCATATTATTTCTCTTTTTATTTATTTATTTATTTATTTATTTAGTGTGTGTGTGTGTGTGTGTGTGTGTGTGTGTGTGTGTGTGTGTGTGTGTGTGTGTGTGTGAAATAGAATCGAATTATTTCATTGTATTGACACGAGCGTCGGACTGTCTACCTACATATTTGACGCCTGTACAGCACAGCACAGCACAGCACAGCACAGCACAGCACAGCACAGCACACCACAGCACACTACACCACACCACACCTCACACCACATGCACGTCTGTATATTATGGACGGGGCCACAGCCTTTTCTTGAATAAATTGTGTGTGTGTGTGTGTGTGTGTGTGTGTGTGTGTGTGTGTGTGTGTGTGTGTGTGTGATATTTTTTTTAATAAACTTTTTTTTCTGGAATTTTTTGTCACAGATATATATGTTACATGAATTTCGACTTTGTCAAAATTATGTATTGCAAGCGCCTTACTTTACTTTTAGTGACATCACCTTATTATTATTATTATTATAGAACAATGGATATTCATGGCATATACATCCACGTCAGTTCGCACACACAACTACAAGTATACTCAACACAAGACATTCAGATCATGAGCAGTATACTTCGTGATTAAACAAAACATTATATCCATAATATTTTTTCACGAAGCACACAACATGGAGGAACTGACTGCTGATAAAAAGGCGTGAAATAAATTTATCA
This sequence comes from Babylonia areolata, assembly GCF_041734735.1. NCBI lineage: Eukaryota > Metazoa > Mollusca > Gastropoda > Neogastropoda > Buccinidae > Babylonia > Babylonia areolata. The sequence goes on along the minus strand of NC_134876.1, from coordinate 2,003,582 downwards.
ACTCTTCTTTTCATCTAAAAAAAAAGATATCAAGTAATGTTCTGCATGGAATCCAATTAACTTCAGGCTCATTGTATGATCATATTTACAAAATGGTGGAGTGTCGGCCTGGAGGTAACGTGTCCACCAAGGAAGCGAGAAAAGCTGAGCGCAGTGGTTCGAATCCTAGTCAACAGTATTTTCTCCCCCTCCACTTAGACCTTGAGTGGTGGTCTGGACGCTAGTCATTCGGATGAGACGATAAACCGAGGTCGCGTGTGCATTATGCACTCGGCGCACGTTAAGGAACCCGCGGCAACAATACAATACAATTCAATGCAATGCAATACAATGCAATGCAAGAGAGATGTCTTTTTGGTGTATGTGTTACAATACAATACAACACAATACAATACAATACAATACAATACAATACAATAATGATTAAAACAATACGAAAGATGTCTTTCTGGTGCATGTGTCACAACACAATACAATACAATATAGTACGATACAATGCAATGTAATACAATACATTGCAATACAAGAGATTTGTCTTTCTGGTGTATGTGTCACAATACAATACAATACAATGCAACACAATACAATACAATGCAATGCAATGCAATGCAATACAAGAGATATGTCTTTCTGGTGTATGTGTCACAATACAATGCAACACAATACAATACAAAGCAATACAATACAATACAAGAGAGATGTCTTTCTGGTGTATGTGTCACAATACAATACAAAACAATACAATACAATACAATACAATACAATACAATACAATACAAGAGAGATGTCTTTCTGGTGTATGTGTCACAATACAATACAATATAATACAATGCAATGCAATACAATACAATACAATACAATACAATGCAATGCAATGCAATACAAGAGAGATGTCTTTCTGGTGTATATGTCACAATACAATGCAATTCTATACAATACAATACAAGGGAGATGTCTTTCTAGTGTATGTGTGGTATTACATGCTGTCCCCCCCCCTTTCCCCTCACCCCCTCACCACCACCACCCCCCTGCCACCCTCCACAGAAGGAAGAAGAAGTGTCGCGAGAACAAGGCCTTGCTCCGGGACGAGCTGAGCGAACTGCGCAAGAAATGGCTCAAGATCCGCGCCGAGCTCAGACGCCAGAGGGAAGCCTTCAAAGAGCGCAAGGCTTTCCGCCAGAGGCGCGACAGAGCCCACAGGCGATACCGCTCCAACAAAGTGAGTTTGTCTGCATGTCTGTCTGTCTGTCTGTCTGTCTCTCCGTGGCTCCACGTTTTCCCAACACTCGGCATATATCACAGACTGACATAAGTTTACATTTGGGCCAAGAGCAAAGTGAGAGCTGTATTATCAATGGTTTCTCCAGTCAATTGGGAAACCATTTACAACTTAGTCTTTTGTGAAGGACTATGACTCTCAAACTAGGAGGCAAAATTGCACTGGCTCTTAGTGCTGCAGCCTTGTGGGCTAGTTGGCCTTTGGGAACCATCCCAACGCCGACTGTCCTAAAACCCTCTTGGCCGAGAGAGTGGGGATGTACTTGGGCAAGACACTCTCCACTATAATCAAATTCTAGCCCAGATAGTCGGAACAGCAGTTGCCTCCTCTGCTGTTCTGATGGTCATAGTCGGACACGACTGACTGTCATACATATAGAGAGAGAGGTGTAGGGAGAGAGAGAGAGAGGGGGGGGGGGGCGTGGGGGGGGTGGAGGGAGTGAAGGAGGGATGGCGAGTTTGGGGGTGGGGGGGGGGGGGGGGGTCGGGGGGGGGGGGGGGATAAACAGTTCCAACAAAGTAAGGTCTTTTTTTTTATGTCTCTCCAATGTTCCCCCCCACCCCCACCCCCACCCCACCCCCCCAAAAAAAAAAGTTCCAGCGAGTCATCTATTTTTCTGTCAGTGTCTCCAGCGTTTTTACTTGTGTTGTAAGAGAGGGGGAGGGAGGAAGAGAGAGGGGGAGGGAGGAAGAGAGGGGGGGAGGGAGGAAGAGAGAGGGGGAGGGGGAAGAGAGAGGGAAGAGAGAGGGGGAGGGAGGAAGAGAGAGAGGGAGGGAGGAAGAGAGAGAGGGAGGAAGAGAGAGAGGGAGGGGGGAAGAGAGAGGGGGAGGGGGAGGGAGGAAGAGAGAGAGGGAGGGAGGAAGAGAGAGAGGGAGAGAGGGAGGGAGGAAGAGAGAGAGGGAGGGAGGAAGAGAGAGAGGGAGGGAGGAAGAGAGAGAGGGAGGGGGAAGAGAGAGGGAAGAGAGAGGGGGAGGGGGGAAGAGAGAGGGGGAGGGGGAAGAGAGAGGCGGAGGGAGGAAGAGAGAGGGGGAGGGAGGAAGAGAGAGAGGGAGGGCAGGGATGGTGGGGTGGAGAGAAGACAGCCCCAACAATGTGACTTTGTCTCTCCAACACTCCACGTTCTGCTTGTGTTGTATTAGAGAGAGGAAAGGGAGGAGAGAGAAAGAGATGGAGGGAGAGGGGGAGGGGGGGCTCGAGGGGGGGGGGGAGGGGGCGAGGGGGAGGGAGGAGGGGGCAGGGGGGGGGAGTAAAAAGAGAAGGCAAGACAACGCAGATACGAATGATTTCACCAGAATGAAATTAATAATCCATGCCCCCTTGTCAAGAGGGGGTATTACATAATAGTTAAAATGGATGGCAGTTGCAAAACTAACGTAGATTCCAAACAATTGTAAAGACAAAACTAGTACAAAAGAGAGGGTAAGAGGGGTGAGAGAGGAAGGCGGTAAGAGATAGATAGATAGATAGATAGCGAGAGAGAGAGAGAGAGAGAGAGAGAGAGAGAGAAGGGTGGGGTGGGGTTGAGAGAGCGAGCGAGAAATGAGAACTCAAAGCTGCATTTTGTTGTGATTTAGATTCCAAGTGTGGCCTGTTCTTCCAGTCTACCCTTGCTAATCTACGTCCATTACAAAGAGTCCACATACACACATAAGAAAAAGGGGAAAAAATAAAATCTTCCTGCACGTAACGAAATTGAAGAGGAAGAGTAAAAGAGCGAGTATGAAGGGTGAGAAAGAGATAAAGAAAGATAGACAGAGAAACGGACAAAGACGGAGAGAAGTATCAAGATTCCACATACCCAAGTCTATCACCACCTGTAAAACATCAGAACGCACAGGATGTATGTTAGAAGCTTCATAAACAATTCCGATAAACGGACCTCCAAACATAGCACCAGAATCCCCAGAATAGTCAAAGGTGGCATCAGTTGTTGAGCACAAGACACTCAGATATTCTTGGTCCACGTTTTCTGCTGGTTAATTCTGGATCACAGTTAGAATCCTGTGCATGCCGTTGAAGGAAGAATAGAAGCTGGACCCAGTTCTGGTGGTTTTGTAGATATTCTTGTAGAATTCAGTGGCTACCAGTTCTGGTGGTTTTGTAGACATTCTTGTAGAATTCAGTGGCTACCAGTTATGGTGGTTTTGTAGACATTCTTGTAGAATTCAGTGGCTACCAGTTCTGGTGGTTTTGTAGACATTCTTGTAGAATTCAGTGGATACCAGTTATGGTTTCAAACCTTCAAGGCGCATGTTTCATGCTGACCATTTCTTTTTTGTTCACTCCTTAGAATTTTGCGCATACCATGGAAAGTTGCAGATAATCTGGGCCTACGTTATGTTGATATTTAGGGTTGACAGAATTCCGTGGGTACCATTTTAATAAAGATCCAAACGATCAGATTAAGAATGATACACACACACACACACACACACACACACACACACACACACACACACACACACACACACACACACACACACACACGAAAAAAACAACAACGAATAAACAAAAGATAACCCTCTCTCTTTCTGCATTCCATCTTATCGACTAATACGCTTCTTGGGCTTCTGACGGTCGTGTGTGTGTGTGTGTGTGTGTGTGTGTGTGTGTGTGTGTGTGTGTGTGTGTGTGTGTGTGTGTGTGTGTGCGTGCTATCTATTGTTGGTCCATGGTGCATTTGATGCATGCATGTTCATGTAAGTTTAACTCATGTTATAAAGACCTCGAGCTCCCTGGCAGGGAGGTATCAGCGTCAGTCTGTATTATGATTCTTGTGATTATGATTGTGATGATGATGAGGAGGAGGAGGAGGAGGAGGAGGAGAAGGAAAACGACGACAACGATCGTCATTACTACTACTACTACTACTACTACTACTACTACTACTACTAATGACAGTAGTAGTAATAATGATAATAAAAAAATCCGAATATTTAGAAATAGAAAAAAAAGGTAATAATAATAATAATAATGATAAAAAAAATAGTAGTAGTTGTAGTTGTAGTAATAGTAGTAGAGGTAGTAGTAGTAATGATATTAATGATGATGATAATAATAGATTATTGTTATTATCATTATTATCATTACCATTATTATTGTGATTATTATCATCATCATCATTTCTTTTATTATCATCATTATCATTAGTATCATCATCATCGTCATCATCATCACCATCGTCGTCATCGTCATCATCATCATCATCACCATCGTCATGATCATCATCATCACCATCATCATCATCGATATTATCTATACCATTATCGAACGAACACGTCATGTCTGTGGGGCAGGTGAAGAAGGCCCTGATGGCCCACAAGGCCCGGAAGTGGCCGTCGTCCAGCAAGTACATGTACCGGGCGTCCAAGAAGAGGAAAGCCTCGGAGGTCGTCAAGTCCCGGGCCAAGAGAGCCGCCACCGCCCGCAAGGACCGCCTGTGGGATTACGGGATCATCCCTTACGACATTGACTCCAACTTCACGGGTCAGCTGTCGTCATGCCAACAGTTTTTGGAATGAATGAATGGATGAATGTATCAATCAATCAATCAATCAATCAATCAATCAATCGATCGATCAGTTTAATCAGTCAAGCAATACATCCATCCATCCATCCATCTATCTAGCCAACCACCCACCCATCCATTCATCCACCTATCTATCTATCTGTCTGTCTATCTATCTATCTATCTATCTATATATGTCTGTCTGTCTATCTATCTATCTATTCGTTAATTCATTTAGGCCTATTCATTTGTTCATTTAGATATTTATTTTGCTTATTTATCCAGTTATTTCATCTACCTATCTATCTATCTATCTATCTATCTATCTATCTATCTATCCATCTTGTCTAGTTATTTTATTCATCTATCTAGCTGTCTGTCTTGTCTGTCTGTCTATCTCGTTTATGTGTCTAGTTATCTATTTGCATATTTATCTATCTGCCTCTCTGTCTATCTGTCTGTCTATCTATCTATCTGTCTATCTATCTATCTATCTATCTGTCTGTCTGTCTGTCTGTCTATCTTGTTTATGTGTCTAGTTATCTATTTACATATCTATCTATCTGCCTCTGTCAGTCTGTCTATCTATCTATCAATCTGTCTGTCTATCTTGTTTATGTGTCTAGTTATCTTATTTACATATCTATCTATCTATCTGCCTGTCTATATATTTTGCATCATTCGTTCTCTGGTAGGTCTGCACCCTGTTCTGATGTGACCACTGAAAGTTACTGCTGCAGTGAAGTAGTGCTTCCTTATTTCGTTCGCGTTTCAGGCGAAGTGCACCAGAATGGACGTTTCTTCTGAAGATTTCTGAGAGATCATTGAGATTCTTTCTCTGGCTGTGTGTCTGTTCTCTGCTTTCTCTGTCTCTGGCTCTGTATATCTTTCTCCACGTCCCCCATATACCCGCCCCTTTCTCTCTGTCTCCTCTCTCTTTCTCTCTCTTCCTCCCTCTCTCTGTGTCCCTCCCTGTCTCTGTGTGTCTGTCTCTCTCTTTCTCTCTGTCTGTCTCTCTCTCACTTTCTCTCTTTGGTTCTGTGGTTTTGTCTCTGTTTCTCTCTCTCTCTCTCTCTCTCTCTCTCTCTCTCTCTCGCTCTCTCATCCTCTCTCAGTGTCTATGTCCCTTCCTCTCTCTATCTCTTTGTACCCCTCCCCCCCCTCTCTCTCTGTCTCTCCCCGCCTATTTCTATCCCTTCCCCCCAATCTCTCTCTCTGTCCCTCCCTCTCTTTCTCTCTGGATTTGTAAACCGCTTAAAGCTTGAAACTCTAGGGAGAGCTGGACAGTACAAGGTCTTCAGAGAAGAAGAAGCCCCCCCTCAGTCAGATGTTTCGGCCCTTAACTCCTTAAACTCTGAGGGGGCCGGGCTGCACCCTGGTCATGACTCCTGGATGCCCTTGTATTGCCGCCTTTTCTTTTTTTGGCTTTTTTTCCTGGTCCTCAGCAGGTTCGAACCCGCGCTATATAGCGCTATATAAAGCGCTATATAAAGATGGATTATCATTATTATTATTATTATTATTAGTAGTAGTAGTAGTAGTAGTATGATTATTATCATTATTATTAACGTCATCATTTATATGATTGTGATTATGTTAATGATGATGATGATGATGATTGTTATTATTACTGTCATTATGATATGGGCTGGCTGTGACAGGGGCCAACAAGGCCATGTTCAAACTGGCCATGAGACACTGGGAGAACTACACGTGCGTCACGTTTATCGAGAGGAAACCGGAGGACGAGAACTACGTCCTGTTCACCGAGAGGTCCTGTGGGTGAGTGAGCCCCAACCCCCTCCCCCACCCCCACAC
>NC_134876.1:1979477-1989477 GCF_041734735.1 Babylonia areolata | reverse complement strand
GACTACTCCTGTGTGCCGTGCAGGTCGGTACTGTGGCAACCAGATCCCCCCCACCCTCACCACCACCGACACACGCATGTGGATCGAGTTCCGCAACTCCCGGGGAATGGGCAAGGGGTTCCTGGCACAGTACGAAGGTGAGTCGTGGAGTGCAGTGCAGTGCAGTGTAGTGCAGTGCAGTGTAGTGTAGTGTAGTGCAGTGTAGTGTAGTGTAGTGTAGTGTAGTGCAGTGCAGTGCAGTGCAGTGCAGTGCAGTGTAGTGCAGTGTAGTGTAGTGTAGTGCAGTGCAGTGTAGTGTAGTGCAGCGTAGTGCAGTGCAGCGCAGTGTAGTGTAGTGCAGTGTAGTGCAGTGCAGTGCAGTGCAGCGCAGTGCAGTGCAGTGCAGTGTAGTGTAGTGTAGTGCAGTGCAGTGTAGTGTAGTGTAGTGCAGTGTAGTGTAGTGTAGTGTAGTGTAGTGTAGTGCAGCGTAGTTCAATGCAGTGCAATGTAGTGTAGTGCAGTGCAGTGTAGTGCAGCGTAGTTCAATGCAGTGCAATGTAGTGTAGTGTAGTGTAGTGTAGTTCAGTGCAGTGCAGTGTAGTACAGTGTAGTGCAGTGCAGTGCAGTGCAATGCAATGTAGTGTAGTGCAGTGTAGTGTTGTGCAGTGCAGTGCAGTGCAGTGTAGTGCAGCGTAGTTCAATGCAGTGCAATGTAGTGTAGTGTAGTGTAGTGTTGTGGTAGTGTAATGTAGTGCAGCGTAGTTCAATGCAGTGCAATGTAGTGTAGTGTAGTGTAGTGCAGTGTATTGTAGTGTATTTGTTTGTATTTCTTTTTATCACAATAGATTTCTCTGTGTGAAATTCGGGCTGCTCTCCTGAGGGAGAGCGTGTCGCTACATACAGCGCCACCCATTTTTTTATATTTTTTCCTGCGTGCAGTAGTATTTGTTTTTCCTATCGAAGTGGATTTTTCTACAGAATTTTGCCAGAAAAAACCCTTTTGTTGCCGTGGGTTCGTTTACGTGCACTAAGTGCATGCTGCACACCGGACCTCGGTTTATCGTCTCATCCGAATGACTAGCGTCCAGACCACCACTCAAGGTCTAGTGGAGGGGGAGAAAATATCGGCGGTTGAGCTGTGATTCGAACCAGCGCGCTCAGATTCTCTGGCTTCCTAGGCGGACGCGTTACCTCTAGGACATCACTCCACTCCACTGTAGTGTAGTGTAGTGTAGTGTAGTGCAGTACAGTGCAGTACAGTGCAGTGTAGTGCAATGTAGTGTAGTGTAGCGCAGCGTAGTTCAGTGCAATGCAATGTAGTGTAGTGCAGCGTAGTTCAGTGCAGTGCAGTGCAGTGCAGTGCAATGTAGTGTAGTGTAGCGTAGTTCAGTGCAGTGTAGTGTAGTGCAGTGCAATGTAGTGTAGTGTAGTGTAGTGTAGTGCAGCGTAGTTCAGTGCAGTGCAGTGCAATGTAGTGTAGTGTAGCGCAGCGTAGTTCAGTGCAGTGCAGTGTAGCGCAGCGTAGTTCAGTGCAGTGCAGTGTAGCGCAGCGTAGTTCAGTGCAGTGCAGTGCAGTGCAGTGCAGCCAGGTGCAGGGCTGGCCTCCCTTGTGGTCACTGCATCCTACCTGTGAAGCCAGAGAATCTGAGCGTGCGTGTTCGAGCTCTATATGAAATTATTTGTTCTCTTTATTGACTCACTTGTGTAAACAAAGTGAGTCTATGTTTTAACCCGGTGTTCGGTTGTCTGTGTGTGTGTGTGTCTGTGTGTCCGTGGTAAACTTTAACATTGACATTTTCTCTGCAAATACTTTGTCAGTTGACACCAAATTAGGCATAAAAATAGGAAAAATTCATTTCTTTCCAGTCATCTTGTTTAAAACAATATTGCACCTCTGGGATGGGCATAAAAAAATAAAGAATGAAGCCTAATTATATGCAAACTGCATTTACTGTTATATTTACATTTTTTGTATTGTCTAAACTTGGCACTTTGATCTGATATTCTGACCCAACAACTAGAGCAGTCATTATTATCATTTTTTGTTCAAACAGGAACTTCTTTTGCTAAGCATGGAAGTTTTATTTATTTTGCAAACGTTTTGGTGCAGATAGTAAAAAAGGGAAATTACTCTGTAATGCTAGGGGAGTTAATTTGCTTTAAACAGATCTTTCTCATCTTAAACATTACATTTTGAAATTATACTCAATACATAAAAAGCTTGGATTTTTTTTTTTTTTTTTTTTAAAGTGTATCACAAGTGAGTCTTGAAGGCCTTGCCTCTCTTGTTATTATTCTTATTATTCTTTTACATACATACATACATACATATACGAGTGTATATATATATATATATATATATATATATATATATATATATATAGTATTATCATATATATATATATATATATATATATATATATATATATATATAGTATTATTATAAGTATTGTCATAATTATCATCATTATTATTACGGCGCCATGTAAAGTCATTAGTTCTCTTTAGTATCAGTATTATTAGCAATATTATTATGACTGTTACAGCGCTGTGTATAGTCATTAGTTGTCATTCTCCTTTTTCTTTCTCTTCTGCTTATCCTTCTGTTTATGGTTTGTTTCGTTAAATGGGCAGAATTGTAAAAAACAAACAAACAAACAAACAAAAAAATCCGCCTTTACTATGCCTAATTATTTACCCATTACAGATTCAATCGATTTTGTCCTTAATATCATTATCATTTCCGTATTATCTTTTCTTTGGACGGGCGCAATAGCCGAGTGGTTAAAGCGTTGGACTTTCAATTTGAGGGTCCCGGGTTCGAATCTCGGTAACGGCGCCTGGTGGGTGAAGGGTGGATATTTTTTCCCATCTCCCAGGTCAGCATACGTGCAGACCTGCTTGTGCATGAACCCCCTTCATGTATATACGCAAGCAGAAGATCAATACGCAAGTTAAAGATCCTGTAATCCATGTCAGCTTTCAGTGGGTTATGGAAACAACAACATACCCAGCATGCATACCACCGAAAACGGAGTATGGCTGCCTACATGGCGAGGTAAAAACGGCCATACATGTAAAAAGCCCACTCGTGTACATAGAGTGAACATGGGAGTTGCAGCCCACGAACGAAGAAGAAGAAGAAGACGTGTAGTTGTTGTGTGGTTGTGGCTCAGCGGTGTGTGGGGGCGAGATCCACAAGGACCAGGGGTTCCTCACCAGCCCCAACTACCCGGACGAGTACCGGCCCAACAAGGAGTGCGTGTGGAAGATCGGTGTGGAGGAGGGCTTCTCTGTGGCTCTCAAGTTCCAGACCTTTGAGGTCAGTGCGAGGGGGGGGGGGATGGATGGAGGGGGGGGGGGCCGTGGGGGGTAGGGTGTGTGTGTAGTGTATGAATAGAATATAATAGATTTTATTGTCATGAAACCTCAAGGTTTATAAGACACAAGTGCAATGGTAAATGAATGAATGAATGTATGTGTGGGCAGTGTGTGTGTGTGTGTGTGGTGTGTAGTGTGTGTGTGTGTGTAGTGATGTGCTTGTGTGTGTGTGTGTGTGTGTGTGTGTGTGTGTGTGTGTGTGTGTGTGTGTAGTATTTGTTTGTGGTGTGTGTGTGTGTGTGTAGTATATGTGTGGGTGTGGGTGTGCAATGATGTGTGTGTTTGTGGTGTGTGTAGTATATGTGTGTATGTGCAGTGATGTGTGTAGTGTGTGTTTGTGTGTGTGTGTGTGTATATGTGTGTGTATGTGTGTGTGTGTGTGTGGTGTGTGTATGTGTGTGTGTGTGTGTGTGTGTGTGTGTGTGGAGTGCTAGTGTATCTGTACCTACGCGCTTACGCACAAATGTGATTAAAAGTGCGAATGTGAATGCGCAGTGCCACAACGAAAAAAAAAAAAAGAAGAAGAAGAAAAAAGAAGTAAAAAAAAGAGAGACACGTTATTTGTTATTCCATGTACCTTTAATAAAGCTTTGACCCACCTCCCCACCAACCCCCCCCCCCACCCCACCCAACGGATAATCCAATCCTAACCCCCCCCGAAAACAGATCGAGAGCCACGACAACTGTGTGTACGACTACCTGGAAGTTCGGGATGGGAACACGGAGACGGCACCTCTGATCGGCAGGTACTGCAGTTACAAGATCCCTGACGACATCAAGTCTGCCGGCAACCGTCTGTACGTCAAGTTCGTGTCAGACGGGTCTGTGCAAAAAGCTGGCTTCTCCGCCAAGTTTGTCAAAGGTAGGTTCGTTCGTTCGTTTGTTTGATGTTCATCCACAATTGTGATATTTTTTGGTTAAAGGTATGTGTCCTATGTATATTAGGTGTGTGTTGGGGGGGGGGGGGGGGAGTAGAAAGAAAAGAATCCGGTTGTGTGTTAACGTGCGGTTAAACCTTTCTTAAGCTGCCTTTCTGCCCCTCATGTCTGCTCGGTCTCCAAAAGAAACAAACCAAAAATTGCGACTGAATGAGTGTGATGTGAAGAGGGAACAAAACCAGTTTTAGCTTTGCTGTGTTGTTGAGATCACTCTCCTGTCCCTGAAAGGTAAACGGCGGAAGAAAAGTGATGATTATTGTAGTTAACGGTGTGTTCAGACTGTGTTACTATCAGCATTATGTCTGTCTCCGTCCCGGCTGGTCCGTAACTAGCTCTCTGGTGACAAAATATTCAGAATTTACTGTCAGTAGTAGGCTTCGTCTGTGTCTGTCTGTATGTGTCTGTCTGTATGTGTCTGTCTGTATGTGTCTGTCTCTTGTAGGCATTATGTGGAAAGTGGATATTTTCTTTTGAAGGGAAAAAGAAGGAAAAGGGATAACATTGTCTCTTGAATCTTTATGGATGGAAAAAGGGATATTGCAGTAGCGTGTGATTAGTCCACACGCATTGACGTTACCTTGAAACTGGAACTGAAACTGAAGCTGTGGTCCTGATTGATTGTTGTTTTTCTCCTCCCTCCTCGACCCCCCCCCTGAACCCCCCCCCCCCCCCCCCCCCACACACACACACACCCTACCCACCCGCAGAGTTTGACGAGTGCACCTCCCCGAATCACGGCTGTGACCACATCTGTGTCAACACCATGGGCAGTTACAAGTGTGAGTGTCGCATTGGGTACGAGCTTCACTCGGATGGCAAGCGGTGCGAAGGTGGGTTTGTATGTTGTGGTTTTTGGGGTTTTTTTTTGTGTGTGTGTGTGTGTGTGTGTGTGTGTGTGTGTGTGTGTGTGGGTGGGGGGGATTATCACATTGAGTCCCGCACCCGAGCACTGCTTTGGCGTCAACATTTGTATCATTAAAACAGTTTTCACATTCAGACACAATTTACTGCACAAGCCACAAAGGAAGGGAACTAACTTCTACAGAACTTCCGGGTGTGTGCACACGTAATTTGGAGGGAAAACAGTATATTATTTTCTGCAGTTTTTGTGTTTTTTTGTTGTTGTTTTTTTTCTTCTTCTTTTTTCCTTTTCTTTTAACCGTATCAATACGGCATGGAAGCCTGCCTACGCAGTAACCTCCCCAGGGCTAAATGGGTTAAACAGTATTTTATTTGAAAAATGTCACGATACAACAGGAAAGTCTTTTTAGTAATTCTTGTCGAAATGTACATATCTAGGCCTTACAAACGCTCATTGATTTGTGTCGTCAGTGTCTCTGCAAATATACATTTTAACATTATGGCATGTTTGTTTTGTTTTCATCTTTAGACGTGTAGTGAATGTTACCTGGTGCTGGCACAGTGGTGAAGGACCAATACAGTGACTGAAGTGTTGTGTGCATGGTTCCTGCAGAATGACTGAAGTGCTGTGTGCATGGTTCCTGCAGACTGACTGAAGTGCTGTGTGCATGGTTCCTGCAGACTGACTCATACAGTTACTGAAGTGCTGTGAGCATGGTTCCTGCAGAATGACTCATACAGTTACTGAAGTGCTGTGTGCATGGTTCCTGCAGACTGACTCATACAGTTACTGTAGTGCTCTGTGCATGGTTCCTGCAGACTGACTCATACAGTTACTGTAGTGCTCTGTGCATGGTTCCTGCAGAATGACTAGTACAGTTACTGTAGTGCTATGTGCATGGTTCCTGCAGAATGACTAGTACTGTGTGCATGGTTCCTGCAGACTGACTGAAGTGCTCTGTGCATGGTTCCTGCAGACTGACTCGTACAGTTACTGAAGTGCTGTGTGCATGGTTCCTGCAGAATGACTGAAGTGCTGTGTGCATGGTTCCTGCAGAATGACTGAAGTGATGTGAGCATGGTTCCTGCAGACTGACTGAAGTGCTGTGAGCATGGTTCCTGCAGACTGACTGAAGTGCTGTGAGCATGGTTCCTGCAGACAGACTGTAGTGCTGTGTGCATCGTTCCTGCAGACTGACTGTAGTGCTGTGTGCATGGTTCCTGCAGACTGACTGTAGTGCTGTGTGCATGGTTCCTGCAGAATGACTGTAGTGCTCTGTGCATGGTTCCTGCAGAATGACTCATACAGTTACTGAAGTGCTGTGTGCATGGTTCCTGCAGAATGACTCATACAGTTTCTGAAGTGCTGTGTGCATGGTTCCTGCAGACTGAAGTGCTGTGTCCATGGTTCCTGCAGACTGACTGAAGTGCTGTGTCCATGGTTCCTGCAGACTGACTGAAGTGTTGTGTGCATGGTTCCTGCAGACTGACTGAAGTGTTGTGTCCATGGTTCCTGCAGACTGACTGAAGTGTTGTGTCCATGATTCTTGCAGACTGACTGAAGTGCTGTGTGCATGGTTCCTGCAGAATGACTGAAGTGCTCTATGCATGGTTCCTGCAGACTGACTGAAGTGTTGTGTCCATGGTTCCTGCAGACTGACTGAAGTGTTGTGTCCATGGTTCCTGCAGAATGACTGTAGTGCTCTATGCATGGTTCCTGCAGACTGACTGAAGTGTTGTGTCCATGGTTCCTGCAGACTGACTGAAGTGTTGTGTCCATGGTTCCTGCAGAATGACTGAAGTGCTCTATGCATGGTTCCTGCAGACTGACTGAAGTGTTGTGTCCATGGTTCCTGCAGAATGACTGAAGTGCTCTATGCATGGTTCCTGCAGAATGACTGAAGTGTTGTGTCCATGGTTCCTGCAGAATGACTGTAGTGCTGTGTGCATGGTTCCTGCAGAATGACTGTAGTGCTGTGTGCATGGTTCCTGCAGACTGACTCATACAGTTACTGTAGTGCTGTGTGCATGGTTCCTGCAGAATGACTGAAGTGCTCTGTGCATGGTTCCTGCAGACTGACTGTAGTGCTGTGTGCATGGTTCCTGCAGAATGACTGTAGTGCTGTGTGCATGGTTCCTGCAGACTGACTCATACAGTTACTGTAGTGCTGTGTGCATGGTTCCTGCAGACTGACTGTAGTGCTGTGAGTATGGTTCCTGCAGACTGACTGTAGTGCTGTGTGCATGGTTCCTGCAGACTGACTGTAGTGCTGTGTGCATGGTTCCTGCAGACTGACTGTAGTGCTGTGTGCATGGTTCCTGCAGACTGACTGTAGTGCTGTGTGCATGGTTCCTGCAGAATGACTTAAGTGCTGTGTGCATGGTTCCTGCAGACTGACTTAAGTGTTGTGTGCATGGTTCCTGCAGACGCCTGCGGGGGGAACGTGGAGGGGGAGGAGTCGGGGGTGCTGCAGAGCCCCTCCTTCCCGGAGATGTACCCCCCCAACAAGAACTGTGTCTGGCAGATCGTGGCCAAGGACCTGTACAAGATCACCCTCACCTTCACTCACTTTGACCTGGAGGGGCACAATGTAAGTGAATGGTCGGTCACACACACACACACACACACACACACAAGCATACATACATACATACATATATTCATATATATGCATGCGCACACACACATAAACACATGACATGTGCACGCGCGTGCACACACCCCCCCCCCTCCCACACACACACGCATACACACGCACTCAGAATGCAAGATCACCCTTACCTTCACTAATTTCGACCTGGAGAGACACAACGTGAGTAAATGGTTGGTAGACCATTTACACACACACACACACACACACACACACACACACACACACACACACACACACACACAATGTGGGGTACATGCGCGCATAGGCAGGCATGCATGCACGCACACGCTAACATTCGCGCACGCACATGCGCACGCATACGAATACCCACACCCACACAAGCACGCATGCACGAACGCTCGCACGCACGTACGCACGGACGCATACTATTAGCACAATGACAACGCGTAAAACCTCGAACACGTTCTGATGCAGGGATGATATAGGAGTCTGACAACAGCCTATACACACATGACTTGTTGGTTGTTTCGGCTTTATCAACATTTCTTCCCCTTCACTCTTCTGTGTGACTGTCGGAGGGGACGTCCACGCCTTACTGTCAACACCAATCGTTCTGTCTTGAGGGGGAAGATTGTTGACATTGCCTGCTTTAACCTTACTGTGAACACCAATCGTTCTGTCTTGAGGGGGAAGATTGTGGACATTGCCTGCTTTAAACACATTTCTTCCCCTTCACTGTTCTCTGTGTCTGAGGGAGTGAACGTCCACGCATTATTGTTAACACTAATCGTTCTGTCTTGAGGGGGGGAACTGCGATATTGCGAACGTCCATGCTTCATTGTGAGCACTACTCACTCCGTCTTTAGGGGAAAAATTGTGATATTGCGAACGTCCACGCCTTATTGTGAGCACTACTCGTTCCGTCTTGAGGGGAAAAAGTGTGGATATTGCGAACGCCCACACCTTTATTGTGAGCACTACTCACTCCGTCTTGTTGAGGGGAAAACTATGGATATCAATTGTATTGTATTATTGTATTACTCTTTTTTTGTCATGACAGATTTCTGTGTGTGAAATTCCAGATGCTCTCACCAGGAAGAGCGCATCGCAACACTGAGAGTACCACCCATTAAAAAAAAAATTCTGCCAGCAATTTTGTTTGTTTTTCTATGGTGGATTTTTCTACAGAATTTTGCCAGGGACAACCCTTTTGTCGCCGTGGGTTCTTTTGCGTGTGCAAAGTGCATGCCGCACACGGGACATCGGTTTATCGTCTCATCCGAATGACTAGCGTCCAGACCACCACTCAAGGACATGTGGAGGGGGAGAAAACACTGGCGACTATGGGATTCGAACCACTGCGTTCAGATTCTCTCACTTCCCAGGCGGACGCGTTTCTTTCTAGGCCAACACTCCACTATTGCCGTTGTTTTCTTTACAGTAATATTATGTACACTTTATTTCTTCTTCCTGTCTGCACTGTCCCTGCCCACCACAGCAAGACTGTGAGTACGACTCAGTGAGGTTGACCAGCGCGGTGACCATTGGCGAAAAGACCACCCAGAAGCTGCACGGCGTGTTCTGCGGGGCCACCGTGCCCACCCCTGTCACCTCCGAGGGTAACGTACTGCGCCTCGAGTTCAATTCTGACAACTCAGTGCAGAAGACTGGTTTCGTGGCCGAGTTCAGAACAGGTAAAGATGTAACAGTGGCTTTCATGCATCTTTCTTTTTCTTTTCTTTTTGTACTTTGTTAGAACCCCTAGACAAATTATCAAGTTGTCCAATACAGAGAACAGTGTGTGTGTGTGCGTGTGTGTGTGTGCGCGCCTGTGTTTGTGTGCGTGCGTGTGTGTGTGGTGCAGAGAAAGTGAGAGAGAAAGTGGTCAGGATGAGCAAGGATATTTCTAACCGTTTTTATGTAATGAGAGGCTGTGTGTGTATTGTGTGTGTATGTGTTGTATAATCATGTGTTTGCGTGTGTATTCGTGTGTGTGAATGGGGATATGGGGATGGGGGATGGGGAGCGTGGGGGGAGGGGTGGGGCGGGGGGGGGGGGGGATCGGGGAGCGAGCTTTAGGATGTTCAAGACTTGGCACCAGTCACCTCCTATGATTATCTTTTCAGATTCCAGTTGTTGGATTTGATTTTGTAATTCTCAGTGAAAAACGGGGGTTACCTCTATTCGGATCACAAATATTAACTGGTGTGATGTGTTTTTCCATGT
>NC_134876.1:1904477-1974477 GCF_041734735.1 Babylonia areolata | reverse complement strand
AACCTATCGGTTCAACGGAGAGGAAGCCGGTTACAGCAACGCACTGTGGAGTGCAGAGAGCAAGATGATACGCCGAAAGGATATCTTGGTCATCCACTGCATCCGTGCTCATTCTCCAGTCGTCTCGACTTAGTCTTGCCACTGGAAATTGGTGGACCCGGACGAGAGAGTGAGGTCGACGTTGCACAACTCCTCTTCACTTTAAACAAACTCATTGCGCAAGTCATCAGTCATCCTTAATTACCTTTCATCCTTTATCCTTTCATCACCCCTGAATAGTCCAATCTGCGCACGAAATGTTCGCTGACAGTTGGGACAGACAAAGACAGGCATATCATTGTCAGGGAGCTTGTTTGCCCGTGACTTTCTGGCCTGCCTCTTCTGAACAGCTACAGCAGTCCTGTTGGCCTCGCACAACATGGCACCTTTGTGCACAGCAGCGTGCCATTTGTCACGGTCCACTGCAGATTCCTCCCAGGAGTCATGGTTGATATCAAACGCTTTCAGAGAGACTTTCAGAGTATCTCTGAAGCGCTTCTTCTGACCTCTGTGTGATCTCTTCCCTTGTTGCAGCTCGCCATAGAAGAGCCTTTTGGGCAGCTGATGGTCTGGCATGCGCGCCACGTGTCCAGCCCAGCGAAGCTGAGACTGCATCAGGATGGTGAAGATGCTGGGAAGGGTGGCTTTTGCAAGCACCTCCATGTCTGGGATCCTGTCTTGCCACTTGATGTTCAGTAGCTTCCTTAGGCATGTTGTGTGGAAGTGGTTCAGCTTCGTGGCATGTCATTGGTACACTGTCCAAGTTTCGCAGGCGTACAGTAGTGTGGGGAGAACTACTGCTCTGTAGACCTTTAGTTTGGTCTCAAGACCAATGCCTCTTCTGTTCCAGACATTTGCTGCCAAGATATGTGAACCGCTCCACCGCACTGAGTCTCTGACCATTGACTGTGATGTTGGGCTCAACGTGGGGTTTCCTTGGGGCTGGCTGATGGAGAACTTCAGTTTTCCTCGTGCTGATGGTGAGGCCGAAGTTCCTGCTGGCAGTGGCAAACTTGTCGACGTTGAGTTGCATGTCAGCTTCAGATCCAGCGTTGAGGGCACAATCATCAGCAAACAAAAAGTCTCTGATGATGTCTGTCATGACCTTCGTTTTTGCTTGAAGCCTTCTGAGGTTAAACAGCTTGCTATCTGTTCGGTACTTTTGGCCGATTCCAACATCGCCATCTCTGAAGGCATCAGTAAGCATTGCAGAGAACATGAGGCTGAACAGTGTTGGAGCCAGGACGCAGCCTTGCTTGACACCATTTGTGACAGGAAAAGGAGCAAATGTTTCGGCATTGTCCTGGACTCAAGCCTGCATGCCTTCATGGAATTGGCTGACCAAGGAAATAAATTTCCGAGGGCATCCGTACTTGGCCATGATCTTCCACAGTCCCTCTCTACTCACGGTGTCGAAGGCTTTAGTGAGGTCGACATAGGTGGAGAACAGATCAGCATTTTGCTCCTGACATTTCTCTTGCAGCTGCCCTTGCAGCAAACACCATGTCGGTGGTTCCGCGCTCTTTCCTTAATCCACATTGGCGCTCAGGCAAATGACCTTGGTCAAGGTGTGCTGTGAGGCGGTTTAGTAGGATCCTGGCAAGTATCTTGCCTGCGATGGAGAGCAAGGAAATGCCCCGATGGTTATCACAGGCTTGCCGGTTCCCCTTTCGCTTGTACAAGTGAATGATAGATGCATCTTTGAAATCCTGGGAGATCGTCTCTTCTTTCCACATGAGTGAGTACAGGCTGATGGAGCTTCTCAGTCAGCACAGTGCCTCCATCCTTGTAGACCTCTGCTGGTATGGAGTCTGAGCCAGGAGCTTTGCCACTGGATAGCAGACGGATTGCTTTCTGGGTCTCAAGAAGTGTTGGCGGATCGTCCAGTGCTTCGTTGATGGAGACTTGTGGGAGACGGTCTATGGCTTCATCATTTATGGAGGAAGGGCGATTTAAGACACTGTTGAAGTGCTCAGCCCAGCGTTTGAGAATTTTCTCCTTCTCGGTGATCAAGGTATTCCCATCTACACTGAGGAGGGGGGATGATCCTGAGGATGTGGGGCTGTAGACTTCTTTTAAGGCATCACAGAACCTCTTCATATCGTGCCTGTCAGCATATCCCTGGATCTCATCAGCTTTGTCACTCATCCACTTATCCTGCATCTGACGTAACTTTTGCTGAACAGTCCTGCGGATGGCATTGTGCGCATCCTTTTTTGATGTGGACTTTGGGCTGCTCAGGTAGGCTTGATGCAGACGGTGTTTCTCATCCAGAAGCTGCTTGATTTCATCACAGTTTTCATCAAACCAGTCTTTGTGCTTCCTGGTCATGGGTCCCAGGGTCTCTGAAGCTGTACTATAGATCAGCTCGCGCAGGGTCCTCCAGTCAAACTCCACATTCTGGTTGTCCAGAGAGGCGGATTCCAGACGATCTTCCAGCAGCTCCACAAAAGGTTTGTTTGATGGTGATGTTTTTCAGCTTAGCAATGTTGAGCCGTTTTGGAGCCTTCTGGCCTTGGGGGCGTCTCTTGGGCTGGATTCGAATATTCAGCTTCGAGACTACAAGGCGATGGTCTGTCCAACACTCGGCGCCACACATGGTCTTTGTCACACGTACATCTTGCCTATCCCTTTTCCTGACGATGACGTAATCGATGAGATGCCAATGCTTTGAGCGAGGGTGCATCCATGACGTCCTGTTACGGGTAGGGAGGCAGAAAACTGTGTTGGTTATCAGCAGTTCGTGCTCTGCACAGGTCTGAAGCAAAAGCAATCCATTTGGGTTGCAGTGGCCCACGCCATACTTTCCAATCACTCCATCCCAGGAGATGTAGTCAGAGCCAACTCTAGCATTGAAGTCCCCAAGAATGATGAGCTTGTCTGCTTTAGGGATAGCAGCAATGACAGAGTGAAGGTCCTCGTAGAACTTCGCCTTCACTTCATCTGGGTTGGTCATGGTTGGGGCGTAGGCACTGACAATGGTGAGGTGCTTCTGGCCAGATGCCAGTGGGAGTTTCATGGTCATAAGCCTATCGTTGACTCCTTTTGGGATTCCAGCTATCTTGCTGACAAGTGCTGTTTTTACTGGCAAAACCAACGCCAGCCTCACGTCGCTCTTCGCTTCCTCGTCCACTCCAGAAGAAGGTGTAACGAGATCCCCGTTCACAGAGCTCGCCTTCGCCTGCAAGCCGAGTCTCACTCAAGGCTGTGATGTCGATGTTGTATCTGGCGAGTTCGGATGCAACTAGTGCCGTTCTCCTTTGGGGTCTGTCCGCGTTATCTGTGCCAGGAGAGTCCGTATGTTCCAAGCACCAATGGTGAGAGGAACGATCCTTGTTTTTTTCTTTTCTTTCTCTTTGTTTCGACCGCTGATGTAGGGTCCCCGCCAGCCGCGGTATGCTGGCCAGGGTGATATGGAGCAGGCAATTTTTAGGGTACGATTTCTAGCCCCTTCCTCATGCCAGGGAGGTGAGCAGTGCATTCCTAAAGAGGGCTGCTCAGACGCTCAGACGGCTGCCGAGCTCCATCACTACTCCTGTCGATGAAGAACGACCCTATGGCCTGAGCCGCCTGCGTGCAGGTCTGCGTCTGCAACTGCCAGTTTACCCACACCTGTCGTTTCGTCGCTCGCCTGTCGCCACAGGACTTAGGGGTGATGAAATGATGAAGGATGAAAGGTCAATACGGATGACTGATGACTTGCGCGATGAGTTTGTTTAAAGTGAAGAGGAGTTGCGCAACATCGACCTCACTCTCTCGTCCGGGTCCACCAATTTCCAGTGGCAAGACTAAGTCGAGACGACTGGAGGATGAGCACGGATGCAGTGGATGACCAAGATATCCTTTCGGTGTCTCATCTTGCTCTCTGCACTCCACAGTGCGTTGCTGTAACTGCCTTCCTCTCCGTTGAACCGATAGGTTTCTTCCGCAGATTCTGCCGGATCCAGACTTCGCATGCATGGGTAGACACACCTCGGGGACCAACTGCGTGTGGCATGCACACAGCACGTTGGAGCTAGATGGCCGTCGGTGGCTCTCCTGAGCCGACGCCCTTTTATGGATCTCGTTTTTAATTCCATAAAGGTGTCTAGCCACCCGCCTCACCAGTCCCGGAAGGGAGCGGTGGGAGTGCCGGTTTAGTCCTGAACAGGTTGTACTGGATTTCAGGTTACCAGTAGCAGATCTAATGACCTGACCTGACATTAATCGTAACTGATATTTGGATATCAGTAGTTCAAGAATAATGCTTTTTGAAACACTGGGACGTGCTGATGTGGATCTAAAATATGAATTGAATTTGAGAGGTTTTTTAGTACTGGGTGGTGTTGTACACAGTTATGTGATAAAACGATACCAAATCACGATGGATAAACGCGATTGTTTGACTACTTGGTGCAGTGAACTGATAATAGCTTCGCTAAGTGAAGGTGTGCGAAGTCACGTTAACAAGTTCCCCGAGTGGAAATGACTGAATAAATTGCTTTGTTTCTTTCCTATGTGATATAGTAAGGTGTGCGATCACTTACCCGATCCCTGGTGGGGAGGTCGTTGATAAAACGAGAATTAAAAAGTTAAGACAGAGAACTGAGCTAGTTAAAATGTGTATGCATGGTGGAATGTTACTGGTGAATAACTGTGAATCGAACATGTGAGCCTCTGACGCTTGGTTTAACTTTCAGCCTGAAATCCTTGCGCTGGGTTGGTTTTGGGGTAAGGAGTGGGGGTGTGGGTCTTAAAATCTCTCATTAATGTTAGCCATTTTTGGAATTTGGAAGGCTGTCAAGACCTAAACAGCGCGTTGGAATTTTGCGTTGGCCAGGCATCTGCTTATTTTTTTTTATTTGCTTATTTATTCATTAATTATTTTTTTTAATTATCTTTTTTAATCAGTTCTGTTATTGTGTGTATTCAGGGTGCATGTCTTGACACTTCCTTGAAACTGAAACTAAACTGACAAGACAAACTAAAATACAGAACACAGAATACTTTTAGTATCTCCAATAATTCGTTTGTGGCTGTCCGAAGAGGGATGAAGTCCTGGCTGTTCTTCTGGCCTTCCAAGTGGGGAAGTCCTGTATTGTCAGCTGCCTGCTGAAGGGCGAGGCCCTGGCTGCTTTTCTGGGTGTGCATGGTGTTCGTCGAGCTGAAGAACCAAAAGCTCTCCCTATATTTCAGTTTCTGTTTCTGAAGGAGACGTCACTGCGTTCGGACAAATCCATACGCATTACACCACATCTGCTAGGCAGATGCCTGGCCAGCAACATAACCCAACGCGCTCAGGCCTTGATTGCATGCATATGTTTGTGTACCTTTAAGAGTGGATTCCTTCAACGGAAGTTTTGCCACGGGCCAACCGTTTCGCTGCCGTGGGTTCTTTTTCAGTGCACCAAGTGCGTGCTGCACACGGGACCTCGGTTTATCGTCTTATCCGAATGACTAGACGCCCAGTTTGATGTTTTCACGATTTTAGTCAAACTTGGGAGAAAAGGCGAAAGATGGAATCGAACCTAGACCCTCACGAACACTGCATTGGCAGGGAAGCGTCTTAACCTTTCTACCACCTTCCTCTCCATACAATAATACTTAACGCTGTGTCGATGTTGCTGTTTCTCGTCCTCCAGTGTGCGGAGGTCACCTGGTAGCCACGGCCACGCCCCAGATGATCTACTCTCACGCCAAGTACGGCGACATGAACTACGACAACAGGGCGGACTGCACTTGGCGGATACAGGCTGAAGAGGGCTTCGTCATTCAGCTGAGGTTCACCGCCTTTGAGCTGGAGGACGAGTTTGAATGCACGTGAGTGAATGCACCTCTGTTGCTTTTTTTATTTTATTTTTTTTTGCCGGGATTCGTTTTGGGTCTTGGATGGTCGGAAACGTCTTCGAAAATATGCTAGAACCATTTCCAGGGCCTGGAAGTCTTGGAAATACACACACACACACACACACACACACACACACAACACACACAGACAGACACACACACACACACACATATATATATATATATAATTGACCGGTTAAAATTAATCCAGTTGCATCCAGAAAAACAACAACAGCAACAAAAAACACCATCGATGCCGGGACATCCCGCATATCTGTTGAATGAGCGATGGAGCAGACGGATGTTTGAATTACTTTTGTTTTGTTTTTGGTCCCGGAATGGTCTGAATCCGCTCTGGGAAAGGTCTTGGGGGAAAAATGGTCTGAAGAAAGTATGGAATTTTACTTGGTCACGTGTGTGTGTGTGTGTGTGTGTGTGTGTGTGTGTGTGTGTGTGTGTGCCGGTTTTCCTGTTAAAAACAGGAAAGGCGTTTTAGAAGTACAGAACATGTCACACCTGAGTCTTCTTTGAAGTATCCGTCGACTGAACTCGGTGTTCAATGGTTTGAATAAATCCAATAATGTCTCTTGATCATTGACGATACCACATTACGACTCACACTGTCGTTATGTACACAGGTACGATGCTGTCACGGTCTATGACGGGCTGAAGGAAACGGCCAAAGAACTGGGACACTTTTGTGGAAGCGATGTAAGTACTTGTAATAATAAAGGAAAACTGGACTTGACTTTCTTCCTTGAAGATCTCAGTTAACAAATCCTTTAGGAATACAAAGAGATGCTGATCACAGTGCGCTGAGAGAAAGGGTGAAGAGGGAGGGGGGAGGAGGGGGGGGGGGGGCGTGCGTCTTTTCCAGTGTCATTCTAGGGTTTGCTCACTCCTACCCCCATCCCCCCACCATCCTCCTCTAGGGTTCTTCTACTCTATAGAGTTTATCTGGTAAATGTGTTTAGTTTCAGTTTCAGTTTCAGTAGCTCAAGGAGGCGTCACTGCGTTCGGACAAAACCATATACGCTACACCACATCTGCCAAGCAGATGCCTGACCAGCAGCGTAACCCAACGCGCTTAGTCAGGCCTTGGGGAAAAAAAAAAAAAAAAACACAAAAAAAAAACACACACAACCACACACACACACAAAAACAAAAAAAAACAAAAAAAAAAAACAAAACAAAAAAAAAAAAAAAACGGGGGAATAAATAATAGATAAGCTTGCATAAATAAATAAATAAATAAATAAATAAATAAATAATAATTATAATATAGAAAAAGGTAGTAGTAATAATATTAGTAATACTAATAAAATGATAATAATAAAACATAAATAAATAAATAGATAAGACAACAATGGTGATAAATAAGCAAATAAATGTAAAAAATGAAGACACACATTCACACATACACCCACACATGCATAACAGAAATGCACCAGACATGCAGTTTCACATATATGAAAGCACAGTCAAATACATATAAACGTACATGAGCTCCAACACACACACACACACACGCATTACCGTGCACCTCCTCTACCCCCCTCCTCCACACACTCATTTCTAGTCTAAGTATCGCAGCTTCCACGGCACACACACACACACAAACCCAAACACACACTCACAGAGATGAACACTTACTTGTACAAGCACATATGAAAGCACAGTCAAATACATGTAAACGTACATGAGCTCCAACACACACACACACACACACACATTACCTTGCACCTCCTCTACCCCCTCCTCCACACACTCATTTCTAGTCTACGTATCGCAGCTTCCACGGCACACACACACACACACACAAACACACACTCACAGAGATGAACACTTACTTGTACAAGCACACACACATACGCCCATATCTCCCACCCCCAACTCCACACACGTACATACAAAGATATATATATATATATATATATATATATATATATATATATATATATATATATACACGTTCCAATATCCTGTTGCTCCCACAGTGTAGGCATGCATACACTCACATACCTCATCCTCTACCCCACCTCCCCCTGCACTCCCACCTCCCCTCACACACACACACACACACACACACACACACACACACGTACACATATCTCTCCTGACACTTGTGTACAGTTTCACTCTCGCGCATTCACAAACGCACTCAAAAGCACACATATACACAAACACACACAGCCGCCACTGACTGGCCGCAAGAGGGATGGGAAAAGATCTCTGATGCCAAGAACGTGGCGTCTAGTGTGTTGCTCGGTCTATTGTGTTTGGAAAGGCCCACAGAGACTCTGTTCCGTTTTGAAGAAATTTGCGCAATGTTGGTTTGGAAATGATGCCGATATTTGTTTGATTTGCAAAGCATCGTGCTCTACCTTTCATGTTAGATTTGCGGCCGCTCCCTCTCTCTGCTTCTATTTCTTTGAGGCGATCGATGGTGTGATGGCCTTGTACCTGTTCTTTTTGGTATTCTTTGACTTTTCTGAGGATTTCCGATTTTCCTAGATGTAGGCCGCTCGTTGGTGTTGCGTTACCAGCAAGTCTGTCAGCTCGCACATTTCCCTTAACACCTGCATGTCCCGGGCAGTATGACCATGTGAGTTTTTTAATCTGAAAGTTGCGCATTGCGTTATGCCACTCTGGGCTTCCCATTCCGTTTTCAATTTTCTGTATGAGGTTCATTGAGTCGGTTAGAATCATGGCATGTTGGTTTCCGGGCGTATGGAAGGACGATAGCCACTGGAGGGCATGTGTCACAGCTTCAACTTCCATCGTTAGGCTGGAGGTTGTGACTTTGTAGGCAGCATTCTCTTCCCAAATTGTTTTTCCATTTTGTTTCGCAGTGAATCCCCAGCCAGACTGGTCTTTGGTGACTGAGCCATCTGTGTATATGATGATGTCCTCTTCTTTACTGTTTTCTTCTATAAGCAGCTTCACTTCCGCATCAGTTTTGCCCTCTGGCCATTCCCGACAATGTCTTCCTAGAGTGGGTGAAATGACTGTGTTGAATAGATGGTTGAGGTTTTCGGGGTTTTTCTCCCATTCTTTTGTTTCTTTCAGGTCTTGAAGTCGGCATACTAGCTGGATTGTGTCTTCTG
Source organism: Babylonia areolata (assembly GCF_041734735.1). NCBI lineage: Eukaryota > Metazoa > Mollusca > Gastropoda > Neogastropoda > Buccinidae > Babylonia > Babylonia areolata. The sequence continues at coordinate 1,965,505 of NC_134876.1, read as the reverse complement.
CTTGCCCCATCCATGATCTTCCTCGTCCTAGACGGCTGCCTTTTGGTTCTTTGACTGCGTCATGCAGTGGGTTTTGAGGGTTTTCTAATGCTTTGAAGTAGGTCTTGACCTGTTCTAACTTGTTTCTGGCCTGCACTGAAGGAAGGTCAAGCAGGTATCGCATGGTTTCTGTGGGCGTGTCTTTTGTTGTTCCAAGGATCAGCCTCATAGCTTCATTTTGGACTCTTTCTAATTTTAGGAGGTTGCTTTGAGACGGTGTTGTTAGCCCAAGTCCGTAGTCGATCACACTGAGGACGAGTGATTGGTATAGCAGGAAGAGGTGGCGTTGTTCAATTCCTTTGGTTGCCATTGCTTTTAAGACTGAAAGGCCCTTTTTGCATTTGAGAACAGTGTTTTCCGTATGTTTTCTGAAGGTCAGCATCCTGTCGAAGTGTATTCCTAGGTAGCGTAGGCATTCAGTTTTCTCAATTTGAATCCCATCGAATGACACAGAAGGTGGTGATTTGCTCGCGGTTTTGTTGTTGAGGGTGCACAGCAACGTTTGGGCTTTCGCTGGATTGATGGAAGATCCTGTGTCTTTGCACCATTGAGCAATATTGTTTAGTTGTTTCTGGACGGCTTCAGTTCTTTCCTGAGCATTTTTCGAAGTTTTGAAGACCAGGCCGTCATCCGCAAGGGTAAGCACCCGAGCAATTCCATTGTTGTTTAAGTCTGCAAGGCCCTTCGTGTAGACATTGTAGAGGACAGGAGAGAGTGGAGACCCTTGTGGCAGTCCCATGGATAGTTTAGAAGGTGCAGACATCCAATCTCCGAGGCGTAGGACGACGGTTCTTTCCTGAAGCGCTGCTGCTATCCATCTTGTCAGTGTCAAACTTACTCCATACCTTAGTAGCAGCTCCATGAGGTGCGCAAACTGGACTTTATTGTAGGCATCTTCAAGGTCAATTGCTACTGCTAGTGTTTCTTCTTTTCTTTGAAATCCTTCATACACCTCATATGCAAAGGCAGCTGCATTTTCCCATGTGGACTTGCCTGTTCTGTAACCACCTTGATTTGACGGGAGAATGTGCCTGTGTTCAAGATCCCTTGCAAGTTTCCTGGCTATCATGCGTTCCATGAGCTTTCCAACAATGTTTTGCATGGTTAGGATCCGGTAGCCGCTTACCTGACGATGGTCCTTTCCTGGTTTTGGTATGGGTTTTAAGAAGCTGTGTGTCCAGTCCTCCGGCACCTGTCCATTGTGGAAACTGTTTTGATATAGATTGAAAAGTTTGCTTCTGTCTTCTTCCGATAGCTCCTTGATGTCTGAGTAACGAACTTTGTCTGGGCCAGGAGCCGATTCTTTCTTGCATTTAGCTATTGCCTCGTTTAGATCATCCATTGTCAAGTCATCATCAGGTCCAGTCTGCATAAGGGTTTGGTTTAACTCCTCAACATATTTCTTTTTCTCATCTAAGTTTCTTTGATCACTCTGTTGTATGAAACGTTTGAGCAAGGCAGATCCTTTTTCTTCATTTGTCTTAAGCTTGGTTCCGTCAGTGTCTAACATGTCTGGGGTTGTTGTTGTGCACGTTTTCCCTTCCATGCGACGATAAAATTGCCAGAACTCTGTCAATGTTGTGTCATAACTGAGTGCCTCGCAAAACTGTTTCCACTTGTCATTTTTGGCCTCTTGAGCAGTGACTTCAAACTGTTTAGTTTTTTCTTTCATTTTTGTTTCAATATCTTTGTCCGGAGATGGTTTTGTTCTTTCTTTTTGCCAAAGTTTGACAGCCGCATGTTTTTCTATCCAGGCTCTCTCTGTGTCGGTATTCCACCATGGGGGCTGAATAGTTTGCATCCTGTTCAGTGCCGTTCTTTTGTTTCTTCTGCGTCTTAATTTTTCGATGACGGTTGTCTCTTTGGTTTCATACTGAAATGGATCACGCAGTTTCATACAGGGTTTATCGGACAGTTTCTGTAGACTGAAAGCTACCGGGAGGTGGTCGCTGCCTTGGTATGGAAGCGTCTCTGCATTCATTTCTGCTCTGAATTTTGGAGATGTTAGAGCGATGTCGATCACACTGTCACTGTCCCCTTGTCTTGTTCCAAGGCGAGTTGGGGATGTGGTTGTTAAAGGGCTAAGAAGAATTTCCCCTATCATTCCTTCAAGTGCGAGTCCTTGTGGGTTGGTGTTCCGCTGGTCCCATAACTTCGATCTTGCATTGAGGTCTCCACAGATAATGACCGAGTCTCCAAGTTCGTTCTCTATTTCCTCTAAAAAGGCCCAATCCTCTTTTGTTGTGCAGGTTCCTGGGTGAACGTAGGCATTGATGAGCACGATGCTTTTGTGAACTCCGTCAGGTTTGTCAAGACGCACCCCCAATAATTCACATGAGTTGCTACACCATTTCTCTAGATTTATGGTGGAAACTTTGTTTTTTAGGTTTTTGTTCAGTATGATTGCTACCCCTCTTCCTTCATTCCTTTGAAAGACTGTGAAATTCTCAAAATGTATTGGTCTGTCTGCATTTGTCCTGGTCTCTTGGAGACATAGAATGTCAAAATCATATGCCAATTTCTCAATTGTTGAGATTCTCATTCTTGCGCTGGAACAATTCCAACTGCCGATTCTAAAGAATTTCTTTGACAGCCGCTCTGCTTTTGTCATTCTGCTACCTAAGCACGATCTTTTCCCACCTCTTTTGCCACGCCTGTTTTGGGGTTTTGGGGATCTGAATTTATGTCTCGTGCTATGCAGCTGATCCCCGAGGTGCACACAAATGTGTTTAGAGGTATTGCTAATGTGTTACTCATTTTTTGTCACAATAGATTTCTCTGTGTAAAATTTGGGCTGCTCTCCCCAGGGAGAGCGCGTCACTACATTGAGAAAGCCACCCATGTTTTTGTATTTTTTTCTGCCAGCAGTTTGTTTTTCCTATGGAAGTGGATTTTTCTAGAGAAGTTTGTCAGGCACAACCCTTTTGTTGCCGTGGGTTCTTTCACGTGCGCTAAGTGCATGCTGCAAATGGGACCTCGTCTCATCCGAATGACTAGCGTCCAGACCACCACTCAAGGTCTAGTGGAGGGGGAGAAAATTATGGCAACTGTGCCGGGATGCGAACTAATGCACTCAGATTCTCTCGCTTCCTAAGCGGACACGTTACCTCTAGGCCATCACTCCACGGTTTGTGTGCAGGGGGTGGTCAGTCCAGCTCCAGTGCCAGATTTCCTTGCTGATGGCAATCTAGCTGGTTCTTTCTCATAGGTTGGCGTATTGTTTCTGTCCACGTAATGCCCATTATGCATGTCAGACATTTGTTGTGGAGTTATGTCAGTATTTACTGACAGTAATGCTTACTGATGCCTTCAGAGATGGCGATGTTGGAATCGGCCTAAAGTACCGAACAGATGGCAAGCTGTTTAACCTCAGAAGGCTTCAAGCAAAAACAAAGGTCATGACAGACATCATCAGAGACTTTTTGTTTGCTGATGATTGTGCCCTCAACGCTGGATCTGAAGCTGACATGCAACTCCGTGTTGACAAGTTTGCCACTGCCAGCAGGAACTTCGGCCTTACCATCAGCACGAGGAAAACTGAAGTTCTCCATCAGTCAGCCCCAGGGAAACCCCACGTTGAGCCCAACATCACAGTCAATGGTCAGAGACTCAGTGCGGTGGAGCGGTTCACATACCTTGGCAGCACACTGTCACGAAATGCGACCATCGACGATGAAGTGAACGTCAGGATTGCAAGAGCAAGCGCAACCTTTGGCAGACTCTATGCAAATGTCTGGAACTGAAGAGGCATTGGTCTTAAGACCAAGCTAAAGGTCTACAGAGCAGTAGTTCTCCCCACACTACTGTACGCCTGCGAAACTTGGACAGTGTACCAACGACATGCCAAGAAGCTGAACCACTTCCACACAACATGCCTCAGGAAGCTACTGAACATCAAGTGGCAAGACAGGACCCCAGACACGGAGGTGCTTGCAAAAGCCACCCTTCCCAGCATCTTCACCATCCTGATGCAGTCCCAGCTTCGCTGGGCTGGACACGGGGCGCGCATGCCAGACCATCGGCTGCCCAAAAGGCTCTTCTATGGCGAGCTGCAACAAGGGAAGAGATCACACGGAGGTCAGAAGAAGCGCTTCAGAGATACTCTGAAAGTCTCTCTGAAACTCTGAAAGCGTTTGATATCAACCCTGACTCCTGGGAGGAATCTGCAGTGGACCGTGGCAAATGGCGCGCTGCTGTGCACAAAGGCGCCAAGTTGTGCGAGGCCAACAGGACTGCTGCAGCTGGGTCTTTAGCAGCACTGCCTCGATGCTGATAGTCTTTGCCTGCTCCAGGACCTCGACATTTGTGATGTAGTCACTCCAGTGGATGCTGAGGATGGTGCGAAGGCAGCGCTGGTGAAAACGATCAAGCAGTCGTATGTGGTGCCGGTAGGTGACCCAGGTTTCGGAGCCATACAACAGGGTGGGCAGTTCAACAGCTCTGTACACGCTGATCTTTGTGTCTTTCTTCAGGTGTTTGTTGTTCCACACTCTCTTGTACAGCCTGCCGAATGCGCTGTTTGCCTTTGCAAGTCTGTTGTCGATCTCCTTGTCGATCTTGGCGTCAGACGAGATGGTGCAGCCTAGGTAGCTGAACTGGTGGACCGACTTCAGCTCTGTCTCACCGATGTTGATGTGAGGAGCGTGGAATTCTTCCCGTGGGGCAGGCTGGTGGAGAACTTCCGTCTTTTTCAGACTGACTTCTAGGCCGAAGAGCTGCGCAGCCTCTGCGAAGCAGGACGTTATACGCTGCAGGGCCGCTTCTGTATGGGCGACTGGTTATCCACGTAGTGTGGTGAGGTATAGCAATCTGAATGACTTATAAAAACCATGGTGGACTGGTTACCCACGTAGTGTGGTGAGAGTTAGCAATTTGAATGACATATAAAAACCATGGGGGACTAGTTACCCACGTAGTGTGGTGAGGTATAGTAAACTAAACGCATATATAGAAACCATTATTGACTGGTTACCCACGTAGTGTGGTGAGGTATAATAAACTAAATTTCGCATATGTAGAAATCATGGGGGACTGGTTACCCACGTAGTGTGGTGAGGTATAGTAAACTAAACGCATATATAGAAACCATAGGGGACTGGTTACCCACGTAGTGTGGTGAGGTATAGTAAGTTACACGCCTATATAAAAACCATAGGTGACTAGTCACCCAAGAGGTACTCCGTGTGTTTAAACACGAGGTAAGGCGAAAATTAAGCACTGTTTTACGACACATTTGTGTTACATATGTAGTATTGTATTTAATGAGTCAAATAGACATGGTTTGTTTTTGTTTTCATGAAAGAAAGCACACGTACACTGTATCAATCTGACTGGGATTTATTTGTCGTTTGAATAATAAAGGGGAGCATCTCTCTCTCTCTCTCTCTGTTTTTTTTTTTAAATTCTTTTAATAATAATAATGGTATTTATATAGCGCTGGATCTTGTGCAGAGACAAATCAAAGCACTTTCGCACCAGTCATTCACACGCATGCGTAACTCTAAAACTGTAGAAACTAAAGACAAGGAAGGGCAGGCAAGGGAGGCTATTTTGGGAAGAGGTGGGTTTTAAGGCCAGACTTGAAAGAGCTGAGTGTGGAGACTTGACGAAGCGAAAGAGGAAGTTCATTCCAATCGCAAGGTCCAGAAACCGAGAAAGAACTGCGGCCAACAGTCGAGTGTTTGAATCTGGGAATGTGTAAACAGATTGGATCCGAAGCCGATCGTAGTGAGCGAGATGGAGTGTAGAGGTGAAGGCAGCCGCAGAGATAAGAAGGGGCAGTTTTGTGAATGCATCTATAACATAGTGCTGATCTTGTACTTTATTCAGTGTGAGACAGGGAGCCAGTGGAGATGTTGCAAAAGAAGAGTCATGTGCTCTGATCTTTTCTTTCTGAGGACGAGTCGGGCAGCAGAGTTTTGTATGCGCTGAAGGGACTGAATGGATGAAGCAGGCAGACCAGACAATAGAGAGTTACAGTAGTCAAGGCGAGAGAGAATGAGAGAAACGACAAGTCTAGATGTTGCGTCAGTGGACAGATATTTCCGGACGGCACTGATGCGTGGCAGTTGACAGTAGCAGGACTGACATGTCTGACTGATAAATTTTTGCATGGACAGTGTATTGTCAAGGACAACACCGAGGTTCCTGACTGACGTGGACAGAGGGATGGATGTACTGCCAAGTTTGATTGTGTCAATTGTGATGGAAGACAGTTTTTGTTCAGTTCCTATGATCATTGCTTCAGTTTTGTCCGCGTTCAATTGTAACTTATTTCGAGTCATCCAGTTTTGAATGTCCAGGAAGCAGTTGGATGTTTCTTGCAAGAGCGACAACAATTTTTCAGGGGTATCACTCTTCTGGAGTTGAGTGTCATCAGCATAAGAATGATGACTGATATTATGGCGGTTGATAATTTCAGCAAGAGGAGCAGTGTACAGTGTGAAGAGCACTGGGCCTAAAACAGATCCCTGTGGGACTCCATGCTCGATTTTAATGGGTTCAGATTGGAAATGATCAACAATGACAGACTGGAATCGATCAATGAGATAAGATTTGAACCAGTTTAGAACAGTGCCGTTGATACCAAATGTAAAATGAAGACGGGAAAGAAGGATTGAATGGTCTATCGTATCAAAGGCGGCTGACAAGTCGAGAAGAGTGAGAAGGGAAATTTTTCCTGAGTGGGACGCTATCAGTAGATTGCTCAGAATGTGGAGGAGAGTGGTTTCGGTGCTGTGGTCAGCGCGATAGGCAGACTGAAATGGGTGGATGAGATTGTTGAAACAAAGGTGGTTGTTGAGCTGCTTGAGGACAGCTTTTTCAAGGAGTTTGGACATGAATGGAAGATTAGAAACTGGTCGATAGTTTTTCAAAATGTTTGCGTCAAGGTTGGGTTTCTTCAGAAGAGGCCGGACGATTGCAGTTTTGAAAGTGGATGGAAACGTTCCAGTGAGAAGGGATGAGTTGACAATATTGGTGATTGTGGGGAGAAGATGTGAGACACATTGGGAAAAGACCGAGGCAGGTATAGGATCGAGCTCACAGGATTTTACTGTCATTTCTTTTAGGATTTCATGAACTTCTGTTTCAGTCAATGGATTAAAGGAATGGAGAGGAGTGCCGCTGAATTGAGGATCAGGATGAACAGGTTGGAAAGACATTTGGTCTAAGATAGTACGAATATTTTGGACTTTGTCGAAAAAGAAAGAGGAGAAGACATTGGGGAGTTCAGAAAAAGTGTAGGCAGAAGGAAGAGGAGTCCTTTTTGCAGTTCCGAGAATATTTGACAAGACAGAGTAAAGAGATTTGGTGGATGTGGCATCAAGAACTTAGGAAGAAAAGAAGTTTGTTTTTGCTGATGAGATCATATGTTTGACTTTATTTGTTTTCGGAATATTTGATTGTGGACTTGCAGGTATTGTTCAAGGAAAGCTGATATTAAACCAGAAATCGTCATTTCTAATTTCTGTTGACTTGATCAGCCTGACCTGTTTCAGACACCAGAACCCATCAAATCCACTGGGCCGTACCTCATGATACACTTCAGGACCGATGACAGCATCCACTGGAAAGGATTCTCTGCTTCCTACGTGCTCAGCGAGGCTCCCCCAGAGTTCCAGACCAAACACTACAAGATGGGGGGGGAACGGTTCAAGTCCCGGGACAAAAAACGACGTTCCTGAACACACACACCACGTAGTGCATGGTACACAGCAAACAGAAAGTTGGATTTGGTCAGTTCGGCTATAGATGTTCTGTTCAGAAAAACAACAACAAAAGAAACAAAAACAAAAGAAAAAAGAACCCTGCTCATGGAGACAAATTGGAGAGCAATGTTTCAATATTCTCCAGATGGTGGGATGATTGTGAGAAGCATTTGTTGCACAAATATATAACGGTTTAAGATTTGTGAGAAGCTTTCTTGAAGAAAAGGTATGATGGTTCCATAGTTGTGAAAAGCGTTTGTTCTGCAAAGATATGACGGTTTCGTTCTGACAAGGTACTCATTGAATTTCATGTCCGTCCACCAATGAGTTTACTGCTTGCTAGTTAATCAAGTGGCCAGTCTTTTTACCAGTACCAGACTGCACCATCATGTTGGAATGAAATGTTTTCTGTTGACCAGTGGTTGCAAAGTGTTAAACCTGTTTAAACCCTGTTAGTCGATAAACGTCTGACTTCGTTGCTGTTTGCTTTGTTTTTCAAGTAACACGAGTGTTACTGGTTCCAATCACCTCCTTCCAAGAACAGTCGGTTCAGTGCCATCAGACACACCTGATAACTCGCAGCATTAGTACGACAATTCAGCAAATGGTTAATGTTTTGTGTGTTGTCATCGGTTGCCTTTATAAAAAAAACAAAACAACAACAACAAAACTTAAGCTTTGTTTTCTTTGCACCGAATATTGTTACCATTTGTCGGTCATGTAGGCTATCTTCTGTCTTCTTTATGGAAGAAGACATTTATCATACCTCAGGATCTAGAGAAATGTTCATTTTGACTTAATAATACATCATTCCTATGGAATGACCTTTTTTCTCAAAGCGAAAAATTAAAGCAACAGGCTGAAAGCATGCCACTACCTCAGATAGGGTTGGGGGTGGGGAAGATGACCATCTTTTCATGAAGCTAAGCTCTATGGCAGTATGTTTTTTTTAAATTATTATTATTACCGAAAAATGACGTGTTAGAAAGATTTTTCGCCTGAATCTTCAGATCCTAAAGATGACCTGACTTATGATAAGCATTATTTGCCCATCACAATTGAAAATGGGCAGGGCTGACAGCCAGTTACAAATGAATGTGTACACAACTGGAGAATTTCGACACCACCTCCCTTCTCATCTGCCTCCCATGAAATAAAAATAAGAAAACAAAAGAACATAGAAGGAGAGATGGGGATTGGGTGTGTGTGGAGAGAGGTGTTAAAGGGTCAGAACTTTCAGCTCTGGTAGTTGACATTTTCCATGCTCAGTTTGTTTCAATGAGGTGTCAGCGCGTGGACTTATCCGTAGAAGCTACACCACAGACACTGTTTAAAAACGACACAAAAAAACAAACACCTAAAAGACAAAAACAAAGAGCAGACGCCTGACCTTTGCAGATACCTAACAAGCTGTTCAGGCCTTGAGGGCCTGCCCTTGCTCTGTGCACCCCTAACTTTAGCTGATCACAGATCTTGTGTTCTTACTGCAGTGCTTATTTGTAAAAAGCCCAGTGCACGAAACAAGGCCAGCCTTATCAGAACACGGTGGAATGTTTTCCTCATTCAAAAATATATCTGCGTCAAACACAATTCTGGGGCAGTATATATTGACTGCAAATGTAGAATCAAGTAGAACGTTTCCTTTACTCAGAGTGAAAACGAAACGTTTCAACTGTTCATTTACCAACAACAACAAACTGTAGACTAGAATCCTTTGTGTGTTCCATCAATTGGAAACACAATTACTAGTCTTTCTCTAAGTGTTTGTTTGGTTTGTAGTTTGACTCTCAGTGTGATAGTCCACTTAGCATTGTTTGGTTTGTCCCTGACCTTAAACTTGAATATTATTTCTGCACCGTACTGCGGATTGGATGCTCCTATTTCATGGGGTGTAAATTTTGTTTTCTGGATGGATGTGAAAAAAAACATGCTAGTTCGGGGCCGTGGGACATTTTGGGTCGTCCTGTCTTGATGATGTCATGCTATGTTTGTGTAGTTATGCTTTTGATAACTGATCATGAAGAGGTAATGGCAGTGGAGACTGGTTCAGACATAGTTGCCTGAATCTTTGCAGTTGGACAGAAACCAACAAAATTATCCCGAAAACAGCTTCCTTCAGGTGGTTGTTGTGGCAGTGTGGTGTACTGAAAAGTTATAACCTTATAGCCTTTTTTCTGACTTGTCAGTTTGCATCAAGCTCTTCCCACACCCCCTTCAACCCCTGCATCCCTATCTTAACCCCAAATTCTACTTGTTTATTTCAATTACTTGAAGATCCAAATCGCACATGTCAAGCAACCCCCTCCCCCCTCTAATCCACTCACACCTCTCTCAGGCTACACCTCCCTTCCCAGTCTGAATCCCTTCTCCATACAACTGCTGACACTGTTCAGAAACAGTGCTTAACTCACTCAGTACGGCCAGTCCTCTCTTCTCCTCTGCACAGATCCCTCGGATGTCCAGTGGGTGTCTGAATGACCCAGCCTTTAGCTTCCGTCGTAAGAATTGTGGTATTCTTTGTCAACATTCACCTCTTCAGTATAAGAGCCTTCCACTTGCAATATTTTGATGGGGGTAATTGGGGTGAAACGCTGTTAACGTCGTCTCTTTCACCGTTCGTATGGAGAGAGTTAACTAATGAAATGGAGTTGGGTAAATACAGCTGAAGAATGAGATCATTCTTCAGTTACATCATCTGTTCCCATTTTCTCTTCTTAAAAATGTTGGATATTTAATTTGCTTTTGTCTGTGACTATGTGTTCTGTAGTTTGTCAATGTCGTGTTGTTTTCACTTAGTGTCAGATGAGCTGAGAAATGTTATGTTGTGTGTACACTTTAACAAAAGGTTTGTGTGAATTGTTTTTACAGCAAATAATGTTAGAAGTATGACTAGAAAAAAGTGTACTGTCAGACACTGCATAATAAAAGTGATTATTTATGTGTGATTTTCATTGTGTTACTTACATCGTCAAGAGAGTGATAGAAGGAAGATACCTGGATGTCGATGTTAACAAGATACCACAGTACTACAGACAATTCCTACTCTTCATTATCTGCTTTGAGAAGACATCAACACGAAATCCATGTTTCGTCAGTCCATGCTACTGTTCAGCTCAGATGAACTTCTGAAACATGTGAATTCTCTTTTTCTGTTCCTCTGTCTGAAGTATTTCTTCTACATTGTATTACCGATCATGGATAAGCAAGTATTTCGCTGGCCCTTCATGGCTTACAATAAACAGGATATTATGGATACTTATCTTGGTATAAAAAAAGAAGAAGAAGAAAACAAGAGGGGAAGACAGTTTGGTCAACAATGTGATGTCTCCCGAAAGAAAACTTTCCACACATCCCGTGGGTTTCAGTTGAAATATCACAAGACATTCCATAATTTGCTCCTTCTTCTTCCACTTAACCACCAACATCAGTATGCTGATGAAAACTGTCGTGTTGTGGGAGGTTGCTGTTGAGCACAATTTAGCTGGGCTACCGCCGAGGGATGTTCTGTTAACTGATAGGGGCAGATGGGACGCAGTCCACTGGTGTGTTCGCGTCTCCAGCTAGGCCAGTCCGGCTGCCGTAGCGGTCCCCGAGAATACACCCGACCGGCACAGCCCCAGCCTTCTACGACACTACTTACCAATGAGGAAAAAAAGGACTTACTGGCTGGTGTGTGGGGGGGGGGGGGGTCCTAAACAGAGGTGTTGGAGGGTAGTTGGGGTGGGGGATGAGTCTACCCTGTTGTGTCACAGGCAGGAGGCGAGTCTAGACTTGAAGCAGTCCAGCGACTCGGCTGTGACAACCTCCTGGGGCAATGTATTCCATTCCGGGATGGTACACGGGAAGAAAAACATGTCTGTACTGCGTCCTGCAGACAGGTATGTCGTAGTTGCAGGTGCTATTTTTCTTGGAGCTCAGCCTGCTGTCTGATGGTGTTGGTAGGTAGACTGAGTTGATGGAGATGAGACCATGGTGGAACATCTAAAACATCTCCAGGCGATATTTTTTTTCCTCTGACTTGTAGAGGGTACCAGCTGAAGGAGCTAAGGATGGAGCTGACACAAGACGTCTGTTGATGTCGGTTTGTGACCCATCTTGCTGCATGGCACTGGACCTTTTCGATGGCCTGGATGTCACTGGCTGTATTGGGATCCCACACAGATGCAGCATACTCAAGGATAGGTCAAACAAGGGCTTTGTACGCAGTTTAATTTGTCTTCTTGTTTCCTATCTTCAAGTTGCGCCGGAGAAAGCCTGAGGTCTTGTTGGCTTTAATGGTTGTAGAATTGATGTGGGATCCCCAGCGTAGGTCGTCTTGGATATTCACACCAAGATATTTTGTGATGTTGACGTTTTCAAGCAGATGGCCATGGAGTTTGTAGTTCGGTGTGATCTTTTTCCTGTTTCTACTGACACTTAAGGTGGAGCACTTTTGTGGGTGGAATTGCAAGGCCCACTGTTTCTCCCAAGGGAAACTAGGTCTCCTTGGAGTGTGTGCTGGTCAGCTTGTTTCTTGATTATTTTTTTGCACATGGTGTCATTTGCAAATAATCTGGCCTTAGATTTGATGGTATTTGGTACGTCATTGATGTAGAGAAGGAAGAGACAAGGGCCGAGGACCGAGCCCTGAGGAACACCTGAGCTGACTGTAATGTATTCTGAGGTGACTCCCTCCACCACAACTGCTTGCTGCCTGTCCTCAAGAAAGCTTTTGATCCAGGTGTTGAGCTGACCTCTAATTCCATAGCGCTGTAACGTATGGACAAGCAGGGTGTGGCTGACCTTGTCAAAGGCCTTGGAGAAGTCGAGGACAATTGTAGCCATTTGGTTTCCTTTTTCCAGCTCAGTTGTGGTTTCGTCAATGTATCCGAGCAGCTGTGTTTCACAAGATCGTCTTCTTCGGAAGCCATGCTGTTCTGGGCAGAGGATACCATTGCTCTGCAAGTACGTCATGATGTGGCTGGTGACAATGTGCTCCATCATTTTGCAGGCTACACACGTGAGGGAGATTGGTCAATAGTTCTCTGCCTTGTAACGTTCTCCCTTCTTGAAGACAGGTGTGATGTAAGCCTGCTTCCAGTCGTGTGGCAGTGTTCCGATGTTGAAGGAACTGCGGAAGAGCAGGGTGAAGGCTGGAGCAATCTCCTCAGCAACTGTCTTAGGAGCCTGGTTGTGATGCCATCAGGTCCACAGGCTTTGTTGAGGTTCAGTCTGAGAAGCAGCTTTCTCACTCCTTCCTCTGTTATGTTGATGTCGCTGCATGTGGGGTAGTGGGGTAGGTCAAGTGGTAAGGGGTATCGTTGGTTGAAGTCATGGGCTGTAATCAGCTGTGATGTCTTCCTTGCAGCTGAAGACAGACTGGAACTGTTTGTTCAGGACTTGGGCTTGTTCCTTTGGGTCAGTGATAAGCCTTCCTGCATCTTTGAGAACAGAGACGCCAGAGCCTTCAGTCCTTCTTGCTTTAATAAAGCTCCAGAACTTCTTTTTCAGTGCGGTTTGGCCTGGGGTGTCTGTGGTGAGGTCTTCTATATACCTCCAGTGTAGACGGCGCAGGCGTTTCTGGACAAGCCACTCGAGTCTTCAATCGTTTGTGCACCTCTTCATCACTAGATTTTTTCCACCGCTTGTGTAGTCTAGTCGGTCTCTCCTTTGGATCAGCTTGATCGCCACACTATCGACCCATGGACGGCTTCGTTTTCTATTTGTAAATTTGTGTGGGACATGTTCAGTGAGGGCATTTTTCAGACCCTGGCATAGCTCTGTCCAGATCTCTTCAGTGCTGCTGTCTTCAGTGAAAGTGGACACTAGATGGTCACTCAGATGCTGGGCTGCCTCTTTCAAGGGTCCTTTACTGGCTTCTGTGTAGATTGGGATCAGTCTCTGTGGCTGGCGTTTCACTGGAGGGTAGATCCGGAGTTCCATGTACGTTGCATCATGATCGCCAAGTCTGGGGAGTGTCTCAGTGCGTGGCACCAGGTTTGGGTGGTTTGTCAGGATCAGGTCGAGGAAATGTTCTCCTCTTGATCTCTGCCCACAGTATTTTGCACTTTGTGGACAGTTCCGGGACTTCCGAGGAGATGAGGTCTTCAGAGACAGCAATAAATACTCCTCCTTTAGTTGGGCGTTCTCTGTCTCTTCGATGTAAGGTATACCAAGTGGGGAACATTTCAGCACTTGCGTGTTGTGGGGTAAGCCATAATTCAGAGCCAAGGATTATATTTGGTCTGGTATCTGGGTGAGGTTTGTGAATTCTGCTGTTTTGCCAACAACAGACTGACAGTTTAGTGATACAATACGGAGCGGGCGTCTTAAGATAAGATAAGATAAGATAAGATAAGATAAGATAAGAATAACTTTATTATCTCCAACTGGAGAAATTTGGTCAGGTGCATTATCACAACATAGACAAGTAAACAACATGGGGACCATAACTGTAAAAGCCAATAACAGCTCCTACAAATATTACGAAGATACAAATGTAAAAAAAAGTATCACATACATCATTTCATACATACATCCACACACTGCAGGTAATAACTAGTATTCTTAATGTAAAAACAGAAAGAATTAAGAAACATTATTTGAATATAATTATAAACATACCTACTATACTGCACATTGATTATAATAGATAAGATAAGAATAAAGATGAATTGTGGAAAACCACAACCAGATAATCAGCACACACCCGCACCGCACCCCCCCCCCTCGCCCCCCCCCCCCCCCCCCCCACACACACACACCCCACACACGTGGATAACTTGATTAAACAAGAGTAATAAACATATGTTCTCAAATAAAAGCATTTCACATATTCACTTTTTAAAACATTGCAATTAATTATTACATCGTAATTATTAAACAGAAATATATTTAGAATATGGACGTTAGCATTAGACATATTCAATGTACATTCATCCTGCATATTGCACATTATTCTTCCTACATATTGCACATTCATTATAACCAATTGTCACGTTTTAAGCTCAGTAAACACACGCACACACACACACACACACCACAACTAGAACAAGGTACAGCCTATCATGCACGGACTTTCACACGTCTCACATGAGAGTGCGTGCGCGCGCGCGCACACACACACACACACACACACACACACACACACACACACACACACAGTTCTCAACAATTTAAAAGGTGGATTGAACGTGGAATAAAAGTCTTCAGAGCTCTGGATTTCAACTTAAAAGTTCTGTAGCGTCGTCCTGATGGCAACAGCTCATAATACTTTGCTAAAATATGGGTGTCGTCAGTTGCTATCTGCCTGCTTTTTTTAACCACTCGACTTTCATACAGCTCTTGCATACTAGCTTGTTTCACTCCCACAATTTTACTGCATACACTCATGACATCGTTCAAAACACGCTTACTCCTCACTCCCAAACTTCCATACCAGCACATAAATGAAACTGTAAGCACGGACTCGATACAACATCGATAATAACTTTGAAGAATATTTGAATTTATACCAACATTTCTAAGCTTCTGTAAACAAAAAATTCTAGATTGACATTTCTTATGAATGGAATCAACATTTCTGTCAAAAGTCAGCTTATTGTCTAAGATGGTCCCTAAATATCTATATTTATTGACCCTCTCCACTGTTTGACCATCAATAACAAGGTCAGCTACAGGCAAGGGGTCTTTCCGAAAATCTATTAACATTTCTTTTGTTTTCAATACGTTGAGATCCAGATAGTTTTTCTCACACCAGGAACAGAACTTTTTAATTTCACTGAAATAAATAGCATCAGAGTTGGACAGATCTTCAATTGCTGAATCATCAGAATATTTTATGACAGGAGTTTCCTCCGTGCCTCTGCAGTCATTTGTGTACAGTGTAAAAAGAACAGGGGACAGCACTGTACCTTGGGGTGCACCAGTAGAAGTAGATTTTAGAGAAGAGTGGGCAGAATGAAAGCGGACGTACTGAGTTCTATTGAGAAGAAAACTTACTATCCAAAGAGTAAGCTTCGGATCAACATCCATGCCTAGCAGTTTGAGGGCAAGGAGATGAGGTTGTATTGTGTTAAAAGCAGAAGAGAAGTCAACAAAAAGGATACGAACGAAAGATCCTGTGTTATTCAAATGAAGGAAAGCATTATGAAGGAGAGTTAGGATAGCATCGTCAGTACTTCTGTGTGCTTTATAAACAAACTGAAGAGAGTCAAGCTGCTGTTCAGTGAAAGAAAGAAGATGTCGGAGAATAATTTTTTCAAAGCATTTCATCACTACTGAAGTCAGGGCAACAGGACGGTAATCATTTAGTGCGGCTGGGTTCTTTTTCTTGGGGATAGGACAGATAGTAGATTTTTTCCAGATGCTGGGGACAGAGCAGTCCTTCAGAGACCAGTTGAAAATTTTGCAGAACACGTTACACAACTGGGAAGCACATATTTTCAGTAATCTTCCGCAGATATTGTCGGGGCCAATTGCCTTCGTGACATTCAGTTTTAAAAATTGCATCGATCTCAAAGTCTTCACCTGTGTTCCTATCTTTGATCTTTTCCTGCAACTGTGAGATAATACTATCCAGTTCCCTTCCCAGATCATTCCTTTCAAAGCAACAGTAGAAATCATTCAGTTTATTTGAAAAATCAATCTGTTCATCCTTTTCCATTTTACAAGCTACTGTTTTCCTTTTCGTTTCTCCAGTGATAATTTTTAACCCATCCCATGCATCTGCCATTTTTCCTGTCTGAAACTGTTGCTCTACTTTTGACTTTAATTCCCTCTGTCCCCTTCGTAATTCACCTCTAAGCTTCTTTTGTATCAATTTCCTATCCTTCTTGTTCCCTGATTGAAACGCTACCTTTTTCTCGTTTAAAATTGTTTTGAGAGACTTTGAGATCCATGGTTTGTTGTTGGGGAAAAGTTTAATTATTTTTGTCGGAATTATCATGTCTTCACAGAAACTGATGTAAGATGTAACAACATCAGTTGCTTCATGAACATTCTCACATGGGTCAGTCAACACACTCCAATCAGTACAATCAAAACATCCTCTCAGTTCATCCACACTCTCTGACGTCCAAACTTTCACACTCTTTTTCACAATCGGCTCTGTCTGTATCTTTGGTCTGTAGGCTGGGATTTACTGAACAACATCATGATCAGATACACCCACTGGTGCAAGGGGAACAGATTTGTAGGCATTAGGAATGTTCCCATAACACAAATCGGTTGTCTTGTCCAGTCTGGTCCGGCAGGTAACATATTGTTTAAAAGAAGGTAAGGCTTTCTTTAAATCACAGTGATTAAAATCTCCAACAATAAAACACGGGGCGTCGGCAGAGATGAGTTGAAGGTCGCGAACAACACCTGGGTGTTTATCTTGTTTGCTTATGTCGGAGTGGACGTGTGGGGTGGATGAAAGGCACTGTTAAAGTTTAGGTCCAGGGACTACACTGATAGGATGGAATGATTGGAGCTTAGCCCGTGCAGATGAAAAGCAATGGAGCTGTAGTTGGCACTGGCACATATAACACAGTGCCATGTAATGTCGCTTTCTCCGAGAGTGTCGTATTCTCTTGTGCTGGTGTTTTGGCATTCAAGTTGAAACCACTGTCCGCATGTTTCACAAGCATCACCTGAGTGTCCCAAGTGACCGATCGATCGCAGGTACCACACGGATAGTGTTCTGTGTCGTCTGCTAATTCAAGTTCAGACGGGGCAGCAGATGAAGCTGCAGCTTGACTTGAGGCGTGGCTCGCCATGAGGATACCCAAGACAGCAATACAAAAAGCTACTTGGGCCGTTGGCAGCAGTATTTCCAATGCATGGGGGTCGGCTGTATCAAGAAAGCGTTTTGTTTTGAAGCTCACGATGTCGCGGGCGCCGCCATGTTTGTTTATGTTCTGGGTTCGGTCAGTGAGCAATGGAACGGCGATAATTTCTCGAAAGAGGGGAGAGATTAACAAAAAAAAATTACTTTACCTTAGGTGCTGAGGTAAATAACGGAGACTCTGGGATGTTTCTAAGGGAACTGAACTAACATTAATGAATACAAAGAAAGAAAAACAACAGAGCCCTTGGCAGTGTCTGCCACCTTTGGCGCATGCGCAACCTCCCCCTGCCGTGCTATAACAGAAAGTAGCCAGCTGCAATAGTTAGTGTCACTGGCGAGTAATGGGGAGGGTGTGGATTATCCTCAACTTCCTGAATGGTATGGAGTGTTTTTATTCCTTAAATAATTTTTGGCCCCAATCTGCTCTTCGTCAAAGTTGTTTGCATGTTGCAAAATCACATGGAAAGGTCGGAATCACACTGTTGCATCCAAGCAAGCAACACAACACAGCGGGACATTTCCCCCCCCCACTCAGCCACGTCCCCTTTCCCCCACCCACACACACCCACCCACCCACTACACACACACACGCACACACACACACACACACACACACACACACACACACACACACACACACACACACACACACACACACACACACACACACTTTGTAAAATAACATGAATATCAAGAAACACAATATCAGAACAAGAAATGCTTCTATAAAATGATTATGAGTTACAATATGGCAGGTTCAGTATCTAAATAAATGCAACATGCGGTAAAAAAAGAAAAAGAAAAAAAAAGAAAGGTTCTAAAGTAATTGGTACATTACGATAAAGATTCCTGAATAAGAAACCCTGCCATGAATTAAGCATTATAACTCATAAACATATCATATTGCACACATGATAGTTAAATTATTGTACTGAACAAACATGCATAAACATCAACTCATGACTCGCAACAGACAATGAAAACATTTGAAAAGATATACTACAAGTACACCAGATTTATTTGAACACACACACACACACACACACACACACACACACACACACACACACACACACACATTTTGCAAAATAACACGAAGAAAAAAATGAGTAAGTAATGCTTCTTTAAAATCATTATAAATTGTTAAAACGCTGGTCTAGTATCTATTAAATTATTATGCTCTAAAGTAACCGGTACATAAAAAAAAGGATTCCCGAATAAGAAACCCTGTCACAAATACATCATTATAAATCATAAACCTCGTATTGTACACATGATACTTAAACTATGATATTGAACAAACACATGAAACATCAATATTGTAAAACTCGTGACTCGCAACTGCTAGTAAAAAAGAAACACATAAAAAGGTATACGATAATAAGATTCCACACATTCATATAGTGCACCAGTTTTACCTAAAAGACTCTCTCTCTGTCTCTTTCTCTCTGTGTCTCTTTCTCTCTCTCCCTCACACACACACACACACACACACACACACACACTTACATCGCGCACGCATAACAGCAAATAAATGGCACCAATGGTTATATAAGTCAGTAATGCGTGTGCTGCCTGTCAAGGTTTTTGCGTTCGGATTGCTGTTGGGACAAAAGAACAATTGTAGCGTGTTGTTCTTGCACGGGGTGCTCGAAACCTACCGCTTCTGTCTACCCGTTTGCTGTTGAAGTCCGAGAAAAGAGGGTGAGTTTCGTCACTTAAAACTGAGTAAAATACCTGCCATCTTGTTTCGGTGAACATCGTCAAAATTATCCTGTTTCCAGCCCATCACCCCACCTGCTTTTCTAATAAGTTTGTCGAATCGGTCTTTGTCTTGTTTGGTTACGTTACCGCCCAACACACTGAACCATAAAACAAAACGCTAGAAACAACAGAGCAATAAAACATTTGTAGTATCTGGTTGCATACATTTCCTGAGACAGTACAACCGACTGTTTACTTTTTTCACAAGTGCATTTGAATGTTTATGCCATGATGATTTGTTGTCTGTAATTACACCAAGGTACTTGCAAGTATTAACTTGTTCAACAACCTATCCCTTGATGACAATGTCATTAGTTCTGGGGGGTTTTCTTCCTGAAATCAATAACAAGTTCTGAAGTTTTGTTGACATTTAACTCTAGGTAGTTAGCGTGGCACCAAGTGGTAACATTGTCGATTTCCTGTCTGTACTGTGTCTCAGAGGTGAATCGTCAGCCTGTGTTGGCCGGGTCGCGTTGCTGCTCCGGTTGTCTGCTGGCTGCTGCCATCCTGCTGCCCTAGGCTCTCTTCTCATCACTGTCGTCGTTGGCTTTCGCACACACTGTTTCGTCGTCTTTTTCTTTTCTTTTTTCTTTTTTTTTCCATTCTTCGCCATCCAAGTAATCGTTTTCTCTTCTTGTGGTGTGCAGAGTGCTTCAATATTTTTTCTTTTCTCAAAAATGTGGATCACCACCGTCACCGTCACCACCACCACCACCACCACCATCATCATCACCATCATCATCACACAACAACAAAAACTGCAGTGACAAAAGCAAAACGCCTTCACATTGGCCATTCACACGTACGCATGACTTTGACTCAGGATTCCAACATATTTTACATAAAGTGTAGAAAAACAACTCAAAACAAAACACATAGAGTGGAAGCAGAGTTGGTAGCATAAGTAACAGACAGAGTGGTAGCAGTAATAGCAGTAGATTGTTGCAGCAGCGGCGGCGGCAGTAGCAAAACGTAGCAGTAGTGGTAGCAGTTGTAGTTGTGTTAGCAGCACCAGTAGTGATAGTAGTAAAATTATCAGAGTATAGAGGTGTGTCAGGCAAGGATAGAGGTGTGTCAGACAGGCGATAGAGGTGTGTCAGACAGGCGATAGAGGTGTCTCAGACAGGGGTAGAGGTGTGTCAGACAGGGGATAGAGGTGTGTCAGACAGGGGTAGAGGTGTGTCAGACAGGGGATAGAGGTGTGTCAGAGAAGGGATAGAGGTGTGTCAGACAGGGGATAGAGCTATGTCAGGCAGGGGATAGAGGTGTGTCAGAGAGGGGATAGAGGTGTGTCAGGCAAGGATAGAGGTGTGTCAGACAGGGGATAGAGGTGTGTCAGACAGGCGATAGAGGTGTCTCAGACAGGGATAGAGGTGTGTCAGAGAGGGGATAGAGCTATGTCAGGCAGGGGATAGAGTGGATAGAGGTGTGTCAGACAGGAGATAGAGATGTGTCAGAGAGGGGATAGGTGTCTCAGACAGGGATAGGGGTGTGTCAGACAGGGGATAGGAATGTGTCAGACAGGGGATAGAGGTGTGTCAGGCACGGGATAGAGTGGATACAGGTGTGTTAGACAGGGATAGAGATGTGTCAAATAGGGGATAAAGATGTGTCAGACAGGGGATAGAAGTGTGTCAGACAGGGATAGAATAGATAGAGGTGTGTCAGACAGGGGATAGAGGTGTGTCAGGCAGGGGATAGTGGATATAGGTGTGTCAGACAGGAATAAAGATGTGTCAGACAGGGGATAGAACTGTGTCAGACAGGGACAGAGTAGATAGAGGTGTGTCAGACAGGGGATAGAGGTGTGTCATACAGGGATAAAGATGTCAGACAGGGGTAGAGGTGTGTCAGACAGGGGATAGAGGTGTGTCAGACAGGGATAGAGGTGTGTCATGGGATAGAGGTGTGTCAGACAGGGGATAGAAGTCTCTCAGACAGTGACAGATGTGTGTCAGAGAGGGGATAGACGTGTGTCAGGCAGGGGATAGAGTGGATAGATATGTGTCAGACAGGGATATAAGTGTGTCAGACAGGGGATAGAGGTGTGTCAGAGAAGGGATAGAGGTGTGTCATAGAGGGGATAGAGTGGATAGAGTGTCAGACAAGGGATAGAGGAGTGTCAGACAGGGATAGGAATGTGTCAGACAGGGGATTGAGGTGTGTCAGGCAGGGGATAGCGGTGTGTCAGGCAGGGATAGGAATATGTCAGGCAGGGGATAGAGGTGTGTCAGGCAGGGATAGGAATATGTTAGGCAGGGGATAGCGGTGTGTCAGACAGGGATAGGGATGTGTCATACAGGGGATAGAAGTGTGTCAGACAGTGATAGGAATATGTCAGACAGGGGATAGAGGTGTGTCAGGCTGGGGATAGAGGTGAGTCAGGTAGGGGATTGAGTGGATAGAGGTTTGTCAGGTAGGGATAGAGATGTGTCAGACAGGGGATAATAATGTGTCAGGCAGGGGATAGAGGTGTGTCAGACAGGGATAGAGATGAGGTGTGTCAGACAGGGATAGAGTATATAGGGATGTCATACAGGGGATAGAGGTGTGTCATACAGGGGGTGGAGGTGTGTCAGACAGGGGATAGAGGTGTCAGACAGGGGATAGAGGTGTCTCAGGCAGGGGATAGAGGTGTGTCAGACAGGGGATAGAGGTGTGTCAGACAGGGATAGAGATGAGGTGTGTCAAACAGGGATAAAGATGCGTCAGATAGGGATAGAGATGTGTCAGTCAGGCGATAGAGGTGTGTCAAACAGGGATAGAGATGTGTCAGATAGGGGATAGAGGTGTGTCAGACAGGGATAGAGATGAGGTGTGTCAGACAGAGAGAAAGATGTGTCAGAAAGTGGATAGAGATGTGTCAGTCAGAGGATAGAGTGTGTCAGACAGATAGAGATGAGGTGTGTCAGACAGGGATAAAGATATGTGAGATAGGGATAGAGGTGTGTCAGTCAGGGGACAGAGATGTGTCAGAAATGGATAGAGGTTTGTCAGACAGGGAACGCAGTGTGTCACACAGGGGATAAAGGTGTGTCATGCAGGGGATAGAGTGGATAGAGGTGTGTCAGACAGGGTATAGAGGTGTGTCAGACAGGGATAGAGATGTGTAACACAGGGGATAAAGGTGTGTCAGGGGATAGAGGGGTGTCAGTAGATAGAGGTGTATCAGGGGGGGGGGGGGTAGAGGGGTGTCAGTAGATAGAGGTGTATCAGGGGGGATAGAGGGGTGTCAGTAGATAGAGGTGTATCAGGGGGGATAGAGGGGTGTCAGTAGATAGAGGTGTATCAGGGGGGATAGAGGGGTGTCAGTAGATAGAGGTGTATCAGGGGGGATATATGTTTGTCAGACAGGGGATAGAGGTTTATCATGGGATAGAGGTGTGTCAGGGGATAGAGGTGTGTCAGACAGGGTATAGAGGTGTGTCAGACAGGGGATAGAGATGTGTCAAACAGGGTATAGAGGTGTGTCAGACAGGGGATAGAGATGTGTCAGACAGGGAATATAGGTGTATAAGACAGGAGACGGAGCGGTATCGGTAGCAGGAGGATCTTCCGACTATCTGTCTTTCTCCATGTCTGTCGGTCAGTTTACCGTTCATTACTCCACAATCCTATTTGTCTATGCATTTGCATCTGCCCATCTATCTATCTATCTACCTATCTGTTTATCTGTCTATCTATCTATCTCTCTATTCATTCGTCCATCTATCCATCAATCCACATATATGTGTCTGTTTGTATGAGTATGTGTTCGATATACATTTATGTAATGAACATTTGCACTCATATCTTTTTGTACTTTCGTTTCGTTTTCTTTGTTTCCGAATAGAAAAGAAAAATATTTCATGGGGTCGTTTATTTTCTTACCTTTCTGGTCAAGTCGTGATTTCAACAACTGAATTAATTTTTCTTCCCGCTCTCTCCCGGATCGTTGCCTAGCGATAGTCCACAAGTAAAGAACGGGGTTCAGAGCAGAGTTCACTGGCAACGCAAACACAATCATGGCTTCGCGAATGTTTTTAAAAACTGTTGCAGTGTTTGTATCCACCATCGTTATCAACCCAAACGACAACCAGAAAAGGGCGTCTGTCACAGCCACTTTCCGCATTAGGCGACATGATAAAAAATAGGATCTCTTCGCAGGATCAAATGCTATTCTGTACTTTGGTGTTCGCATGCAGAGGGTGAAATGACCAGCCATTATCATTAAACATGAAATAAAGTTCAGCGCAACCAAAAATGTGAACCATTTGAAAGCTTGGTTTGAGTCATAGCGTTGAAATAAAGCCAGACGACAAAGGCCGGATTGACCACTGAGTCCCCAATGAGCGAGTCCAGGAAGGAACGGAACTACAGACAACAAGATCCCAATAACCCACGAAAGTGTACAAGCCAAAGCAGTGGATACTTTAGTGAATTTCAGGGAACTACCAGGGAAGCATAGGAAGACGACATGCTCCAAAGTGATGAACCAGATGATCAACACTGATACTTCGCTGGACAGGAAAGAAAGGAATCCACATATTTTACAAGCTATACTGCTGATCCATGCTTCTTGCAGCTGGAGATAGTGTCCATGGAATAGCTGATCAGCGACAACAACCATGCTGGTTTGACTTCCCATACATATGTTAGCAAACTGTAAGTGTACAACAGATAGTATGAAAACATCTCCAAGCATTAGCTGACATGAAAATGAAACTATGAAGCAAGCTATGTTCCCTACAATGGCGACAACGCTCACCAACCAAAAGAAGATTCTGTACATCTCAAACGGTATGATTCTTTTACAGGAAGGAAGCACAGTGTCTGGTGAGTAGCAGTCTACACTAAATTGCTGCAAAGAAAATACATTCCGACAGCAAAATCTATAATCTGGAGAAAAGATGCGTTTGATGTTATCTAAGTTTGCAAACAAATCCAGTGGAAAGTTGTGAATAGGATTCTCTCTTAAATCCAATTCAATCAATTGTGGTGAAGTTTTAAAACCTGTTGGCCCAATTACTTTAACAACACAAAAGGATAAATTTAAAAAAATTATATTTGGCAAATATATTGACCACTCATTGTTAAATGTGTGGAGACCTGTTTCAGACATGTCCACTTTTTGCAGTGCATAATGGATATTCTTTCCGTGTTTACTTGTTATGTGGTCGAGAGGGTTGTTTGCTAAATGCAGGACTCTTAAATTGGATAGCTCCAGAAAAACGTTCATATCAAGTGTTCTTATGTCATTACTTGAAAAATCAATTGTCTGTAAATTGACGAGCTTCGTAACTGAGACGTTCACTAAGGAACAACGAGAGAGGCTAAGATGAATGATGTTTAAATGTCCAACAAAGGTAGCCAGTGACATTCCCGATCCCTTGCCATCAACATAGCGAAGAGAGGGGAGAAGTTCATTGGTGAAAGGTTTACTACACATAACGGTGTAACCTTCACACAGACAGCCTTCAGAACAAGTCATGTCACACATCAGTTCATCATCCCGCTTTGGACACTGGCCCCAGCCATCACAGAGATGATCGCCATGCACACAAATTCTGGAAGCTCGACATCGGTAGAAACCAGCACAGGAAAATGTCTCACAGTTTTGTTCGTCTTCTCCATCAACGCAGTCAGAAAATCCATTGCACAAAGTGTAGACAGGGAGACAGAGCCATTCTTCCAGGCAACGATAATGGCTGTCCGGGCATGACTGGCCCTCTTCCATCACCTGTGCAGTGAAGTAGCCAGTCCCATCCAACTGGATGTGAAGCAGTCGGTGAGTCTCTACCTGCCTGCTGTCAGCATAAAAGGTGCTATCTTCTTTGCAATCGTCCTCATCAGAGTCGTCCAGACAGTCTGAGTATTCGTTGCAACACTGACTAGCCAGAACACACTGGCCATTGTCGCACTTGAAGCCTTCACATAGAGGCCGTTCACAGAATGACTCGTCACTGTTATCAGGGCAGTCCTGTCTAAAGTCACATACCAAACTGTAATGCAGTGTATGGATGTCATCATAATCGCATCTGAACGTGACGTGCATATAGACACCCTTTTCATCAGAAACCATCTTTGCATTCTGCTGATCAGACACATTCAGGCGTATCCAGAACTGTGAATCCGTTGCTTGTCCACAGTGACTGTGGAGATTACGAAGTAACAATACGTGTGTTGTATAGTCGTCCGGACAAACAAACAAAACTTGCCGAGTTACTGTGGAGATGAAATGAGCTGAGTGAAAATGAATCATTACAGCATACACTAAAAACCTAGCAGATGAACGCAAATTAATTTCACACAATGCTGTATCTATGCCAGTGGCTTCGTATAGTTTTCTTTTGTAGCTTAATTTCATTGACGATATATAGGATACCATGGGAATTCTGCTTGGCTGGTATGAATATTCAACTTTAAAGTGATTGATATTGTAGATGAAAGTGTTATCTAACCATCTATACAACTTTCCGTTCATAAAAGGCACATTATCCCATCCTGATGTCAAAGCAAATATCACATCAAATTGATAGTAGTTGCTAAAAATCTGCAGGCTATCAGTCTGTTCTTTTCTTGTTTTTATTGAAGCTAGTCGTCCACCCAGACTCTGGCATTCATAAGATGCACTTGTGAACGAATTTCTATGAAGATGTGTTGTTAACATGAAACACTTGCCACGTGAAGCCACCAACCCCTGACACTGAGGACTACTAAAGGAACAGTGCTCTGTTTCATCCTGTCCGTCTTCGCACTCCTGTTTCAGATTACAGTCCAGAAAATTGTGAAATTGAGAGTAATAATCCACAGAACAATTAAGCAGGCCATTGGACAGCCCTTGGGGTACAACATTCTGGAATAAAATAGCCACTGAAAATTTGATACCCGGATGAATCTTGTGACTGTAGATGAAATTAAAAGAAATGTATGATTCAGCGAAGACAAAAGCTGGCTTCGATCGCTCTGTCATTACACATGAAACAGTTTCTTGAGTCATATTTGATTTTCTGTATACTAGTTCTATCTGCTGTTTGCAGTCTCTGAAGTGCCCAATGCAAAACGATTGCTGAACACCGACCATGGCGACATATCCAGAAGCGATTTTCACCTTGTCACTAAATTTTATGTTCCCTCTATCTATATACGGAACAACAACAAATCCAGAATAACCCATTGAAAATGTTTTTATAAGACTGTAGCTTTCTAACTGATCGATATGAATTTGAAGTAAAGGGTTGTTTTTGTTACGTATGAACATGTGGTTTTGAAGGGATTCCATGAACACTTCTTTAAGAGAATGAATATTACATCCAATACTATCATCAAACTGGTCATCAATTACAAAGTCGTCTACATTTGTCCCCCAAGGAATAGAACCACACCAATATGTCAGCCGTTGAACATGAACAAGTACATATCTACCCCGTTGCATCTCCACGTACAGTTTACAGAAGGACGTGGAATCATGGCACACCCCGTACACCACTCCCTGACGAGCTGGGAAGTCCGGCAAGTCCTCCGCACAGTTTGACACGTTCACGTGCACAATGGTTTTGTGTGTAGCGTTCTGATCAGTGAGGTAGTCTACACCAGGACAGATGTCCCCGATCTTCAGAGGACGGGGAT
Organism: Babylonia areolata; assembly: GCF_041734735.1. NCBI lineage: Eukaryota > Metazoa > Mollusca > Gastropoda > Neogastropoda > Buccinidae > Babylonia > Babylonia areolata. Next base: position 1,938,574 of record NC_134876.1, on the reverse strand, counting down.
GGAAGCTGGTGTTGATATCGTTCATGTCCCTGTGGTCTGTGATGACACCACCATGTACAGAAACAAGCGAATGCAACAGTCTGCTTACAACAAACACAAACTAGACAGGCTATTGCTTAGTTAACCCTTTGATTGCATGTTTAATGTTTCATTTACAGCTGATATTGTGTGTGTCCTCATATGGGAGAAGAGGCCGATTCTGGATGCGCAGCACTTCCCACAGGTGTTGCAAGGGAAAACGTCTCCAGAAGTTGAGCCCTGCTTCCTTCGCTCACGCTTCTCCTTAATGGCCAGCGTTCTCTTGTTTTCAATCGCCTTTATGCCACTAGAGCACAGTATCCTCCAGTGAGAGTGGTCAAGGGCATCAGTTTCCCAGGAAGTGATTTCTATGTCACAGGCTTTGTCTTCAAGGTGTCCTTAAAGCGCTTGCAGGGTCTTCCAAGTTCGCAGTGGCCTTCCGTCAGCTGGCCATAAAAGAGCATCTTCGGGGTCCTGCTGTCTGACATGCGAACAACGTGTCCTGTCCAGTGAAGCTGGCACTGCATCAGCAGGCTTTCGATGCTGGGCAGGCCGCTCCTCTCTAGGACCTGGAGATTAGAGACTCTGTCTTGCCGAGGATCTTTCGTAGGCATCTCTGGTGAAACTGCTTAAGTTGAATGTGATGGTGATACGTCGTCCATGTTTCACAGCAGTACAACAAGGTGGTCAGCACGACAGCTCTGTAGGTTTTGATTTTGGTGCTGAGCCTGATGCCTTTGTTGTTCGACAGCCTGTTGTTGAGTCTGCCAACGGCGGAGCTGGCCTTGGCGATGCGCAGCGTCACTTCTGCATCAAGGGCTCCGTTGCTGCATAGGGTGCTGCCAAGGTAGCAAAACGTGTCGACTGACATGATCTCTGTGCCATCGATCTTGATTGCAGGTTGGGGGAGGCACTGGCGTGCTGTGAGCTAGCTGGTTGGTACATAGGCTCAGTCTTGCTGAGGCTGATGGTGAGTCCAAAGCGCCCGCAGGAGGTTGAGAACCTGTCCATAATGAACACATGTCCTCATGGGTGTGTGCAGCGAGTGCGCAGTCATGAGCGAAGAGGAACTCTCTCAACCGTGCCTAAAACACCCTGGACTTGGCGTGGAGTCGCCGCAAGTTGAAAAGTTTGCCATCTGTGCGAAACTGGGTGTAGATGCCCCGGTCACAGTCTTGAAAGGTGTCAATCAGCATGGCAAAGAAGAGAATGGAGAACTGTGGGTGCCAGGATGCAGCCCTGCTTCACTCCATTTACCTCAGGATCCGATATGTCAGTATTTTCCTGTACTCTTGCCTGCATGCCATCGTGGAATGACACAATCAGCTGGATTAGGCTCTCTGGGCATCTGAACATTAGGAGGATATTCCACAGACCACGGCGGTTCACCGTGTCGAAGGCCTTAGGTCTACAAAGACCATGTGGAGCTCCTTGTTCTGCTCACGGCACTTCTCTTGCATCTGGCGTATGACAAACACCATGTCACATGTTCCCCTGCCTGAGTGGAAGCCGCACTGTACTTCAGGGATGACTGTTGGCGACATGGTCAACCAGTCTATTTAATATGATGCGGGCGAAGATCTTGCCGGCGATGCAGAGGATAGACATTCCACGGTGGTTATCGCAGGATGTTTTGTCTCCCTTCCGTTTATAAATGTGGACAATTGAAGTGTCCTTGAAATCCTGGGGGACCTGTCCTCTCTCCCAGATAGACTGGAACAGGGCAGTCAGCTTGTCTGTCAGCACCTCGCCTCCATACTTGTAGATGTCAGCCTGGATTCTATCCACTCCTGGTGCTTTTCCTGACTTTGTCAGCTTCAGGGCCTTCCGGAACTCTGCCTTGGTGGGAGGGGCAGCTAGCGAGTCATTGACTGGTAGCTGTGGGAGGGCTGCAATTACCTCGTCAGATATGGACGAGTCTCTGTTAAGGATGGTGTTGAAGTGCTCTGTCCAGCGGGCAAGGATGGCTTTCTTGTCTGTCAGGAGGGTGGTCTGGTCCAAGGCTCGGACACTGGTCCTGTGACTCTCGGCCCATACACAGCTCGGAGACCATCATGGAAGGTCTTCATGTCATGAGCATCAGCAGCGGACTGAAGTTCTTCAGAATTTCCCTCCCACCAGGTGTTCTTCATCTCACGTAGCCTCTTCTGTACGAGTTGCCTGGTTTGCAAGAACTGGTCCTTCTTCCTCTGGCAGTCTTTATCGGAAATGTGATCCTGATGCTGTATATGCATTGTGTCCAGGAGCTTGGAGATTCCAGAGTCGTTCTCGTCAAACCAGTCTCTGTGGCTCCTCTGTACAAAGCTGCTTGGATTTGCTGCAGCAGCACGTCCTTGGTGACAGGGAGGCAGTGGATGTTCAGCTTCCTAGGGGGTTTCTGCCTGGCTGGTTGGAGCTTGCGTGCAAGTCTGATGTTCATCTTGCTGTGCACCAGGCGATGGTCCGACCAACAGACTGCTCCTCTCATGCAGCATGTAATGGAAACATCACCTCTGTCCCTCTGCTGGACAATCACATAGTCCAGCATGCGCCATTGCTTACAGCGGGGGTGCATCCATGTGTTCTTGTACTTGTTCGCTTGTTGGAAGAGGTGCTGGTGATGGTCAGTCCAGGCTGTGCGCAGAGCGAGAGCAAAAACAGTCCGTTGGAGTTGCACTGGCCAGTGCCGTGCTGTCCTAGGACTTTTGGCCACGAGGAGAAGTCCACGCCGACGCGTGCATTGAAATCCCCAAGGATGATCAGCCTGTCCTTTCTGTCTATTGCTGAAATGGTGCGGCTGAGCTCCTTGTAGAAAGCTTCTTTGATGTCATCAGGGTTGGTCATCGTCGGGGTATAGCAGCTGATAACTGTGGAGAAGCGATCCTCGGACAGCTTCAAACGCAGGGTCATCAGCCTATCGTTTATCCCACGTGGAAGGCTGTCAAGCTGTCGTGCAAGTTTGGTTCATATGGCAAAGCCCACGCCTGAGGTTCTTGGGGTACCATCTGGCTTCACAATGCGGTAGGTGTAGCCCCCTCCAACTTCCTCCAGCTGGGTTTCACCGACAAATCTAGTTTCGCTCAGGGCTGCTATGTCCACCTGGTAGCGATAAAGCATTCTTGCAATGAGCGCTGTGCGCCTTTCTGGCCTGTCGTCTCTGTCTAAGAGGGTGCGAACATTCCAGGCACTCAGCATAACTCCTGGGTCTTTTCTTATGTTTTCAACCACTAGTGTTGGATGTCCAAGTAGGTGCGGTTTCCTACTAGGTACTAGGTGAGCAGGCTTTGTCTAGGGATCCTTTTATCTCCCCTTCCCCATGTGGGGAGAGCAGTGCTGTCCCCCGAAAAGGGCTGCTCTGACACTGTGGGAGGATACGGGCGCCGCATCTGCCCCAGTCTACGGCGGACGACCATCACCCCATGGCCCACAGCCGCCTGCGTGCAGAGTCATGACTAAGAACTGCCAGCAGCATCCTCTGCCTGTCCCTTACCACTTCTCCATCACTGCAGGGCTTGGGTGTTGAAGGGCTAGCTCGACGTTCCGACATTAGCCTGGTTGCCTGACCTGCACAGGTGACTTTCTTTAGTGAAGAGGAGTTGTGCAGTCCCTTCCCCACTCTCTCGCCTACCGACGCTCACAGTCCCACAGGTGCAGATATTGCCACGTGTAGGACGGCCTCGGCAGGTGCAGGTTTTTTCTTCGGAGTTCCATCTCCTAGGAGGACTTCCAGCCAAGGATAAGAGTTCCCCCTGCCCTTTGGTCATCCTCTTCCGCCTTCACAGCCGTTGGGAAAGGTTTCCTCCTCCGCCTGGTCCGTTGTTGGGTGACTTCACATGCGGCAGGTAGTACTGGGTTACATGGTACCAGTAGCAAGGGCTATGCCCCTGACCTGACTATAACAATAACAGAAGCTCAAAAACAGCAGCAGCAGGAGGAGGAACAGAACAGAACAGCAGCATGTACAAACAAGGGAGTAAAACATGATTACAAGAAACATGCTATACATGCTACACATGCTTCACATTTTCGTTGGATATGACTGCACAGTCCAGCTCCTAACTCCTGACAAGACAGCGACAGCACCGGTCCCAGTTCCTCACAACCAAGGCAAGCATCAGTCAACCAGCCAACGTGGCGAAGTGGTTCGCGTCGCGGACTGGCGGCTGGGACGACGTGGGTTCGATTCCCAACAGATGTGGGCTTTTTGGTCTGCGGCTGGCTCCTACCCAGAGCTGAATGTACAATGGAATTAAATGGGAAGACTGGGACCGCACAGTTGAGTATCATCCACTTCCAGGATACGTCTTTGGGTGTATTGGTCTAATTTTACTGAGCAACGCTGCAAGTGTTTGTATCTCTCGGGCCTGGTTATCGCTGGGTTATCATTATGAAAGGAGGTGTAGGGTACAGCTTTGTCACATAGTCCCAATCCTAAACGGACCTCCATAGCAGTATCTACATCTTCATCGTCATCCCCCCCCCCTTCTTCATTATCAATATTAAAAAAAAGTCTGAAATGATGTCGCCTTTCATGCCCTGCTCTCGTGGTGACCTCAGTTTCGATACCCCTCCACTTCCGTGCTTGGGGTGCGTCCTCTTATGGTCTTCACGTTCGGTAGATTCATGTAGGACTGTCGATTATGGGGTGTAGTGGTGGACTCCACTCTGGGAGGGAGTGGGGGACACTCAAGAAGTCTGGCTCCTCGACTGAAACATTATTGTCGGCAGTAGGGGACTTGGTAGGTCCTAAGTACGTTAAATCAGAACAGGCACTACCGAACACCACGGAAGTGACTCAGCAGCATTGCAGGGTCACTTCTGGTGTGTGGCCTCATGGAGACCAAGCATCTTTAGTTCTTTGTAAATCTGCCGACTCTGGGACTGCAACAGACGAACTGGGCGTGGCCTCGCAATGAGTGGCGTGCTCACTGAAATGGTGCAGATGAGGTGACAGAAAAGAAAACAGCAACAGCACTTGTCCAGGCTGCTCACAACTAAGGCAAGAACAGCACCGTCCCCTGCTGACACAGTACCCCAAGTTGTAGGGCTGGGTGGCATTGGCCACACACCCTGCAGTGGCAGAGGCAGGAACCAGTAGGTAGGTAGGACAGGAATGGGGGATGAAAGGTGGAAAAGAGACTAGGTGGAGAAGGATGGATCTGTGGGACACAGGGACACAGGAATGACGTTTTTCCTTTTCAGCACCTAGCATAACCCCTAAATTTCCCACACAAGGAACCAGAAATATCAGCACACAGCCACAACAACTGACCAGTATCTGCAATCCACTGAAGGCTTAAAATCAGCCGCCTGAAATAAGACAAAATTATTCTTGGCACAATACAAAACTCAAAAAAACAGTGTTTAATTGTACGTAAAGACATTCTCTGCACACAATAGACAGTGTGATACATATGTCATTCAAGGAACAATTCCGCAGCAAGAAACGATCACAAGTTATTTCAAAATATATACACATATTCCAAAATGCATATACCGACATACACTTAACACTGAGGCAGTCACCATTTCCTCTTACAGTAATTCACAAAAAGCGTGCGTCTACCTTGTGAACAACAGATCAAGTGCCCTAACAATGCCCCAGTTTAGGATAAATACATGTCACCAACTTCACTTCAAGGGAAGAGTGTGAGTTAAAAACTTCGATCACTGTCAAGAACAAACCCCTGTTAGCACAAATGTTGGCATACCCCAAGTTACTCAAGCTAACGAATGGGTCCGTCCAATGGAATTTTCAACAGCGTCACTATTCAACTCTGCCTTCAACTTAGATAATTCGAACAACTAGTATTTTTTTCTTTGGCAATCCTGCAACAGCTGGCGGGGAATCATGCTGTTGTCTATTCCGGGCAAGGTACTGAGCAGAATCGTTCTTGAGAGACTGAAGAACGCTTTGGACAAGACACTTCGGGACGAACAAGCAGGCTTCCGACAAGATCGCTCGTGCACGGATCACATCGCAACCATGCGCATCATCATCGAGCAGTCCCTGGAGTGGCAGACCCCCCTGTACACAGTCTTTGTCGACTTTCAAAAAGCTTTTGACAGTGTCGACCGAGATGTCATCTGGAGACTGATGTACCACTATGGATTTCCACCAAAGTTTGTAACCATCATCCAGCAAATGTACGAAGACGCCACCTGTCAAGTGATCCACGACGGGAAACTGACGGAACCTTTCAGTGTGCAAACCGGCGTCCGTCAGGGTTGTTTGCTCTCACCGACCATTTTCCTGATGGTGGTTGACTGGGTCATGAGGCAGTCTACAGCAGATCGGAGGACAGGCATCCAGTGGACTTTCACTAAACAGCTGGAGGACCTAGACTTCGCAGATGACATAAGTTCTCTCCCACAGGCAGCAAGATGCGCAGGAGAAACTATGTCGTGTGGCAGAAGAAGCTGAGAAGACTGGACTCCAAATCAACATTGGGAAAACAGAGGTCATGAGGGTCAACAACAAGAAGCAAGATCCAGTGCAACTACACCAAGAGAACATCAAGGAGGTTGACAAGTTTGTCTACTTAGGCAGTGTTGTCAGCAAAGACGGGGGGACAGACGAAGACATCAAGAGCCGTATCAACAAAGCAAGACACGCCTTCAACACCCTTCGACCAATCTGGAGATCGACAGCCCTCTCAATCCGCAACAAGATCCGGATTTTTAACACCAACGTGAAGTCGGTTCTACTCTATGGCTCAGAGATGTGGAGAGTGACAAAGACCAGCACCCACAAGCTTCAGACATTCACCAACAGATGTCTAAGAAACATCCTGAACATCAGATGGCCAGAGGTTGTCTCCAATGAAGAACTTTGGAACATGACAAAACAGGCCCCACTGGAGACGGAAATCAAGAAACGGAAATGGGGATGGATAGGCCATACACTACGCAAGCCTGCAACAAACATCACAAGACAGGCTCTTGATTGGAACCCACAGGGGAAAAGGAAAGTTGGCCGTCCGAAGCAGACCTGGCGGAGAAGCATTGAGGCAGAGACAAGGGCGGCCGGAATGACGTGGGCCGAACTGAAGAGGACCAGCCAGAGCCGGGTGCGTTGGAGGAGTGTTGTTGCGGCCCTATGTTCCCCACGGAATCAAGAGGAATAAGTCAAAGTCAAGTCAATGTAAACAACACCACGGAACCAACCAGTGTGGCGGTGAACACTTACTAGTTAACTTCCTCGGTTGCAGTGGAGTTGAACATGTTTTAGATGAAACTTAGAAATGTTTCATTCAATCCCAGCAGGATAACAAATCTCAGTCCATAGTTTAAGACAATGCCCGACGCGTTCTCCTTTCCAGGAATCACTTGCACATTGAAAGAGTATGGCTGCAGCAACAAAGCCCTCCTCATCAACCGACTGTCAGTCATCAACAGACTGGTAGTCAGTCTATGCCATGAAATGCTGACCATACAGGTAAGGTTCCAAATTTTCCACATCCCACACAACAGCTAAGAACTCACGTTTCACTGCTGCACAGTTCTGCTCTGGAGGTCAACCACTGACTAGCATAATGCACAGGTTAAAAAAACAACAAAAAACTCTACCCCCTCATGTAGTAGAACTGCCCCATGCCCTTTGTTGGAAGTCCATTGGAAGTACGAAAGGGGTTTCACGATCAGGAAGGCGGATCACTGGTGTACTGCAAGGCTGTTCCTTCAAACTAGGGAACGCTTTCTCCCAACTGTCAGTCTGATGTACTGGTAGGGCTTACCTGTCTTTGCGAGATCAAAGGAACAGCCAAGGTTGGCAAATTGGGTATATATATAATCAAATTGAAAATCGAATTTCCGCAGTCCAAACGTCTTAAAGGTGTGTGTTGATCACTGTATGGCGCTGCAGTAGTGGCGGCACGGTGCGTAACTTGTTATTGATTACAGGGAGAAGAATCATACTACCGGTATTTCTTTTCTTTTCTTTTTTTTTTTTATCAGGGAAGGTATTGTTGAACAGGTCAATACTTAAAGTACCATGGTGTGATTATTAGCAACAATTTATCATGGAGTGAAAATACAACCGCACTAGTGGAAAAGGTTAACAGCCGATTGCACAGTCTAAGAACATTAAGATGTTTTGATATGTGCAACCATATATTACAAATATTTTCTTTTTTTTAACATTTCTCATTCACACAAAGGTATACAGATACAAACATAAATTTGTGTATTGGGAAGCTGCAACAGTATTTTGCTCTGAATATCAATCATTCCACATAGAAAATAATATGGGTAGAACAATAAATATTCATTCAAACATTGATCCAAGTGATGATAAAGTGCCCAGTTTACAACAAAAATAGTAATATAGGCAGAATGATGATATAGCCAGAATAATGGGTATGTATTCACACATTGTCTCTGTAATATCACAGTGCCAGGCTCACATCAAAACAATATAGTAAAAACAACAGATGTTCATTCGCAAATTATTTTTGTGTACTATTCTGGTGCTTTGTTTACATTAACAGACCAATAATTATTCATTCATATCTTGATTTCATATATGTGCTGTGCTACAGAGCTAGTCTTGTACTATGCATACATATGGTGCTCATTTCTGCACAACTTTGTTATATTCCGAACTTATTTTAAAAACGTACTTGTCAACTTCATATGCCTTGTTAAGACCTTTTATGAACATTTGTAGTCAACTTTATGCGTCTTGTTAAGACCTTTTATGTAGTGTTGGTTCTACTGTATGGATTCTACATTCGCATGTAACAAATTTGGCTATCAATGAAATATGTGAGAAACAGCTAACAGTTTTTGCATGGTGTCCTATCCCAAAACCACCAACACATAGTTGAGATCAAGTCCATCACGAACACTTTTCATAGAGTATCTAACAAACAGATTATCTTTTCTACTTGATAACACTTCCATATTCATCAACATCGAAGTTGTCACAAGAACACGATAATCAGTTTGAATCTGGAACCGTTTTAAGGTCGTCTGTTGGACCTTTCTTGTATTCTAAAATATGTTCTTCCATTCGAGTTTACTTTAAAACAATGTTCCCAATTTTACAAGTATTTGGTTGCGCTGGTTTTCCAATAAATATGTCATTAAAGAAATGTGTCCGCCATGGAGCTTTACCATACTACTGTAAGCTTTATCGTAGTTCACTCCATTCTGATTTTTGTTATTTAATGCAATATTCGTTTCTATTAATAAAATTAGTTTACAAAATCAACGTATTCCACAACTGGAACTGGATCACTGATTTTATCTTGAAATTCATGAAATTAGTACAAAAATCTTTCATATTCTTTCAAACAGTGTATTACACAATAGGCGTTTTTTATAACCCATTCTTCGAAATACAAACTTTTGCCACCAGTTTTGAATTTGGTATTTAGAAAACAACAACAACAGTTCCATTAAAAAAATTCCCGTTCTTCTTTTCTTTTCTTTTTTTTTTTTTTTCGACGGTGTAAAAATATAGTAAGATAAATTTTAAAAAAAAACAAAAAACCCAGACTAATGGAATAACTGCGAAATACTTCTTTCTAAAAGGCAGGACGGCATCCAGTGGATGAGCTGGACTTTGCTGACAAACTTGCCCTACTCTCTCACAGCCAACAGCAGATGCAGGAGAAGACCAACACCCTTGCGGAATACTCAGCATGAATCGGACTGAATATACACAGCAGGAAGAACAAAGTCCTCAGGGCAAACACAGTAAACGCCGCCCCCATCACCCTTGATGGTGCAGTACTGGAGGATGTGGAGAGCTTCACCTACCTCGGCAGCATTGTCAACAAGCAGGGTGGTACAGATGCTGATGTCAAAGTGAGGATCGGCAAGGCAAGAGCAGCTTTCCGACAGCTGAAAAACATGGAGCTCCTCCAATTTTACCATCAACACCAAGACCAGGATCCTTAACACCACCGTGAAGCCAGTACTACTGTATGGGGCTGAGACCTAGAGAAACACTGCCACAATCATGAAGAAAATCCAGACGTTCATCAACACCTGTCTGAGAACAATACTACTACGCATCCGCTTGCCAAATACCATCAGTTGTCAAGACATGTGGCAGCGAACCAACCAACAGCCCGTGGAAGACAACATCCTCCGAAGACGCTGGAGGTGGATTGGCCACACCCTCAGAAAACCTGCATCCAGAATCCACAAGACAAGTCCTCACCTGGTACCATCAAGGGGAAAAAGAGGCCATTCAAGGAACAGCTGGCGCCGAGATCTGGAGACAGACATCAGGAGGATGGGCCATACCTGGGGACAGCTGGAGCGACTGGCCCAGGACCAGGGTGCCTGGAGAGCTCTCGTTGAGGGCATGAGCCCAAGACGGGACCACAGGCGTAGATATTTAAGACTTCTTTCTAAAAAGTACAGAATCCAGCAAAGTATTGGACCCTACGAAGACCTTCTGTCCATAGTGAAAAAACGCAAACTTAGATGGTATGGACACATCTCCCGATCATCTGGTCTTGCCAAAACGTTCCTGCAAGGCACCGTACAAGGAGGCAGAAGGAGAGGACGGCAGAAGAAGAGATGGGAAGACAACATCCGGGGGTGGACAGGCTTGACGCTCGGTGACGCCCTGAGGAAATCAGAAAACCGTGAAGAGTGGAGAGGAGTGGTGGCCAGGTCAGCAGCGGTGCCCCAACGGTCTGAACCCAGACTACGGGAGAGGTGAAGGTGAAGGTGAAGGTCTAAAAAGTATGTATTATTCGTCCTCCAACTTTCAATGCTATCCGGCCATATTCCTGAAGCATTCCAGCTTATGGAAAATTCTTTGATATCATGTTTTCCATTTAGGACTAAACGACTGGTTGCAGCATTTTTTTCAACCATGTGAATTTCAAGGATTTTGTAAACAATGGAACATATGGAATATCCATACTTCCGTTTTGAATACTGTGCAATGCTACTAATCTTAACTTTATTTACTTTTCCCCTACAAAACCAAAACATATTTTTGTGCAACTTTTGAATACTGTCGTCCAGTAGGTTTTGAAGCATAATCCATAAATATGTTAATTTGGACAATATAAATGACTTAAGAATAGCTACACTTCCTAATGGTGTAACTAATCTTTTCATCCACACATTGAATAGTTTTGTTTGTTGTTGCTTTTTCCTAGTGAATTAATTACATTTAGTTCTGCCATGTTACGTAGGTCATTAGTGAACTGATGATTTTCAAACCAACGATTTTTAAATTCGGTAGAATCATTGTATTGCAATTACCTTTATTTCTCAGCCATACATTGCATGGTTGTTCTTTTTCATAATTTGATTTTAACCCTGAAATTGCTTCAAATTTCCCAGTACTTTGAAAAGTTCTTTGTGAGATTTCTGTCACCTTCTAAAAAGAGAAAAGTGTCATTAGCGAACTGACAAATTTCACATTTTGTCTCTGGAATCTCAGTGCCTTTTATTTTGTTTTCTCAAGAATCATACAAGCGATTGATTCTGCACAGGAAATAAACAGTTTGAGAGTGCATCTCCTTGTCTACAACCGCGTTCTATCTGAATACTTCCAGAAGCTTTCCGTTGACTATTACTGTGTATTTTATATCGGTATGAAATGCTTGTACCCAACCACAAATGTCGCTACCAAAACCAAAATGTTTTTAGACTTTATGCATATTTTGTTTCCAGTTACCTGAATCAAATCAGCTTTATAGAACATGTCACCATTCAGAAATAGGTCAAACCATACAGACTTTACAGTCATGCATCATAGATGTCAAATCATGGATGACAACTCACAAACTCAAACTAAATGATAACAAAGCAGAGACACTTCTCATTCAATCAAAGCGTTTTTTTCTGAGTTGCCTAAGCCTTCATCTATCCTGGTAGTAACCTCAGACATACCCTTCTCAGCATATGCACGCAGTTTAATCTTAGATTAGTATATTTTATTGTGAAGCGCTGTGGGCCCCATCTGAGATGGGGTACTGTGCTATATAAGCCTGCATTTTATTATTATTATTATTATTATTATTATTATTATTATTATTATTATTATTATTATTATTATTATCAAATACCTATTGAAAATCTATATAAAAAAAGTAGTCCTGTGAGAATTTTCTCCTTTAAATGATGGATTATTTATCTCCTGTCTGTCATCTTGCAACAAAACCTGTTTGATCCTCCTTGATTTATCTAAGACTGTTTTAATCCTATTTGCGATACAGGAAGAGCCTGTGCTTTAAGTTACATTCAGGAGTGCTATTGGACGCCAATTTCTAAGATATTCCCTATGTTTATTTCCCTTTGATAGGCAGATTATAATACCTTCTCTGTGTTTAATTGACATCTTCTTTTTTCCTTCAAAACCTTGGTATAGATAACGTACGACAAAACACATGGCTGTTTACAGAAAAAAATCAAGTCAACTGTAATTATCACGATCAAGTGGTGGGTTCAAGACTAGGCTGCAGTAACCTCCTGTAATTATCTTATCACATTCCATTTGTTGAATTTGATTTTTTAATTGCATTTATCTTCAAAACATTTTTTTTTCTTCTTTTTATTTATTCTTTTATGTTCCATTCTATTCTACCTGTAAGAAGAAACAAAGTATGTATTCATAGAAGATTTTATGCTGGGCGTGTTTGAATGCAACTATGTTTATATTTTGTTCCAAATCATCGTCAGCACATTGTGTGCCAACACATGCAGTACACAAAATGGACGTGGGTGGGCGTGGTTGAATTACTGGCTTCTCGTCAATGTATGCTGGTCACAGTACAGAGGTTGGGCGTGGGGGTGTGAGCAGCTGTCCTGTTACACCCCAAATCGACGTCTGACGAAACTGTCGCCAAAACCCAATCTGTCGCCAGGGACAATTTGGGAAGCCCTGATTCCCAAAATGGTCGCCAAATTCAAATTTGTCACCGACGACTATTCGGGCAAGCCTCAATCTTAAAACGGTCGCCAAAATCAAATCTGTCGTCAGCGACAAAATTGATGTACTCTCAGTCGAGACTCTGTTGCCTGCTGGAAATTTGTTGCCAGTGGCAATTGATGCTGACCAGTAACTTCAAGTGTTTTATTTACTCGCAATGGGCGATGTGAAGCATATTCTGAAAAAGAGAAGAAAAGAAGAAAGAAAAGGAAACAAAGCTCGAGTTTTCAAATACGTGTGTGGGGGGCTGGGTTTAAATCAAAAATGATTGACTAAAATACAAAGAATAAAGGAAATCGAATTGAAATGGATTCATTTGAAGTCGTTCACAGCATACTTGAAACAAATAGGTAAAGTCCTTGACAGCACATTGTCCAGGCAAAAATCAGTCAGTCCTGTCAAGTCTGCTACTGTCAACTACGATACCCGTTCATCGAAGGAAAATTGCAACTCATACTCCTCTCACTCTCTCTCGCACATACAGCTGTAACTCTCTCATCTGCTTTGCCTTCTTCATCCACTCTTGCATTCTCTCCACTGGTTCCCTCTCTCACACAAAATATAGTACAAAATCAGCACTCTCTGTTGCAAAAAACATTAACTTTTTTTCTTTCTTTTTTTTTCCCCATTCCCATTTTCACCTCCACATTCCATCTCGTTCACTACGATCAGCTCAAACACCCAACAAAACGATCATAAACATTAAAATGTTACATGTCTGAGTGTGTATGTGTGCGTGCCTGGAATCTGATTGTATGACTCAGGAAACAAATGATGAGCGTCCGATGGCAGCCGTCAGTCGGCTCTACCGAGGTAGTCAGGATGTTGTGCAAATGAGCGCGAGTGTGAAAAGCGCTTAGAGCTTGGTCTCCGACGAGGCTGGGCGCTATGAAAGTATACAATTATACCATTCATAGTCGGCCGCCTCTCTTTCTGTATCTGGACCTCGGAACATGCTTCGTTAAAACTCGGCGCTCAGCTCTTTGAAGACTGGTCTTAAAACCTTTCACTTTCAGAATTGCTCTCCCTCCGCTCTGACCTCTTCCCGGTCAGCCGTTTCTCCATCATTTTATGTACATGTCTTTATAAGTCATCCCTTTCATTCCTCAGAATCAGAATTATGTGTGTGTGAACGACCGGTGTCACACACACACACACACACACACATTCTTTTTGTCTTCGTGATCACCATTGTTATGGACACACACACACTTACACACACACACACACACACACACACACACACACACACACACACACACACACACAGATACACACACACACGCAAACTCACACAATTCTTTTTTTCTTTATGATCACCATTGTTATGGATTTGTAGTCTGACAATTGAAGTACTTTGATTTACACACACACACACACACACACACACACACACACACACACACACACACACACACACACACATACACACACACACACACACACACACAAATATAACACTCAGTAATGGAGTGCTGGGGCTGGGCGGGGAGGTTTCACAAACACACATCTCTCTCTTACTCTCTCTATTCCCCTCACTTTCTCTGTCTCTCTGTCTGTCTGTCTCGTTCCTCTGCCAATAAGAAACATTGTGCTTTGTTTAAAGCTCCGTTTCGTCACAATGAGCTACACCGCACCTCAACAAGAACGGCAAAGTATGAAGTGCATAGTGAATAATAGACGTTGCGTCGTCAACACACACACACACACACACACACACACACAGAGATAGATAGATAGATAGATAGATAGATAGATAGAGAGAGAGAGAGAGAGAGAGAGAGAGAGAGAGACTGTGAACAGTGACGATAAAAAAGCAGTGAACACAATGTGCACAGCATCAATGGGACAGAGGCAGGAAAGCAAGGGGAGAGAACATGAGGAGAGCTTGTGAAGGAGACAGTGCTGGAATGTTCACATCAAAAGAGAAACAGAAATTAATTATACTGTATCATTCAGTTATAGAATGTTTACATCAACAGGGAAACAGAAATGAACTTGCCTGCCTTGCTTTGATTTAAATATTGCTCAGTATATCACCATCTGCGTGAGACCACAGATGTACATTCATACTGGCCAGCCACATACGTGTTGAAAAATACGAAACTGAAGAAAGCTGAGCCATAATCTCTCACAGGTGTTACCGTTGTTGCATGCAAGCTTCTCTCTCTCCCTCCCTCCCCCCGCCTCTCTCTCTCTCTCTCTCTCTTAGAAGGTGTTTAGAAAGTTAGATCTTCTTCTTCTTCGTTCGTGGGCTGCAATGCCATGTTCACTCGAATGTACATGAGTGGGCTTTTACGCGTATGACAGTTTTTACCCCGTCATGTAGGCCGCCATACTCCGTTATATTCTTTTTTCCGTAACCCACCAAATGCTGACATGGATTACAGGATTTTTAACGTGCTTATTCGATATTCTGCATGCGTATACACACGAAGGGGTTTCAGGCACAAGCAGGTCTGTACATCTGTTGACCGGAACAAATCTCCACCCTTTACTTGCAAAATATTCATTTTCAGCATTTCTTTTTTATTTTTATTTATTTATTTTTATTTTTTTTAAAGCAAAGTACTGTTGATGAGAGATTGCAAGATTGGGTTGATCACTTGTATCATAGTGATGGGTTTGTGTAAATAGGCTAACGGCACGAAGCGTGTGTCAGTGTGTGTGTGTGTGTGTGTGTGTGTGTGCATTCTATACCGCTATTTTACATACTGTGGAGCGGGAGCCTAGCAGTAAGGCGTTCACTTAGACAGCGAGAGAATCTCAGGGCAGGGGTTCAAATCCCACACTCACCAGAATATTATTCCCCTCCATAAAACATTAAATTGTGGTCTGGACGCTAGTAATTCGGATGAGACGATAAACAGAGGTCCCGTATGCAGCATGCACTTAGCACGCGTACCAGATGCCATGGCTACTAAAGGGTTGTCTCCGGTGGAAAACAATAAAGCAGATGTGGAGACTTCGTTGGGGTGGGGGGGAGGGGGAGAGAGAGAGAACACAGACGACGAAGCCTCATTACGTGCAGATACTACGTCAAACAGATGCGTTTTCACGTTTGCTTTGAAAAAGGACAAAGTCTGTGAATGAGGTAGATCCAGGTGAAGAGAATTTCACACAGTAGGAGTTTGTTTCTGATAGACCCAATAATCAAATATCTTTGAAGAGACTCTTGGGGCTCAGAGTAGGTTTTTTCTCTCTCTTCATAAGATCTGAAAGAAAAGGAAGGAGTGCAAATTTACAGAAGATATGTATAATTGGAAAGATCACTGGATGACTTGGTCATAAGACTGATTGTCAAAATCCATGTCTTTTCAGATTTGGTTCACCTTTTTATGGCATCAATAAGTGAAAATGTCTATCTGTAACGTACTTATTTTGTGTGGTTTTGGTGTCATCTATGCTAGTAATGTAATCATCACCAATTTGACGAAAATATAACACTCACTTCAGACTGGGGCTAGGGCCTACCCAAATTAAAATATCTGCACTGGAACAAAATAAGTATGAGTATCGGTGCTTGGCATTATCATGCAAAATTTTACACAGTGCATGATCATTATAAAACATGTACGTAAATACACAAATATGCCTCTCTCCTCAATGTGTGCATACGTGCGCACGTGAATTCATGCGAGAATGTGCATGTGTATACATGCGTGTGTGTGCACGACATGGAATTCACGTTTTCACTATTTTTCCACAGGCAGTGGAAACAAACACTTGTGAACTCTCTCTCACACACACACACACACACACACACACACACACACACACACACACACATACACACACAGAGATGAGTTTGTGATCATGCATTTTTATATAATGTCTGAGAGGTAAATGTTTGTCCCTCGGATTCAAAGATGACCATGGCTTCAAGAATCAGAAGGAAGATCGGTGGCTGTGAGTCCGGAGGTGATTGGTGTAGCCAGTCTGAGCCCTGAAGGTTCGCCCACATGTGGGACAGAAGTCAGTGGGTGCTGTCGTGACAGTGAATGCTGCTCGGACCTTGTGCACAGCAAGCTTTCATTGCGCCTTGGTGATGTGCATGGCTTCAGCTGTACGGGCTCATGTGGTGATAAAATTATGGCTTTCATCGGGCAGGCTGGTATATACCTTCAGTCTTTTTGGTGCTGATGTTGAGACTGAAGTTGTCACAGGCTTATGAGAAGCAGTACATTTGACACTGCATCTTTTGCTCTGTGCTGGGGTTGAGTACTCAGTCATCAGCAAACAAAAAGTCTCTGAAGACAGCTTCTTTCACCTTTGTAACAGCATGCAGACGTCTGAGGTTGAACAATCTCCCGTCAGTCCTGTACCTGACCTAGATTTCGTTCTTTGCAGTCACGGAAGACATCTATCAGCATGGTAGAGAATACCATACTGAACAGAGTTGGGACGAGAACGCAGCCTTGTATGACGTCGTTTGTCACTGGGAAGGCCTCTGACTCGTCTCTGTCATCCAGAACTGTCACCATCATGCCGCCGTGAAACTGCCGTACAATTGTGATGAACTTGCTGGGGCAGCCAAAATTCTCCATAATCTTCCACAAGCCTTGTCTGCTGACCATATCAAAAGCCTTGGTCAGATCGACAAAGGTCATGAAGAGCTCGCTTTGTTGCTCCTGGCATTTTTCTGGAGTTGGTGTGCAGGAGAAGTCATGTCTGTAGTCCCACGTTCAGCACGGAATCCGCACTGTCTTTCTAGGAGGAGTTCTCAAGATGTTGGAGAAGGTGGTTGAGCAGGACATGGCCCAGAATCTTACCACCAATGGACAAGAGGGAGATGCTTCGGTGGCTGTTGCAAGACTGGAGTTGCCTTTCCTCTTGTAGATGTGGACTGTGCTGGAATGTTTCATCTGTTAAGGGATCTGTCCCTCATTCCACATGGACTGGAAGAGTTCAGTCAGCTTTTGCATCATGGCAGGGCCTCCTGCTTTGTATTTCTCAGCAGGGATTGCATCAGACCATTGCGCTTTGCCACAGGAGAGTTGCTTCGCTGCCTTCCTGACTTCGTCTTCTGGGGAGGAGGGTGTCTGTGAGATGGAGGCAGGACGGTTGAGCAAGTTACAGAAGTGCTCAGCCCATCGCTCCAGAATCTGCTTCTTCTCTGTCAGCAGCTGCGTCCCATCTGTGTTTAGGAGGGGTGAGGACCCAGAGGACTAGGGTCCGTGTACAGCCTTAAACGCACAGTAGAAGCGCTTTGTGTCATGGCTGTATGCGTAGCCCTGGATTTCATCCACCTTCTTGCTGAACCAGCTGTGCCACATCCAGCGAGTTTCCTCTGCACCTTTCTTTTTGTCGTTAACAAGGTCATTTTCCTTGGCTTGTGACGTGGAGTCATTCTGATGCGGTCTGAACAGTTGATTTTTCTCTGTTATCAGTGGCTCTATTTCTTCATCATTCTCATCGAACCAGTTTTGGTTTCTTCGGGTCGCTGGTCCAAGATGTTTGAGGGCAGTAGTGTAGGTGGTTCGTCCGTCGGGATCGACGAGGACCATCTAGTCATCCTGGGGGTGGGTGGGTCAGACCAATTCGCGCCCGGAAGTCTGGCATTCACCTCGTCGTCGATGACAACTGAGCAAGAGAGTGTACTGCCCAGGTATGTGAACTTGTCCACCGCGTTCAGTCGTTGCCCTTTGATGAAGATGTATGGTTCAACGTAAGGCTTTCCTGGAGCTGGCTGGTGCATCACCTCAGTCTTCTTTGTGCTGATTGTGAGGCCAAAGTTGTCACAAGCAGCAGAGAACTTGTCGACGCTGTGTTGCATGTCAGTTTCAGAGGCAGCTTTGAGAGCGCAGTCATCAGCAAACAGGAAGTCATTGACGGTGTCTGTCCTCACCTTGGTTTTTGCTTGAAGCCTCCTGAGGTTAAAGAGTGAGCCATCTGTGTGGTACCTGATGCCAATGCCTTCGTCAGTGTCTCTGAAGGCATCTGTCAGCATGGCTGAAAACATGAGACTGAACAGGGTGGGGGCAAGAACACACCCTTGCTTGACTCCGTTGGAGACAGGGAATGGTTCTGAAGTCTCTCCGATGTCTTGGACTCAGGCCAGCATCCCATCGTGTAGCTGCCGTATGATGGTGATGAAATTTCTGGGACATCCGTACTTCGCCATGATTCTCCAAAGGCCATTGCTGCTAACAGTATCGAAGGCCTTGGTCAGATCGACATAGTTGGAGGAAAGGTCAGTGTTCTGTTCCTGACACTTCTCCTGGAGCTGCCTGGCAGCAAACACCATGTCGATAGCTTCGCGTTCTTTCCGGAAGCCACACTGTAGTGTAGACAGCGTCTCTGAAGGCCATCCTCTGTGATGGTAATGACAAGGTCATGTGTGGCACACGTCTTGAGGAGCAGAAGGCCATTGCTGTTACAATTGCCAGTGCCATGTCTTCCAATGATCCCTTCCCAGATTTTGGTAGTCTGTCCCTACTCTGGCATTGAAGTCCCTGAGAACAATGAGCTTCTTTAACTGTGGGAATGCTGAGATGAGGGCGTCATGTTCTTCATAGAACATTTAATGTCATCTGGGTTGGTCATGGTGGGAGCGTAGGCACTAATCAGTGTCCTCAACGGCCCTGCCAACATCAACGACGAAGCCATTACTCGCTCTCCCCGGGTAGAGATAAACGTGGACCTCGAAAACCCCACCTCCCGCACCCCCCGACGCCCCTCATCCCCCACCCCCTCCCCACCATCCCCCCACAGAAGATAAAGTCAGGAAGGCAGCGAAGCAACTCTCCTGTGGCAAATCATAAGGATCTGATGCAATCCCTGCTGAGGTATACAAAGCAGGAGGCCCTGCCATGATGCAAAAGCTGACTGAACTCTTCCAGTCCATGTGGAAGGAGAGACATATCCCGCAACAGCTGAAAGATGCCAGCACAGTCCACATCTACAAGAGGAAAGGCAACCGCCAGTCTTGCAACAACCACCAAGGCATCTCCCTCTTGTCTCTTGTCTATTGATGGGAAGATTCTGGCCGGTGTCCTGCTCAACCGCTGTGCGCCAACTGCAGGAAATATGTCAAGAGCAACACAGTGACCTCTTCATGACCTCTGTCGATCTGACCAAGGCTTTCGATACGGTCAGCAGAGAAGGCTTGTGGAAGATTAAGGAGAAGTTTGACTGCCCCAGCAAGTTGATTACAATCATACGGCAGTTCAACGACGGCATGATGGTAACATTTCTAGATGACAGAAACGAGTCAGAGGCCTTCCCAGTGACAAACGGAGTCAAACAAGGCTGCGTTCTTGCCCCAACTCTGTTCAATATGGTATTCTCTTACATGCTGACAAATGCCTTCCGTGACTGTGAAGAAGGAATCCACGTCAGGTAAGGGACTGACGGGAAATTGTTCAACCTCAGGTACCTGCAGGCTGCTACAAAAGTGAATGAGACTGTCTTCAGAGACTTTTCCTTTGCCAAGCACCATATGTCTGGAATTCTCTTTCTCTGGATCTCCAGATGTGATGAAGCAAAGTCCGTTTTGTGTGTCTCCCCCACCCTCAACACTCCACTTGTGTCCCCCCACCCCCCACCCCCACCCATTACCCGCCACCATTAAGTCTTCCTGTAGTGTGTGTGCTTCTGAGTTGGTGTTTTACCTGGTAAAATAACTGCGAGTGTGCTTTCCAAGGCAGAAAACCCTCCCTCATGTAGAAATAAAACCTACCAGGTTTGTGTGTGTGTGTGTGTGTGTGCATGTGTATGTGTGTGTGTGTGTGTGTGTGTGTGTGTGTGTGTGTGTGTGTGTGTGTGTGTTGCTGTGAACTGGTGTTTTGAACAACAAAAGTTTTCGGCGTTTCATGGATTTCAGTTCAAAATAACAAGGGGAATGCATTTTTTTTCTCCTGCACCTCATTTGATGTGGTGACTTTTCGCAACATCCGTGGTTTCAGCCCGGGACGTGACGTCAGTGTCAGGATAAACTTTACTGGAACACAAAAATCTGGTTGACGTATGCGATGAGTCTACTTACACGAGGTCAAGTTAAGCAAGGAAGATAAACATATAGATATAACGAAAACTGACTGCAGCCAGTCAGCCCACTCTTTCTATGTCATCATACAAATTCATTATAAATCTTCTGTCGTAATGCAAACAAATAAACAACAGGCAAACCTGTAAAAAAAAAAAAACCCAAAAAACAACAACAAAAAACAAAAAACCCAACAATCTAGCTATTGAGATTACATATTCTGGTAAACTAATGCTTTCTGTTCGTCATTCAATAGTGTTGTTTGTCTGTTACCGTACTTCAGATACTGAATTTCTGTTATGGTATTTCTGATATTTAACTACTAAATTTGATCAGTCAGCCATATGACATGAAACATAATCCTATCTAGATGACGTATCAGGTCACATCGACGTTACAATGACGTCAGCGTGTTCTGGATACGTCACTGTAAGAGGAAATCTGAGTAACGATGATTCCCCAGTGGTCTGGAGGAAGTCTGTAGCTGTCCTTCCGGGACATGTGGTGATGACCAGTTTTAAAGAGCCTCCAGACCATCAGACAAATGTCAAACTTCATTGTCCACTGTTCAGTTACACGGACATGCTTTTCATTGTGTGGAGAAGATCATCTGATATATGGTCTGATTTTGCCCACATCTGCAGGACAGAATTCGTGGTGAATGTTGAGGATGGGGCCCAATGCACTACTTCTTGCTTTCAGCTCTTCTTCTCATTTTTCAATGAGAGTAGAACACCTCAGAAATTACTCTCTGGTTTGTGGAACTGTTCTGTGGACCACTACCCCAGTTTCCATCACCACCTGGCCTGTAACCTGAAGACAGAGTGTGAGGACGGGAGGGATGAAACCGGGCAATGCCCCTTCAGCAGTCCGGAGTGCCAGGGATTGGTGGCACTGTGTGACCGTTGTTACAAACTTGTGGAAAGCCTTGAAGGATTCGACAGCGATGAAAAGGACGGCAACAAGAGGGGTGATGAATATTGTCGTTCTTTGCAGGGTGTTCTGAGTTTGCCCAAGTGTTTGTATGACTGGCTGCACAACCTTATGCAATTAATCAACATACACCCACTGAGAACGGCTAATATTTGGGTTGGGGCATATAATAAAGGGCAATATGCTGATGGTGAATCATTGCCCCTTATGTATAGACTGAGTGTGTTGAGTGAATACAAGACTGTACTTCACCATGTTGCTGTTGGGCCATTCAGCATAAGTTCAACGAAGGTTTGTTTCATAACTATGTCTACAACAACAACAAAATATATAGATGAATTATATCGTGCAAGTTGCCATTTATATATGGTGTACCCATTCGAAAGGGCTATATGTGAATTCGATAAAAATAAGAGCCTGGAGAGTTCTGATAGTTTGCATACAATTACCTTTGTCAGCACACAGGTGTTTTTGCACAAGGGACAACCGTGTATGGCACAGTGTGGTGATGGTCAATTGACACATACATTTCTCTTGTCTGGTTCTAACAAATTTCACCCGTGTGGCCAAGACCACTCAGTGTCTTCTGTTGGTCAGGGTTGCTTGTCACATTTAGATGCATTTAACTCTACACAGCAACGTGCTGCTTCCCTTCCTTTGTTCACCTGCAGTGATGGGCAAACCACACTATCATACACACTGGTTTGTAACTTTATATATGACTGTGGAGACAGAAGTGATGAACTGTATTGTACGCACTCTCGTTGTGTCAAATCATTCACATGCACAAACGGCCAATGCCTTTCCTTTGATCAGGTATGTGATCGATTATCCCAATGTGTGGATGAATCAGATGAAATGGATTGTTACGAATTTTTAGAAATAATGGTATCTTATCCAAAGATGCTATTCCCTGTGTTAATCAATTTCGATGGCATCATGCGGTTCACATCAGTTCGAATGCATCCCAATGAGTCATGTCCTGACAGTCACTATCGCTGTCCTGATAACTACCTACGTGACTGCCTGCCTGTATACACACGATGCAATGGGATGTACGACTGTATCGATCACCAAGACGAAGAGGGGTGCAAGGAAATGACCTGTCCTGGATTCTTCATATGCAGAAATTCCGGAGATTCTAAGGTATGCCTGCACAGTGACCATCTATGTGATGGTTGGCCCCATTGCCCGACGCATGACGATGAAATAGCGTGTGATGTGACCTGCCCTGATGACTGTCTGTGTCGGGGTCATAGGTTTCTGTGTCGTAAGCCTTTCTCTGCTACTCTCTTTCTCCGGCTTCGCTCCTTGGACGCTACAGGGTCTGGCATGACGCTTTCTGATGTAAGCAATAATACTTATCTTATTCATTTGGTTCTCTCACGATGTCATCTGCTCTACGTGCCAAAGATTAGTTTGTTCAACCTAAAGGTTCTTGACCTCGGTGGTAACAGATTTCAGAATGCAAACATTGTGTCATTTCTTGGTTTCAAACATCTTGAGTCTTTATCCCTCGCGAACAACCCACTCATCTCACTTTATGCAGGTGTTCCATCTGACGTGTATCAAAATAAGCTGACACTCATAGACCTGTCATACACAACGGGACTACAATTGCTTGACACCAACGTGATTGCACATTTTCCCTACTTACAGCTACTGAATCTATCATTTACATCAATTCATACTATCAGCCCCGATGGCTTGAAATCCACACCAAGATTAGAAGAATTATACATGGATGGAAGTCCCATCAAAACATTCCCACACGATATGTTGAAGAATCTCCACAGATTACGCTTTTTGTCAACACAAAACTATAAGCTGTGCTGCAATGCAATATTGCCTGATACAGTGCACAGTATTGCTTGCTTTTCCCCAAAAGATGAAATTTCATCGTGTGAAGATCTACTTCAGTCGGGAATGTATCGAGGATTTCTGTGGTTACTCTGTTGTCTCTCTATCATTGGTAACGTCTTCTGTTTTATTTTCCGTTGTTGTGCACGAAAAGTGTCTTCTTCAAGTGGCTTTGGTGTGTTTGTCACCAATCTTACCATGGCCGATTTCTTTATGGGGATCTACATGGCCATTATTGGAGCAGCTGATGAACAGTTTCGTAACACATATCTATATTTTGATGACACATGGAAAAGCAGTGTGACTTGTAAGGTGGCTGGATTTCTGTCTCTGTTGTCCAGTGAAGTGTCAGCGCTGATCATCTGGCTTATTACAGTAGATCGCTTCATTGTTATCCAGTTCCCTTTCAGCACCTTGCGATTCGAAAAAACGTCAGCTACAGTAGCTTGTCTGTTAACTTGGTTGGTTGGCTGGTTTCTGGCCATCCTGCCTTTACTTCCGATGACATCACACTGGGACTTTTATAGCCAGACAGGCATCTGTATTCCGCTGCCAGTTACAAGGCAAGACTTCAAAGGCAAACTTTATTCTTTTAGTTTGGTTATTGTCTTTAATTTTGTTCTGTTTTTACTCATCTCTTTTGGCCAAGCATCTATCTACTGGTCAGTACAAAACAATACATTGAAAACTAACACCTCTAAGGACTCACGGGACATGACTATAGCTCGTCGGTTACTTACCATTGCAGTTACAGACTTCATGTGCTGGTTTCCCATTGGACTGTGTGGAATGCTGGCATTAGCACAGATCCCTATTCCCGAAGAAGTAAATGTGGCCCTGGCTATATTCGTACTGCCGTTAAACTCAGCGATTAATCCTTTCATGTATACTATCAACACTTTCGTGGAAAAGCGAAGGAAATCCAAAGAAACAAACCTTTTGAAGTGGATGGAATCCCATACAGACATGATCGTTACCTGACATGTTATGTGCCATTAACAACCTAAAATCATTGCAATTAATGTTATTGAAAAAGTTTTCTGTCATGGAAAAAAAGTCAGCGACATCCATTTTCTGTCTTTTGAAAATATATCAACATCATCATCATTACTGGTGTCGTTTTCGTCGTCGTTGTCATCGTCACAATTCGTCTTGTTATTATCAATGTCTTAACGTTGAACCAGGAGTTCTAGTGACATTGATTTTCTCCACTTTTATTAACTCAGAGAAAGCGAAAACAAAATTACACGTATATTGATTTTGATCGGTCATGAAACCATGTAGCACACCTGACGATAAACCAGATTCAGTGGGTATAACTTGCAAACCACCAGTGGCTAGGGCTGAAACCTTGTTTCAGTTTCAGTTTCAGTAGCTCAAGGAGGCGTCACTGCGTTCGAACAAATCCATGTACGCTACACCACATCTGCCAAGCAGATGCCTGACCAGCAGCGTAACCCAACGCGCTTAGTCAGGCCTTGAGGAAAAAAAAAAAAAAAAAGGAGGTGAATAAATGATATATAAGCAAATAGATGTAAAACATGAAGACACACATTCACATATACACCCACACATGCATGCACAACAGATATGCACCGAACATGCAGTTTCACAGATATGAAAGCACAGTCAAATACATTTAAACGTACATGATCTCCAACACACACACACACACCACACACATTAACCTGCACCTCCTCTACCCTCCTCCTCCACACACTCATTTCTAGTCTACGTATCACAGCTTCCACGGCACACACACACACACACACACACACACACACACAAAGATATATATATATATATATATATATATATATATATATATATACGTTCCAATATCCTGTTGCTCCCACAGTGTAGGCATGCATACACTCACATACCTCATCCTCTACCCCACCTCCCCCCGCACCCCCACCTCCCCCTCTCACACACACACACACACACACACACACACACACACACACACACACACACACACACACACAGACCTCTACTGACACTTGTGTACACTTACACTCTCGCGCATGCACAAACGCACTCAAAAATACAGACCCACACATGCACACAAACGCACACATATACACACGCACAGAGGCTGCCACTGACTGGCCGCAAGAGGGATGGGAAAAGATCTCTGATGCCAAGAACGTGGCGTATAGTGTGTTGCTCAGTCTATTGTATTTGGAAAAGACCACAGAGACTCTGTTCCGTTTTGAAGAAATTTGCGCAATGTTGGTTTGGAAATGATGCCGATATTTGTTTGATTAGCAAGGCATCGTGCTCTACCTTTCATGTTAGACTTACGGCCACTCCCTCTCTCTGCTTTTATTTCTTTGAGGCGATCGATGGTGTGATGGCCTTGTACCTGTTCTTTTTGATATTCTTTGACTTTTCTGAGGATTTCCGATTTTCCTAGATGTAGGCCGCTCGTTGGTGTTGCGTTACCAGCAAGTCTGTCAGCTCGCTCATTTCCCTTAACACCTGCATGTCCCGGGCAGTATGACCATGTGAGTTTTTTAATCTGAAAGTTGCGCATTGCCTTATGCCACTCTGGGCTTCCCATTCCGTTTTCAATTTTCTGTATGAGGTTCATTGAGTCTGTTAGAATCATGGCATGTTGGTTTCCGGGCGTATGGATGGACGATAGCCACTGGAGGGCATGTGTCACAGCTTCAACTTCCATCGTTAGGCTGGAGGTTGTGACTTTGTAGGCAGCATTCTCTTCCCTAACTGTTTTTCCATTTTGTTTCGCAGTGAATCCCCAACCGGATTGGTCTTTGGTGACTGAGCCATCTGTGTATATGATGATGTCCTCTTCTTTACTGTTTTCTTCTATGAGTAGTTTCACTTCCGCATCAGTTTTGCCCTCTGGCCATTCCCGACAATGTCTTCCTAGAGTGGGTGAAATGGCTGTGTTGAATAGATGGTTGAGGTTTTCGGGGTTTTTCTCCCATTCTTTTGTTTCTTTCAGGTCTTGTAGTCGGCATACTAGCTTGATTGTGTCTTCTGCTTGCCCCATCCATGATCTTCCTCGTCCTAGGCGGCTGCCTTTTGGTTCTTTGACTGCGTCATGCAGTGGGTTTTGAGGGTTTTCTAATGCTTTGAAGTAGGTCTTGACCTGTTCTAACTTGTTTCTGGCCTGCACTGAAGGAAGGTCAAGCAGGTATCGCATGGTTTCTGTGGGCGTGTCTTTTGTTGTTCCAAGGATCAGCCTCATAGCTTCATTTTGGACTCTTTCTAATTTTAGGAGGTTGCTTTGAGACGGTGTTGTTAGCCCAAGTCCGTAGTCGATCACACTGAGGATGAGTGATTGGTATAGCAGGAAGAGGTGGCGTTGTTCAATTCCTTTGGTTGCCATTGCTTTTAAGACTGAAAGGCCCTTTTTGCATTTGAGAACAGTATTTTCCGTATGTTTTCTGAAGGTCAGTATCCTGTCGAAGTGTATTCCTAGGTAGCGTAGGCATTCAGTTTTCTCGATCTGAATCCCATCGAGTGACACAGAAGGTGGTGATTTGCTCGCGGTTCTGTTGTTGAGGGTGCACAGCAACGTTTGGACTTTCGCTGGATTGATGGAAGATCCTGTGTCTTTGTACCACTGAGCCCCGAAACCTTGACGATTCATGTCCATGTCAACTAAGTGAAAAAGTTCAGTTTGATTCCACTGGGACTACAGCCAGTCAGGTAGTAATATGTTTTATTTTCATGTGACTTTTTGTGCAATATGGGATCTCATAGTGCATGGAAATTTTGTTGTTGTTGTTGTTGTTTTTTTTAGTTTTTTTTTTTACTGAACCTCAGATATAGGTCAAAGTGCAATATGCATTACTCATTGTTTCTTACATGAGCCGTTTGCTCCTTTCAGTCGTAAACAAAGAATATCAACAGACATGGGAAGAAAACAAAAACAATATCATCAACAACAACAACAACAGACAGAGTGACGGAGAGACAGACAGAAAGGCAGTGGGATGGAGAGATGGACAGAAAGGCAGTGGGATGGAGAGATGGACAGAAAGGCAGTGGGATGGAGAGACAGACAGAAAGGCAGTGGGATGGAGAGACAGACAGAAAGGCAGTGGGATGGAGAGACAGACAGAAAGGCAGTGGGATGGAGAGATGGACAGACAGAAGGAAAGACTAGTTACAAAAGACAAAGATAGATACACTGGGGCAGAGAGACTGAGAAAGAGACAGACAGAAATAGAGAGACAGACAGAGAGATGGAGAGATAACCAGACAGGGAGATAAAGATTGACGCGGACAGATGGAGAGACAGACTGAGAGACGGAAAAAGAGAGACAAAAAGGGGAGCAGAGGGATAGGTCTGAGAACAAGTCGGGTATCATAGTTTTGGATGCCCTGAAGGGAATGAATGGGTGAAGCAGGCAAACCAGACAACAGAGACTAAGTTACACAAGTCGAGAAAGAGAATGAGAGAAACGACGAATTTAGATGCTGCGTCAGATATTTCCGAATGGAACTGATGCGCCGTAATTGACAATACCAGGGTTGACAGGTCTAACTGATAAATTATTGCATGAACAGTGTGTTGTCAAGGACAACACCGACGATCTTGACTGAGGGATAGATGTTCTGCCAAGTTTGAGTCAACTGTGATGAAAGAGAGTTCTTGTTTAGTTCCTGTTATCATTGCTTCAGCTTTGTCTGCATTCCGTTGTAGCTTATCAAGTCATTCAGTTCTGATTGTCGAGGAATCAATCGGATGTTACTTCAAGAGAGAGGACACATTTTTTCAGGGGAATCGCTTTTCTGAAGTTGAGTGTCATCGGCATAAGAATGATGACTGACACTGTGGTGGATGACAATTTCAGCGAGGGGGGTGGTGTACAATGTGAAGAGCACGGGGCCTAAAACAGATCCCTTTGGGACTCAGACTGGCATGTGTAAACTGTGACAGACCTGGCATTTGGTCAGTGAGATAATATTTCAATCAGCTGAGAGTAGTGCCGTTGATACCAAATGTATGATGAAGACGGGAACGAAGGATCGAATGGTCTATTGTATCAAAAGCGGCTGACAAGTCGAAAAGAGTGTGAAGGGAAATTTTGCCTGACTTTCCTATGCTAACAGTAAATTATTCAGTATGTGGAGGAGAGTGGTTTCAATGCTGTGGTCAGCACGATAGGCAGTCTGAAAAGGATGGATGAAATTGTTAAAAGTAGTAGTAGAGCTGCTTCAGGACGGGTTTTTTCTGGAAGTTTGGACAGGAAAGGAAGGTTAGAAATTGGTCGACAGTTTTACAAAGTCTGACTTTGTTGCTGTTTGCTTTGTTTTTCAAGTAACACGAGTGTTACTGTTTCCATCCACCTCCTCCCAAGAACAGTCAGTTCAGTGCCATCAGACACCTGATAACTCGCAGCATTAGTACGACAATTCAGCAAATGGTTAATGTTTTGTGTGTTGCCATCAGTTGCCTTTATAAAAACAACAACTTTGGCTTTGTTTTCTTTGCACCGAATATTGTTACCATTTGTCGGTCATGTAGGCTATCTTCTGTCTTCTTTATGGAAGACATTTATCATACCTCAGGATCTAGAGGAATGTTCATTTTGACTTAATAATACATCATTTCTATGGAATGACCTTTTTTCTCAAAGCGGAAAATTAAAGCAACTGGCTGAAAGCATGCCACCACCTCAGATAGGGTTGGGGGAAGATGACCATCTTTTCATGAAGCTAAGCTATATGGCAATATGTTTTTTTTATTACCGAAAAAAGGCGTGTTAGAAAGATTTGTCCTCAATGAAAATTAATGGAATGAACAGATTTAAAATTTCACCCTCCCCAGTAGTATTTATACCCATGTGTTCGATTCATGATCAATTTGTGACAGTTTATCCCTTTTTGCCTGAAACTTCAGATCCTATAGATGACCTGACTTATGATAAGCATTATTTGCCCATCACAATGGAAAATGGGCAGCGCTGACAGCCAGTTACAAATGAATGTTTGGGTATAAACTGAAACTGAAACTGTGTACACAACTGGAGAATTTCGACACCACCTCCCTTTTCATCTGCCTCCCATGAAACAAAATTAAGAAAACAAAAGAAAATAGAAGGAGAGATGGGGATTGGGTGTGTGTGGAGAGAGGTGTTAAAGGGTCAGAACTTTCAGCTCTGGTAGTTGACATTTTCCATACTCAGTTTGTTTCAATGAGGTGTCAGTGCGTGGACTTATCCATATAAGCTACACCACAGATACTGTTTAAAAACGACACACAAAAAAACAACAACAAACATCTAAAAGACAAAAACAAAGAGCAGAAGCCTGACCTTTGCAGATACCTAACAAGCTGTTCAGGCCTTGAGGGCCTGCCCTTGCTCTGTGCACCCCTAACTTTAGCTGATCACAGATCTTGTGTTCAAGAGAGAGATTGTGTATGATTTTCATTGTGTTACTCACATCGTCAAGAGAGAGATAGAAGGAAGATACCTGGATGTCGATGTTAACAAGATACCACAGTACTACTCTTCATTATCTGCTTTGAGAAGACATCAACACGAAATCCATGTTTCGTCAGTCCATGCTACTGTTCAGCTCAGATGAACTTCTGAAACATGTGAATTCTCTTTTTCTGTTCCTCTCAGTCTGAAGTATTTCTTCTGCATTGTATTACCGATCATGGATAAGCAAGTATTTCGCTGGCCCTTCATGGCTTACAATAAACAGGATATTATGGATACTTATCTTGGTATAAAAAAAGAAGAAGAAGAAGAAAAAAACAAGAGAGGAAGACAGTTTGGTCAACAATGTGATGTCTGTCCCGAAAGAAAACTTTCCACACATCCCGTGGGTTTCAGTTAAAATATCACAAGACATTCCATAATTTGCTCCTTCTTCTTCTTCCACTTAACCACCAACATCAGTATGCTGATGAAAACTGTCGTGTTGTGGGAGGTTGCTGTTGAGCACAATTTAGCTGGGCTACCGCCGAGGGATGTTCTGTTAACTGATAGGGGAGATGGGACGCAGTCCACTGGTGTGTTCGCATCTCCAGCTAGGCCAGTCCGGCTGCCGTAGCGGTCCCCGAGAATACACCCGACCGTCACAGCCCCAGCCTTCTACGACACTACTTACCAGTGAGGAAAAAAAAGGACTTGCTGGCTTGTGGGGGAGGGGTGGGGGGGCTAATCAGAGGTGTTGGAGGGTAGTGGGGGTAGGGGATGAGTCCACCCTGTTGTGTCACAGGCAGGAGGCGAGTCTAGACTTGAAGCAGTCCAGCGACTCGGCTGTGACAACCTCCTGGGGCAGTGTATTCCATTCCGGGATGGTACACGGGAAGAAAGACGTCTGAACTGCGTCCTGCAGACAGGTATGTCGTAGTTGCAGGTGTTATTTTTCTTGGAGCTCAGCCTGCTGTCTGATGGTGTTGGTAGGTAGACTGAGTTGATGGAGATGAGACCATGGTGGAACATCTAAAACATCTCCAGGCGATATTTGTTTCGTCTGACTTGTAGAGGGTACCAGTTGGGGGAGCTAAGGATGGAGCTGACACAAGACGTCTGTCGATGTCGGTTTGTGACCCATCTTGCTGCTTGGCAATGGACTTTTCTTTTTTTTTTCGATGGCCTGGATGTTACTGGCTGTATATGGATCCCAACAGATGCAGCATACTCACGGATAGGTCGAACAAGGGCTTTGTACGCAGTTTCCTTTGTCTTCTTGTTTCCTATCTTCAAGTTGCGCCGGAGAAAGCCTGAGGTCTTGTTGGCTTTAATGGTTGTAGAATTGATGTGGGATCCCCAGCGTAGGTCGTCTTGGATGTTCACACCAAGATATTTTGTGATGTTGACGTTTTCAAGCAGATGGCCATGGAGTTTGTAGTTCGGTGCGATCTTTTTCCTATTTCTACTGACACTTAAGGTGGAGCACTTTTGTGGGTGGAATTGCATGGCCCACTGTTTCTCCCAAGAGAAACTAGGTCTTCTTGGAGTGTGTGCTGGTCAGCTTGTTTCTTGATTATTTTGTTGCACATGGTGTCATTTGCAAATAATCTGGCCTTAGATTTGATGGTAATAGGGACGTCATTGATGTAGAGAAGGAAGAGACAAGGGCCGAGGACCGAGCCGTGAGGAACACCCGAGCTGACTGTAATGTATTCTGAGGTGACTCCCTCCACCACAACTGCTTGCTGCCTGTCCTCAAGAAAGCTTTTGATCCAGGTGTTGAGCTGACCTCTAATTCCATAGCGCTGTAATTTATGGACAACCAGGGTGTGGCTGACCTTGTCAAAGGCCTTGGAGAAGTCGAGGACAATTGTAGCCACTTGGTTTCCTTTTTCCAGCTCAGTTGTGGTTTCGTCAATGTATCCGAGCAGCTGTGTTTCACAAGATCGTCTTCTTCGGAAGCTATGCTGTTCTGGGCAGAGGATACCATTGCTCTGCAGGTACGTCATGATGTGGCTGATGACTATGTGCTCCATCATTTTGCAGGTACACACGTGAGGGAGATTGGTCGATAGTTCTCTGCCTTGTAACGTTCTCCCTTCTCGAAGACAGGTGGGATGTAAGCCTGCTTCCAGTCGTGTGACAGTGTTCCGGTGTTGAAGGAACTGCGGAAGAGCAGGGTGAAGGCTGGAGCAATCTCCTCAGCAACTGTCTTAGGAGCCTGGTTGTGATGCCATCAGGTCCACAGGCTTTGTTGAGGTTCAGTCTGAGAAGCAGCTTTCTCACTCCTTCCTCTGTTATGTTGATGTCGCTGCATGTGGGGTAGTGGGGTAGGTCAAGTGGTAAGGGGTATCGTTGGTTGAAGTCATGGGCTGTAATCAGCTGTGATGTCTTCCTTGCAGCTGAAGACAGACTGGAACTGTTTGTTCAGGACTTGGGCTTGTTCCTTTGGGTCAGTGATAAGCCTTCCTGCATCTTTGAGAGCAGAGACACCAGAGCCTTCAGTCCTTCTTGCTTCAATAAAGCTCCAGAACTTCTTTTTCAGTGCGGTTTGGCCTGGGGTGTCTGTGGTGAGGTCTTCTATATACCTCCAGTATAGACGGCGCAGGCGTTTCTGGACAAGCCGCTCGAGTCTTCAATCGTTTGTGCACCTCTTCATCACTAGATTTTTTTCCACCGCTTGTGTAGTCTAGTTGGTCTCTCCTTTGGATCAGCTTGATCGCCACACTATCGATCCATGGACGGCTTCGTTTCCTATTTGTAAATTTGTGTGGGACACGTTCAGTGAGGGCATTTTTCAGACCCTGGCATAGCTCTGTCCAGATCTCTTCAGTGCTGCTGTCTTCAGTGAAAGTGGACAATAGATGGTCACTCAGATGCTGGGCTGCCTCTTTCAAGGGTCCTTTACTGGCTTCTGTGTAGATTGGGATCAGTCTCTGTGGCCGGCGTTTCATTGGAGGGTAGATCCGGAGTTCCATGTACGTTGCATCATGATCGCCAAGTCTGGGGAGTGTCTTAGTGCGTGGCACCAGGTTTGGGTGGTTTGTCAGGATCAGGTCGACGAAATGTTCTCCTCTTGATCTTTGCCCACAGTATTTTGCACTTTGTGGACAGTTCCGGGACTTCCGAGGAGGTGAGGTCTTCAGAGACAGCAATAAATACTCCTCCTCCAGTTCGGCGTTCTCTGTCTCTTCGATGTAAGGTATACCAAGTGGGGAACATTTCAGCACTTCCGTGTTGTGGGGTAAGCCATGATTCAGAGCCAAGGATTATATCTGGTCTGGTATCTGGGTGAGGTTTGTGAATTCTGCTGTTTTGCCAACAACAGACTGACAGTTTAGTGATACAATACGGAGCGGGCGTCTTGGGTGTTTATCTTGTTTGCTTATGTCGGAGTGGACGTGTGGGTCGGATGAAAGGCACTGTTAAAGTTTAGGTCCAGGGACTAAACTGATAGGATGGAATGACTGGAGCTTAGCCCGTGCAGATGAAAAGCAATGGAGCTGTAGTTGGCACTGGCACATATAACACAGTGCCATGTAATGTCGCTTTCTCCGAGAGTGTCGTATTCTCTTGTGCTGGTGTTTTGGCATTCAAGGTGAAACCACTGTCCGCATGTTTCGCAAGCAACACCTGAGTGTCCCAAGTGACCGATCGATCGCAGGTACCACACGGATAGTGTTCTGTGTCGTCTGCTAATTCAAGTTCAGACGGGGCAGCAGATGAAGCTGCAGCTTGACTTGAGGCGTGGCTCGCCATGAGGATACCCAAGACAGCAATACAAAAAGCTACTTGGTGTCGGTGGCAGCAGTATTTCCAACGCATGGGGGTCGGCTGTATCAAGAAAGCGTTTTGTTTTGAAGCTCACGATGTCGCGGGCGCCGCCATGTTTGTTTATGTTCTGGGATCGGTCAGTGAGCAATGGAACGGCGATAATTTCTCGAAAGAGGGGAGAGATTAACAAAAAAAAAAAAAAAATGTACTTTACCTTAGGTGTTGA
>NC_134876.1:1856977-1901977 GCF_041734735.1 Babylonia areolata | reverse complement strand
ACAAAAACTGCAGTGACAAATCAAAACGCCTTCACATTGGCCATTCACACGTACGCATGACTTTGACTCAGGATTCCAACATATTTTACATAAAGTGTAGAAAAACAACTCAAAACAAAACACATAGAGTGGAAGCAGAGTTGGTAGCATAAGTAACAGACAGAGTGGTAGCAGTAATAGCAGTAGATTGTTGCAGCAGCGGCGGCGGCAGTAGCAAAACGTAGCAGTAGTGGTAGCAGTTGTAGTTGTGTTAGCAGCACCAGTAGTAATAGTAGTAAAATTATCAGAGTATAGAGGTGTGTCAGGCAAGGATAGAGGTGTGTCAGACAGGCGATAGAGGTGTGTCAGACAGGCGATAGAGGTGTGTCAGACAGGGGATAGAGGTGTGTCAGACAGGCGATAGAGGTGTCTCAGACAGGGGTAGAGGTGTGTCAGACAGGGGATAGAGGTGTGTCAGACAGGGGTAGAGGTGTGTCAGACAGGGGATAGAGGTGTGTCAGAGAGGGGATAGAGGTGTGTCAGAGAAGGGATAGAGGTGTGTCAGACAGGGGATAGAGCTATGTCAGGCAGGGGATAGAGGTGTGTCAGAGAGGGGATAGAGGTGTGTCAGGCAAGGATAGAGGTGTGTCAGACAGGGGATAGAGGTGTGTCAGAGAGGGGATAGAGGTGTCTCAGACAGGGATAGAGGTGTGTCAGAGAGGGGATAGAGCTATGTCAGGCAGGGGATAGAGTGGATAGACGTGTGTCAGACAGGAGATAGAGGTGTGTCAGAGAGGGGATAGGTGTCTCAGACAGGGATAGGGGTGTGTCAGACAGGGGATAGGAATGTGTCAGACAGGGGATAGAGGTGTGTCAGGCACGGGATAGAGTGGATACAGGTGTGTTAGACAGGGATAGAGATGTGTCAAAAAGGGGATAAAGATGTGTCAGACAGGGGATAGAAGTGTGTCAGACAGGGATAGAATAGATAGAGGTGTGTCAGACAGGGGATAGAGGTGTGTCAGGCAGGGGATAGTGGATATAGGTGTGTCAGACAGGAATAAAGATGTGTCAGACAGGGGATAGAACTGTGTCAGACAGGGACAGAGTAGATAGAGGTGTGTCAGACAGGGGATAGAGGTGTGTCAGACAGGGATAAAGATGTCAGACAGGGGTAGAGGTGTGTCAGACAGGGGATAGAGGTGTGTCAGACAGGGATAGAGGTGTGTCATGGGATAGAGGTGTGTCAGACAGGGGATAGAAGTCTCTCAGACAGTGACAGATGTGTGTCAGAGAGGGGATAGACGTGTGTCAGGCAGGGGATAGAGTGGATAGATGTGTGTCAGACAGGGATATAAGTGTGTCAGACAGGGGATAGAGGTGTGTCAGAGAAGGGATAGAGGTGTGTCATAGAGGGGATAGAGTGGATAGAGTGTCAGACAAGGGATAGAGGAGTGTCAGACAGGGATAGGAATGTGTCAGACAGGGGATTGAGGTGTGTCAGGCAGGGGATAGCGGTGTGTCAGGCAGGGATAGGAATATGTCAGGCAGGGGATAGAGGTGTGTCAGGCA
Source organism: Babylonia areolata (assembly GCF_041734735.1). Taxonomy (NCBI): domain Eukaryota; kingdom Metazoa; phylum Mollusca; class Gastropoda; order Neogastropoda; family Buccinidae; genus Babylonia; species Babylonia areolata. The sequence goes on along the minus strand of NC_134876.1, from coordinate 1,900,426 downwards.
GGGATAGGAATATGTTAGGCAGGGGATAGCGGTGTGTCAGACAGGGATAGGGATGTGTCATACAGGGGATAGATGTGTGTCAGACAGTGATAGGAATATGTCAGACAGGGGATAGAGGTGTGTCAGGCTGGGGATAGAGGTGAGTCAGGTAGGGGATTGAGTGGATAGAGGTTTGTCAGGTAGGGATAGAGATGTGTCAGACAGGGGATAATAATGTGTCAGGCAGGGGATAGAGGTGTGTCAGACAGGGATAGAGATGAGGTGTGTCAGACAGGGATAGAGTATATAGGGATGTCATACAGGGGATAGAGGTGTGTCATACAGGGGGTGGAGGTGTGTCAGACAGGGGATAGAGGTGTCAGACAGGGGATAGAGGTGTCTCAGGCAGGGGATAGAGGTGTGTCAGACAGGGGATACAGGTGTGTCAGACAGGGATAGAGATGAGGTGTGTCAGACAGGGGATAGAGGTGTGTCAGACAGGGGATAGTGGTGTGTCAGACAGGGATAGAGATGAGGTGTGTCAGACAGGGATAGAGTATATAGGGATGTCATACAGGGGATAGAGGTGTGTCAGACAGGGGATAGAGGTGTGTCAGACAGGGATAGAGATGAGGTGTGTCAAACAGGGATAAAGATGCGTCAGATAGGGATAGAGATGTGTCAGTCAGGCGATAGAGGTGTGTCAAACAGGGATAGAGATGTGTCAGATAGGGGATAGAGGTGTGTCAGACAGGGATAGAGATGAGGTGTGTCAGACAGAGAGAAAGATGTGTCAGAAAGTGGATAGAGATGTGTCAGTCAGATGATAGAGTGTGTCAGACAGATAGAGATGAGGTGTGTCAGACAGGGATAAAGATATGTGAGATATGGATAGAGGTGTGTCAGTCAGGGGACAGAGATGTGTCAGAAATGGATAGAGGTTTGTCAGACAGGGAACGCAGTGTGTCACACAGGGGATAAAGGTGTGTCATGCAGGGGATAGAGTGGATAGAGGTGTGTCAGACAGGGTATAGAGGTGTGTCAGACAGGGATAGAGATGTGTAACACAGGGGATAAAGGTGTGTCAGGGGATAGAGGGGTGTCAGTAGATAGAGGTGTATCGGGGGGGTGGGGGTGGGTAGAGGGGTGTCAGTAGATAGAGGTGTATCAGGGGGGATAGAGGGGTGTCAGTAGATAGAGGTGTATCAGGGGGGATAGAGGGGTGTCAGTAGATAGAGGTGTATCAGGGGGGATATATGTTTGTCAGACAGGGGATAGAGGTTTGTCATGGGATAGAGGTGTGTCAGGGGATAGAGGTGTGTCAGACAGGGTATAGAGGTGTGTCAGACAGGGGATAGAGATGTGTCAAACAGGGTATAGAGGTGTGTCAGACAGGGGATAGAGATGTGTCAGACAGGGGATAGAGATGTGTCAGACAGGGAATATAGGTGTATAAGACAGGAGATGGAGCGGTATCGGTAGCAGCAGGATCTTCCGACTATCTGTCTTTCTCCATGTCTGTCGGTCAGTTTACGGTTAATAACTCCACAATCCTATTTGTCTATGCATTTGCATCTGCCCATCTATCTATCTATCTACCTATCTGTTTATCTGTCTATCTATCTATCTCTCTATTCATTCGTCCATCTATCCATCAATCCACATATATGTGTCTGTTTGTATGAGTATGTGTTCGATATACATTTATGTAATGAACATTTGCACTCATATCTTTTTGTACTTTCGTTTCGTTTTCTTTGTTTCCGAATAGAAAAGAAAAATATTTCATGGGGTCGTTTATTTTCTTACCTTGCTGGTCAAGTCGTGATTTCAACAACTGAATTAATTTTTCTTCCCGCTCTCTCCCGGATCGTTGCCTAGCGATAGTCCACAAGTAAAGAACGGGGTTCAGAGCAGAGTTCACTGGCAACGCAAACACAATCATGGCTTCGCGAATGTTTTTAAAAACTGTTGCAGTGTTTGTATCCACCATCGTTATCAACCCAAACGACAACCAGAAAAGGGCGTCTGTCACAGCCACTTTCCGCATTAGGCGACATGATAAAAAATAGGATCTCTTCGCAGGATCAAATGCTATTCTGTACTTTGGTGTTCGCATGCAGAGGGTGAAATGACCAGCCATTATCATTAAACATGAAATAAAGTTCAGCGCAACCAAAAATGTGAACCATTTGAAAGCTTGGTTTGAGTCATAGCGTTGAAATAAAGCCAGACGACAAAGGCCGGATTGACCACTGAGTCCCCAATGAGCGAGTCCAGGAAGGAACGGAACTACAGACAACAAGATCCCAATAACCCACGAAAGTGTACAAGCCAAAGCAGTGGAAACTTTAGTGAATTTCAGGGAACTACCAGGGAAGCAAAGGAAGACGACATGCTCCAAAGTGATGAACCAGATGATCAACACTGATACTTCGCTGGACAGGAAAGAAAGGAATCCACATATTTTACAAGCTATACTGCTGATCCATGCTTCTTGCAGCTGGAGATAGTGTCCACGGAATAGCTGATCAGTGACAACAACCATGCTGGTTTGACTTCCCATACATATGTTAGCAAACTGTAAGTGTACAACAGATAGTATGAAAACATCTCCAAGCATTAGCTGACATGAAAATGAAACTATGAAGCAAGCTATGTTCCCTACAATGGCGACAACGCTCACCAACCAAAAGAAGATTCTGTACATCTCAAACGGTATGATTCTTTTACAGGAAGGAAGCACAGTGTCTGGTGAGTAGCAGTCTACACTAAATTGCTGCAAAGAAAATACATTCCGACAGCAAAATCTATAATCTGGAGAAAAGATGCGTTTGATGTTATCTAAGTTTGCAAACAAATCCAGTGGAAAGTTGTGAATAGGATTCTCTCTTAAATCCAATTCAATCAATTGTGGTGAAGTTTTAAAACCTGTTGGCCCAATTACTTTAACAACACAAAAGGATAAATTTAAAAAAATTATATTTGGCAAATATATTGACCACTCATTGTTAAATGTGTGGAGACCTGTTTCAGACATGTCCACTTTTTGCAATGCATAATGGATATTCTTTCCGTGTTTACTTGTTATGTGGTTGAGAGGGTTGTTTGCTAAATGCAGGACTCTTAAATTGGATAGCTCCAGAAAAACGTTCATATCAAGTGTTCTTATGTCATTACTTGAAAAATCAATTGTCTGTAAATTGACGAGCTTCGTAACTGAGATGTTCACTAAGGAACAACGAGAGAGGCTAAGATGAATGATGTTTAAATGTCCAACAAAGGTAGCCAGTGACATTCCCGATCCCTTGCCATCAACATAGCGAAGAGAGGGGAGAAGTTCATTGGTGAAAGGTTTACTACACATAACGGTGTAACCTTCACACAGACAGCCTTCAGAACAAGTCATGTCACACATCAGTTCATCATCCCGCTTTGGACACTGGCCCCAGCCATCACAGAGATGATCGCCATGCACACAAATTCTGGAAGCTCGACATCGGTAGAAACCAGCACAGGAAAATGTCTCACAGTTTTGTTCGTCTTCTCCATCAACGCAGTCAGAAAATCCATTGCACAAAGTGTAGACAGGGAGACAGAGCCATTCTTCCAGGCAACGATAATGGCTGTCCGGGCATGACTGGCCCTCTTCCATCACCTGTGCAGTGAAGTAGCCAGTCCCATCCAACTGGATGTGAAGCAGTCGGTGAGTCTCTACCTGCCTGCTGTCAGCATAAAAGGTGCTATCTTCTTTGCAATCGTCCTCATCAGAGTCGTCCAGACAGTCTGAGTATTCGTTGCAACACTGACTAGCCAGAACACACAGGCCATTGTCGCACTTGAAGCCTTCACATAGAGGCCGTTCACAGAATGACTCGTCACTGTTATCAGGGCAGTCCTGTCTAAAGTCACATACCAAACTGTAATGCAGTGTATGGATGTCATCATAATCGCATCTGAACGTGACGTGCATATAGACACCCTTTTCATCAGAAACCATCTTTGCATTCTGCTGATCAGACACATTCAGGCGTATCCAGAACTGTGAATCCGTTGCTTGTCCACAGTGACTGTGGAGATTACGAAGTAACAATACGTGTGTTGTATAGTCGTCCGGACAAACAAACAAAACTTGCCGAGTTACTGTGGAGATGAAATGAGCTGAGTGAAAATGAATCATTACAGCATACACTAAAAACCTAGCAGATGAACGCAAATTAATTTCACACAATGCTGTATCTATGCCAGTGGCTTCGTATATTTTGCTTTTGAATCTTAATTTCATTGACGATATCCGGGATACTGTTGGAATTCTGCTTGGCTGGTATGAATACTCAACTTTAAAGTGATTGATATTGTAGATGAAAGTGTTATCTAACCATCTACGCAATTTTCCGTTCATAAAAGGCACATTATTCCATCCTGATGTCAAAGCAAATATCACATCAAATTGATAGTAGTTGTTAAAAATCTGCAGGCTATCGGTTTGTTCTTTTCTTGTTTTTATTGAGGCTAGTCGTCCACCCAGACTCTGGCATTCATAAGATGCCCTTGTGAACGAATTTATTTTGTGATGTGTTCTTAACATGAAACACTTGCCACGTGAAGCCACCAACCCCTGACACTGAGGACTACTAAAGGAACAGTGCTCTGTTTCATCCTGTCCGTCTTCGCACTCCTGTTTCAGATTACAGTCCAGAAAATTGTGAAATTGAGAGTAATAATCCACAGAACAATTAAGCAGGCCATTGGACAGCCCTTGGGGTACAACATTCTGGAATAAAATAGCCACTGAAAATTTGATACCCGGATGAATCTGGCGACTGTAGATGAAATTAAAAGAAATGTATGATTCAGCGAAGACAAAGGCTGGCTTCGATCGCTCAGTCATTACACATGAAACAGTTTCTTGAGTCATATTTGATTTTCTGTACACTAGTTCTATCTGCTGTTTGCAGTTTATGAAGTGCCCAATGCAAAACGATTGCTGAAGACCGACCATAGCGACATATCCAGAAGCGATTTTCACCTTGTCACTAAATTTTATGTTCCCTCTATCTATATACGGAAGAACAACAAATCCAGAATAACCCAATGAAAATGTTTTTATAAGACTGTAGCTTTCTAACTGATCGATATGAATTTGAAGTAAAGGATTGTTTTTGTTACGTATGAACATGTTGTTTTGAAGGGATTCCATGAACACGTCTTTAAGAGAATGAATATTACATCTAATAATATCATCATACCAGTCACCAATCACAAAGGCGTGTACATTTGTCCCCCAAGGAATAGAACCACACCAATATGTCAGCCGTTGAATATGAACAAGTACATGTCTACCCCATTGCATCTCCACGTACAGTTTACAGAAGGACGTGGAATCATGGCACACCCCGTACACCACTCCCTGACGAGCTGGGAAGTCCGGCAAGTCCTCCGCACAGTTTGACACGTTCACGTGCACAATGGTATTGTGTGTAGCGTTCTGATCAGTGAGGTAGTCTACACCAGGACAGATGTCCCCGATCTTCAGAGGACGGGGATGGAAGCTGGTGTTGACATCGTTCATGTCCCTGTGATCTGTGATGACACCACCATGTACAGAAACAAGCGAATGCAACAGTCTGCTTACAACAAACACAAACTAGACAGGCTATTGCTTAGTTAACCCTTTGATTGCATGTTTAATGTTTCATTTACAGCTGATATTGTGAAGTGGATGTTCTAGCGGACGAAAAAAAAATGTCCAACAGGTTCAGCAGACGGTAAAGATTAAAAGTGAGAAACAACAATAATAACATAATAATGGAGTATCCCGTCGGACCGATGGACGAGTAGGCAGGCAGGCTTATCTGTCAGTGTGTGTCCTCATATTGGAGAAGAGGCCGATTCTGGATGCGCAGCACTTCCCACAGGTGTTGCAAGGGAAAACGTCTCCAGAAGTTGAGCCCTGCTTCCTTCGCTCACGCTTCTCCTTAATGGCCAGCGTTCTCTTGTTTTCAAACGCCTTTATGCCAATAGAGCACAGTATCCTCCATTGAGAGTGGTCAAGGGCATCAGTTTCCCAGGAAGTGATTTCTATGTCACAGGCTTTGAGGTTTGTCTTCAAGGTGTCCTTGAAGCGCTTGCAGGGTCTTCCAAGTTCGTGGTGGCCTTCCGTCAGCTGGCCATAAAAGAGCATCTTCGGGATCCTGCTGTCTGTCATGCGGACAACGTGTCCTGTCCAGCGTAGCTGGCACTGGATCAGCAGGCTTTCGATGCTAGGCAGGCCGCTCCTCTCTAGGACCTGGAGGTTGGAGACCCTGTCTTGCCACTTTATGCCGAGGATCCTTCGTAGGCATCTCTGGTGAAACTGCTTAAGTTGTTGAATGTGACGGCGATACGTCGTCCATGTTTCACAGCAGTACAACAAGGTGGTCAGCACAACAGCTCTGTAGGTTTTGATTTTGGTGCTGAGCCTGATGCCTTTGTTGTTCGACAGCCTGTTGTTGAGTCTGCCATAGGCGGAGGTGGCCTTGGCGATGCGCAGCGTGACTTCTGCATCAAGGGCTCCGTTGCTGCATAGGGTGCTGCCAAGGTAGCAAAACTTGTCGACTGACATGATCTCTGTGTCATCGATCTTGATTGCAGGTGGGGGGAGGCACTGGCGTGCTGTGAGCTAGCTGGTTGGTACATGGACTCAGTCTTTCTGATGCTGATGGTGAGTCCAATGCGCCTGCAGGAGGTTGAGAACCTGTCTATAATGAACACATGTCCTCATGGGTGTGTACCGCGAGCGCGCAGTCATCAGCGAAGAGGAACTCTCTCAACCGTGCCTCAAACACCTTGGACTTGGCGTGGAGTCGCCGCAAGTTGAAAAGTTTGCCATCTGTGCCAAACTGGATATAGATGCCCCGGTCACAGTCTTGGAAGGCGTCAATCAGCATGGCAGAGAAGAGAATGGAGAACAGTGTGGGTGCCAGGACGCAGCCCTGCTTCACTCCATTTACCTCAGGGAACGGATCCGACATGTTAGTATTTCCTGTACTCTCGCCTGCATGCCATCGTGGAATGACGCATTCAGCTGGATTGGGCTCTCTGGGCAGCTGAACTTTAGGAGGATATTCCACAGTTTCAGTTTCAGTAGCTCAAGGAGGCGTCACTGCGTTCGGACAAATTCATATACGCTACACCACATCTGCCAAGCAGATGCCTGACCAGCAGCGTAACCCAACGCGCTTAGTCAGGCCTTGAGGAAAAAAAGAAAAGAAAAAAAAAGGTGAATAAATAATAGATAAGCTTACACAAATAAATAAATAAATAATAACTATAATGTTGGTAGTAGTAGTAGTAGTAGTAGTAGTAGTAGTAATAATAATAATAATAATTAATAACAATAATTAATAAATAAATAAATAAATAAATAAATAAATAAATAAATAAGATAACAATGATGATAAATAAGCAAATAGATGTAAAACATGAAGATAAACAGAAACAAGAAACCCAGTAGGCACCAAAGCAAGCAGCAAGAAACGTCAAATGCAGCTTTCTTGTGCGACACTCCATACACTGATACACACAGCAGAACACAGCAGTGGTGCACACACAAAGCTGGGGACAGTGAAAGATGAGACTGTGAGCATCAAAACCTTCACACCAATGTTATGTTCACCCCTCAGCAGTGAGATAATTCATCATGAAATATTGCTCACTTATCTGTTCTCCAATGAAGAGTATAAACACAGTAACAGATGACAAGCTGGAAATGGAAATATATTCTACATTTGCCACCGCCAACATTCAGTACTTGAAAGGATCACAGCACAGAGGCAGAACAGAGATACATCCATTATCATACATGAAACAGGGTACATGATGATGACTACACACACACACATACACCAAAGGCTTCACTCTGCTACAAATGGAGAAAAAAAATAAACAAAAAACCAAAGTGCTAAAGAACAGCAGTATCACACACACACACACACACACACACACACACACACACACACACACACACACACACACACACACACACCAAAGGCTTCACTCTGCTATGAAGGGAGGTAATAGAGAAAAACAAAGTGCAACAGAACTGCAGTGTTACAGAGTCTACTTATTACCTACCTCTTGGTTTCTTCAGAAATAAATAGCTGAGAAAAATAAATTCATCAGTTCAAAAACTTTATTTATTTATTCATGCAAATCAGTCATAAAAAAGCCAGATTAAGATTGCAACTAAGTAAATCACAGAAAAAACAAACAAAAACAATTGATTCAGTTGCATCATTCAATGTTGAATAAAAGAAGTCCTATAAATCAAAAGACAAAACACAAAAATTGATTCACTTTCATTATTCACAGTTAGAAAAGATCCAATCATTCATAAAAACAAACAAAAAACAAACAAAAAAAACTGGTTCACTTGCATTATTTACAAAATTGATTCACTTGGATTATTGAAAATACAACAAAAAACATTCCTTTCAAAAATACAAAATAAAACTACTAACCACTCAAACCAATCTTTTTTTTTTGTTTGTTTAAATACACTTACGTACAATATTCACAAAGCATTATCAATTCATCCCTCACAAACTCTATATTTCATTTGAATTAAAATTTAACAGCAACCTATTCCACAGACCACGGCGATTCACTCTATCGAAGGCATTAGTCAGGTCTACAAAGACCATGTGGAGCTCCTTGTTCTGCTCGCGGCACTTCTCTTGCATCTGGCGTACGGCAAACACCATGTCACATGTTCCCCTGCCTGAGCGGAAGCCGCACTGTGCTTCAGGGATGACTGTTGGCGACATGGTCAACCAGTCTGTTTAATATGATGCGGGCGAAGATCTTGCCGGCGATGCAGAGGATAGACATTCCACGGTGGTTATCGCAGGATGTTTTGTCTCCCTTCCGTTTATAAATGTGGACAATTGAAGCAACCTTGAAATCCTGGGGGACCTCCCCTCTCTCCCAGATAGACTGGAACAGGGCAGTCAGCTTGTCTGTCAGCACCTCGCCTCCATACTTGTAGATGTCAGCCTGGATTCCATCCACTCCTGGTGCTTTTCCTGACTTTGTCAGCTTCAGGGCCTTCCAGATCTCGGCCTTGGTGGGAGGGACAGCTAGCGAGTCATTGACTGGTAGCTGTGGGAGGGCTGCAATTACCTCGTCAGATATGGACGAGTCCCTGTTAAGGATGGTGTTCAAGTGCTCTGCCCAGCGGACAAGGATGGCTTTCTTGTCTGTCAGGAGGGTGGTCTGGTCCAATGCTCGGACAGGGGTTGGTCATGTGACTCTCGGCCCATACACAGCTCGGAGACCATCATGGAAGGTCTTCATGTCGTGAGCATCAGCAGCGGACTGAAGCTCTTCGGAATTTCCCTCCCACCAGATGTTCTTCATCTCACGTAGCCTCTTCTGTATGAGTTGCCTGGTTTGCAAGAACTGGTCCTTCTTCCTCTGGCAGACTTTATCGGAAATGTGATCTTGATGCCGTATATGCATTGTGTCCAGGAGCTGGGAGTTCTCGTCAAACCAGTCTCTGTGGCTCCTCTGTACAAAGCTGCTTGGATTTGCTGCAGCAGCACGTCCTTTGTGACAGGGAGGCAGTAGATGCTCAGCTTCCTAGGGGGTTTCTGCCTGGCTGGTTGGAGCTTGCATGCAAGTCTGATGTTCATCTTGCTGTGCACCAGGTGATGGTCTGACCAACAAACTGCTCCTCTCATGCAGCATGTAATGGAAACATCACCTCTGTCCCTCTGCTGGACAATCACATAGTCCAGCATGTGCCATTGCTTACAGCGGGGGTGCATCCATGTGTTCTTCTACTTGTCTGCTTGTTGGAAGAGGTGTTGGTGATGGTCAGTCCAGGCTGTGCGCAGAGCGAGAGCAAAAGCAGTCCGTTGGAGTTGCATTGGCCAGTGCCGTGCAGTCCTAGGACTTTTGGCCACGAGAAGTCCACGCCGACGCGGGGATTGAAATCCCCAAGGATGATCAGCCTGTCCTTTCTGTCTATTGCTGAAATGGTGTGGCTGAGCTCCTTGTAGAAAGCTTCTTTGATGTCATCAGTGTTGGTCATCGTTGGGGCATAGCAGCTGATAACTGTGGAGAAGCGATCCTCGGACAGCTTCAGACGCAGGGTCATCAGCCTATCGTTTATCCCACGTGGAAGGCTGTCAAGCTGTCGTGCAAGTTTGGTTCATATGGCAAAGCCCACGCCTGAGGTTCTTGGGGTGCCATCTGGCTTCACAATGCGGTAGAAGGTGTAGCCCCCTCCAACTTCCTCCAGCTGGGTTTCATCGGCAAACCTGGTTTCGTCTCCTAGGAGGACTTCCAGCCAAGGATAAGAGCTCCCCCTGCCCTTTGGTCATCCTCTTCCGCCTTCACAGCCGTTGGGAAAGGTTTCCTCCTCCGCCTGGTCCGTTGTTGGGTGACTTCACATGCGGCAGGTAGTACTGGGTTACATGGTACCAATAGCAAGGGCTATGCCCCTGGCCTGACTATAACAATAACAGAAGCTCAAAAACAGCAGCAGCAGGAGGAGGAACAACAACAGAACAACAGCATGTACAAGCAATGGAGTAAAACATGATTACAAGAAACATGCTATACATGCTACACATGCTTCACATTTTCGTTGGATATGACTGCACAGTCCAGCTCCTAACTCCTGACAAGACAGCGACAGCACCGGTCCCAGTTCCTCACAACCAAGCCAAGCATCAGTCAACCAGCCACTGTGGCGAAGTGGTTCGCGTCGCGGACTGGCGGCTGGGACGACGTGGGTTCGATTCCCAACAGATGTGGGCTTTTTGGTCTGCGGCTGGCTCCTACCCAGAGCTGAATGTACAATGGAATTAAATGGGAAGACTGGGACCACACAGTTGAGTATCATCCACTTCCAGGATACGTCTTTGGGTGTATTGGTCTAATTTTACTGAGCAACGCTGCAAGTGTTTATATCTCTCGGGCCTGGTTATTGCTGGGTTATCATTATGAAAGGAGGTGTAGGGTACAGCTTTGTCACGTAGTCCCAATCCTAAACGGACCTCCGTAGCAGTATCGACATCTTCATCGTCATCCTCCCCCTTCTTCATTATCAATATACAAAAAAAGTCTGAAATTATCTGACCTTTCATGCCCTGCTCTCATGGTGTCCTCAGTTTCGATACCCCTCCACTTCCGTGCTAGGGGTGCGTCCTCTTATGGTCTTCACGTTCGGTAGATTCATGTAGGACTGTCGACTATGGGGTGTAGTGGTGGACTCCACTCTGGGAGGGAGTCGGGGACACTCAAGAAGTCTGGCTCCTCGACTGAAACATTATTGTCGGCAGTAGGGGACTTGGTAGGTCCTAAGTACGTTAAATCAGAACAGGCACTACTGAACACCACCGAAGTGACTCAGCTGCAGTGCAGGGTCACTTCTGGTGTGTGGCCTCCCAGAGACCAAGCATCTTTAGTTCTCTGTAAATCTGCCGACTCTGGGACTGCAACAGACGAACTGGGCGTGGCCTCGCAATGAGCGGCGTGCTCACTGAAATTGTGCAGATGATGTGACAGAAAAGAAAACAGCAACAGCACTTGTCCAGGCTGCTCACAACTAAGGCAAGAACAGCACCGTCCCCTGCTGACACAGTACCCCAAGTTGTAGGGCTGGGTGGCATTGGCCACACACCCTGCAGTGGCAGAGGCAGGAACCAGTAGGTAGGTAGGACAGGAATGGAGGCATGAAAGGTGGAAAAGAGACTAGGTGGAGAAGGATGGATCTGTGGACAACAGGGACACAGGAATGACGTTTTTCCTTTTCAGCACCTAGCATAACCCCTAAATTTCCCACACAAGGAACCAGAAATATCAGCACACAGCCACAACAACTGACCAGTATCTGCAATCCACTGAAGGCTTAAAATCAGCCGCCTGAAATAAGACAAAATTATTCTTGGCACAATACAAAACTCAAAAAAACAGTGTTTAATTGTACGTAAAGACATTCTCTGCACACAATAGACAGTGTGATACATATGTCATTCAAGGAACAATTCCGCAGCAAGAAACGATCACAAGTTATTTCAAAATATATACACATATTCCAAAATGCATATACCGACATACACTTAACACTGAGGCAGTCACCATTTCCTCTTACAGTAATTCACAAAAAGCGTACGTCTACCTTGTGAACAACAGATCAAGTGCCCTAACAATGCCCTAGTTTAGGATAAATACATGTCACCAACTTCACTTCAGGGGAAGAGTGTGAGTTAAAAACATCGATCACTGTCAAGAACAAACCCCTGTTAGCACAAATGTTGGCATACCCCAAGTTACTCAAGCCAGCGAATGGGTCCGTCCAATGGAATTTTCAACAGCGTCACTATTGAACTCTGCCTTCAACTTAGATAATTCGAACGTAAAACTAGTATTTTTTGCTTTGGCAATGTAAACAACACCACGGAACCAACCAGTGTGGCGGTGAACACTTACTAGTTAACTTCCTCGGTTGCAGTGGAGTTGAACATGCTTTAGATGAAACTTAGAAATGTTTCATTCAATCCCAGCAGGATAACAAATCTCAGTCCATAGTTTAAGACAATGCCCGACGCGTTCTCCTTTCCAGGAATCACTTGCACATTGAAAGAGTATGGCTGCAACAACAAAGCCCTCCTCATCAACCGACTGTCAGTCATCAACAGACTGGTAGTCAGTCTATGCCATGAAATGCTGACCATACAGGTAAGGTTCCAAATTTTCCACATCCCACACAACAGCTAAGAACTCACGTTTCACTGCTGCACAGTTCTGCTCTGGAGGTCAACCACTGACTAGCATAATGCACAGGTTAAAAAAAACAACAAAAAACTCTACCCCCTCATGTAGTGGAACTGCCCCATGCCCTTTGTTGGAAGTCCATTGGAAGTACGAAAGGGGTTTCACGATCAGGAAGGCGGATCACTGGTGTACTGCAAGGCTGTTCCTTCAAACTAGGGAACGCTTTCTCCCAACTGTCAGTTTGATGTACTGGTTGGGCTTACCTGTCTTTGCGAGATCAAAGGAACAGCCAAGGTTGGCAAATTGGGTATATATATAATCAAATTGAAAATCGACTTTCCGCAGTCCAAACGTCTTAAAGGTGTGTGTTGATCACTGTATGGTGCTGCAGTAGTGGCGGCACGGTGCGTAACTTGTTATTGATTACAGGGAGAAGAATCATACTACCAGTATTTCTTTTCTTTTCTTTTCTTTTCTTTTATCAGGGAAGGTATTGTTGAACAGGTCAATACTTAAAGTACCATGGTGTGATTATTAGCAACAATTTATCGTGGAGTGAAAATACAGCCGCACTAGTGGAAAAGGTTAACAGCCGATTGCACAGTCTAAGAATATTAAGATGTTTTGATATGTGCAACCAGATATTACAAATATTGTCTTCTTTTTTTTTTTACATTTCTCATTCACACAAAGGTATACAGATACAAATATAACTTTGTGTATTGGGAAGCTGCAACAGTATGTTGCTCTGAATATCAGTCATTCCACATAGAAAATAATATGGGTAGAACAATAAATATTCATTCAAACATTGATCCAAGTGATGATAAAATGCCCAGTTTACAACAAAAATAGTAATATAGGCAGAATGATGATATAGCCAGAATAATGGGTATGTATTCACACATTGTCTCTGTAATATCACAGTGCCAGGCTAACATCAAAACAATATAGTAAAAACAACAGATGTTCATTCGCAAATTATTTTTGTGTACTATTCTGGTGCTTTGTTTACATTAACAGACCAATAATTATTCATTCATATCTTGATTCCATATATGTGCTATAGAGCTAGTCTTGTACTATGCATACATATGGTGCTCATTTCTGCACAACTTTGTTATATTCCGTGCTTATTTTAAAAACGTACTTGTCAACTTCATATGCCTTGTTAAGACCTTTTATGAACATTTGTAGTCAACTTCATATGTCTTTTTAAGACCTTTTATGCAGTGTTGGTTCTACTTTATGGAGTCTACATTCGCATGTAACAAATTTGGCTATCAATGAAATATGTGAGAAACAGCTAGCAGTTTTTGCATGGTGTCCTATCCCAAAACCACCAACACATAGTTGAGATCAAGTCCATCACGAACTCGACACTTTTCATGGAGTATCTAACAAACAGATTATCTTTTCTACTTGATAACACTTCCATATTCATCAACATCGAAGTTGTCACAAGAACACGATAATCAGTTTGAATCTGGAACCGTTTTAAGTTCGTCTGTTGGATCTTTCTTGTATTCTAAAATATGTTCTTCCATTCGAGTTTATTTTAAAACAGTGTTCCCAATTTTACAATTGTTTGGTTGCGCTGGTTTTCCAATAAATATGTCATTAAAGAAATGTGTCCGCCATGGAGCTTTACCATACTACTGTAAGCTTTATCGTAGTTCACTCCATTCTGATTTTTGTTATTTAATGCAATATTCGTTTCTATTAATAAAATTAGTTTACAAAATCAAAGTATTCCATAACTGGAACTGGATCACTGATTTTATCTTGAAATTCATGAAATTAATACAAAAATCTTTCATTTTCTTTCAAACGGTGTATTACATAATAGGCCTTTTTTGTAACCCAGTCTTCGGAATACATGAAATTAATACAAAAATCTTTCATTTTCTTTCAAACGGTGTATTACATAATAGGCCTTTTTTTGTAACCCAGTCTTCGGAATACAAACTTTTGCCACAAGTTTTGAATTTGGTATTTAGAAAACAACAACAGTTCCATTAAAAAAAATTCCCGTTCTTCATTTTTTCAATGGTGTAAAAATATAGTAAGATAAATTAAAAAACAAAAACCCAGACTAATTGAATGACTGCGAAATACTTCTTTCTAAAAGGCAGGACGGCATCCAGTGGATGACCTGGACTTTGCGGACGACCTTGCCCTACTCTCACACAGCCAACAGCAGATGCAGGAGAAGACCAACACCCTTGCGGAATACTCAGCATGAATCGGACTGAATATACACAGCGGGAAGAGCAAAGTCCTCAGGGAAAACACAGTAAACACCGCCCCCATCACCCTTGATGGTGCAGTACTGGAGGATGTGGAGAGCTTCACCTACCTCGGCAGCATTGTCAACAAGCAGGGTGGTACAGATGCTGATGTCAAAGTGAGGATCGGCAAGGCAAGAGCAGCTTTCCGACAGCTGAAAAACATGGAGCTCCTCCAATTTTACCATCAACACCAAGACCAGGATCCTTAACACCACCGTGAAGCCAGTACTACTGTATGGGGCTGAGACCTAGAGAAACACTGCCACAACCATGAAGAAAATCCAGACGTTCATCAACACCTGTCTGAGAACAATACTACTACGTATCCGCTTGCCAAATACCATCAGTTGTCAAGACATATGGCAGCGAACCAACCAACAGCCCGTGGAAGACAACATCCTCCGAAGACACTGGAGGTGGATTGGCCACACCCTCAGAAAACCTGCATCCAGAATCCACAAGACAACTCCTCACCTGGTACCATCAGGGGGAAAAAGAGGCCGTCCAAGGAACAGCTGGTGCCGAGATCTGGAGACAGATATCAGGAGGATGGGCCATACCTCGGGACAGCTGGAGCGACTGGCCCAGGACCAGGGTGCCTGGAGAGCTCTCGTTAAGGGCATGTGTCCAAGACGGGACCACAGGCGTAGATAGATAGACTTCTTTCTAAAAAGTATGCATTATTCGTCCTCCAACTTTCAATGCTATCTGGCCATATTCCTGAAGCATTCCAGCTTAAGGAAATTCTTTGATATCATGTTTTCCATTTAGGACTAAACGACTGGTTGCAGCATTTTTTTCAACCATGTGAATTTCAAGGATTTTGTAAACAATGGAACATATGGAATATCCATACGTCCTTTTTGAATACTATGCACTGCTACTAATCTTAACTTTATTTACTTTTCCCCTACAAAATGAAAACATATTTTTTGTGCAACTTTTGAATACTGTCGTCCAGTAGGTTTTGAAGCATAATCCAAAAATATGTTAATTTGGACAATATAAATGACTTAAGAATAGCTACACTTCCTAATGGTGTAACCAATCTTTTCATCCACACATTGAATAGTTTTGTTTGTTGTTGTTTTTTCCCAATGAATTAATTACATTTAGTTCTGCCATGTTACGTAGGTCATTAGTGAACTGATGATTTTCAAACCAACGATTTTCAAATTCGGTAGAATCATTGTATTACAATTACCTTTATTTCTCAGCCATACATTGCATGGTTGTTCTTTTTCATAATTTGATTTTAACCCTGAAATTGCTTCAAATTTCCCAAGTACTTTGAAAAGTTATATGTGAGATTTCTGTCACCTTCTAAAAAGAGAAAAGTGTCATTAGCGAACTGACAAATTTCACATTTTGTCTCTGGAATCTCAATGCCTTTTATTTTGTTTTCTCAAGAATCTTACAAGCGATTGATTCTGCACAAGAAATAAACAAACAGGGTGAGAGTACATTTCCTTGTCTACAACCGCGTTCTATCCGAATACTTCCAGAAGCTTTGTGGTTGACTATTACTGTGCATTTTATATCGGTATGAAATGCTTGTATCCAACCACAAATGTCGCTACCAAAGCCAAAATGTTTTAAGACTTTATGCATATGTTTTTTCCCGTTACCTGAATCAAATCAGCTTCATAGAACATGTCACTATACAGAAATAGGTCAAACCATACAGACTTTACAGTCATGCATCATAGATGTCAAATCATGGATGACAACTCACAAACTCAAACTAAATGATAACAAAACAGAGGCACTTCTCATTCACTCAAGCCCTTTTTTTCTGAGTTGCCTAAGCCTTCATCTATACTGGTAGTAACCTCAGACATACCCTTCTCAGCATATGCACGCAATTTAATCTTAGATTAGTATATTTTATTGTGAAGCGCTGTGGGCCCCACCTGAGATGGAGGGTTCTGCGCTATATAAGCCTGCATTTTATTATTATTATTATTATTATTATTATTATTATTATCAAACACCTTTTCAAAATCTATATAAAAAAGTAGTCCTGTGAGAATTTTCTCCTTTAAATGATGGATTATTTATCTCCTGTCTGTCATCT
The DNA here is from genome assembly GCF_041734735.1 of Babylonia areolata. Taxonomy (NCBI): domain Eukaryota; kingdom Metazoa; phylum Mollusca; class Gastropoda; order Neogastropoda; family Buccinidae; genus Babylonia; species Babylonia areolata. The sequence continues at coordinate 1,883,314 of NC_134876.1, read as the reverse complement.
TGCAACAAAACCTGTTTGATCCTTCTTGATTTATTTAAGACTGTTTTAATCCTATTTGCGATACAGGAAGAGCCTGTGCTTTAAGTTACACTCAGGAGCGCTATTGGACGCCAATTTCTAAGATATTCCCTATGTTTATTTCCTTTTGATAGGCAGATTATAATGCCTTCTCTCTGTTTAATTTTCCTTCAAAACCTTGGTATAGATAACGTACGACAAAACACCTGGCTGTTTACAGAAAAAAATCAAGTCAACTGTAATTATCACGATCAAGTGGTGGGTTCAAGACTAGGCTGCAGTGACCTCCTGTAATTATCTTATCACATTCCATTTGTTGAATTTGATTTTTTAATTGCATTTATCTTCAAAACATTTTTTTTTTGTTTTTTGTCTTTTTGGGTTTTTTTTGTTTGTTTTTTCTATTCTTTTATGTTCCATTCTATTCTATTCTATTCTACCTGTAAGAAGAAACAAAGTATGTATTCATAGAAGATTTTATGCTCGGCGTGTTTGAATGCAACTATGTATACATTTTGCTCCAAATCATCATCAGCGCATTGTGTGCCAACACATGCAGTACACAAAATGGACGTGGGTGGGCGTGGTTGAATTATTGGCTTCTCGTCAATGTATGCTGGTCACAGTACAGAGGTTGGGCATGTGGGTGTGAGCAGCTGTCCTGTTACACCCCAAATCGACGTCTGACGAAACTGTCGCCAAAACCCAATCTGTCGCCAGGGACAATTTGGAAAGCCCTGATTCCCAAAATGGTCGCCAAATTCAAATTTGTCACCGGCGATTATTTGGGCGAGCCTCATTCTTAAAATGGTCGCCAAAATCAAATCTGTCGCCAGCGACAAAATTGATGTACCCTCAGTCGCGACTCTGTTGCATACTGGAAATTTGTTGCCAGTGGCAATTGATGCTGACCAGTAACTTCAAGTGTTTTATTTACTCGCAATGGGCGATGTGAAGCATATTCTGAAAAAGAGAAGAAAAGAAGAAAGAAAAGGAAACAAAGCTCGAGTTTTCAAATACGTGTCTGGGGGGGTGGGGGCTAGGTTTAAATCAAAAATGATTTACTAAAATACAAAGAATAAAGGAAATCGAATTGAAATGCATTCATTTGAAGTCATTCACAGCATACTTGAAACAAATAGGTAAAGTCCTTGATAGCACATTGTCCAGGCAAAAATCAGTCAGTCCTGTCAATTCTGCTGCTGTCAGCTACGATACCCGTTCATCGAAGGAAAATTGCAACTCATACTCCTCTCACTCTCTCTCGCACATACAGCTGTAACTCTCTCATCTGCTTTGCCTTCTTCATCCACTCTTGCATTCTCTCCACTGGTTCCCTCTCTCACACAAAATATAGTACAAAATCAGCACTCTCTGTTGCAAAAACATTAACTTTTTTTTTTTTTTCCCCTTTCCCATTCCTATTTTCACCTCCACATTCCATCTCGTTCACTACGATCAGCTTCGCATCCGCTGTTTCCGCGTTTCCAGATTCAAACACCCAACAAAACGATCATACACATAAAATGTTACATGTCTGAGTGTGTATGTGTGCGTGCCTGGAATCTGATTGAATGACTCAGGAAACAAATGATGAGCGCCCGATGGCAGCCGTCAGTCGGCTCTACCGAGGTAGTCAGGATGTTGTGCAAATGAGCGCGAGTGTGAAAAGCGCTTAGAGCTTGGTCTCCGACGAGGCTAGGCGCTATGAAAGTATATAATTATACCATTCATAGTCGGCCGCCTCTCTTTCTGTCTCTGGACCTCGGAACATGCTTCGTCAAAACTCGGCGCTCAGCTCTTTGAAGACTGGCCTTAAAACCTTTCACTTTCAGAATTGCTCTCCCTCCGCTCTGACCTCTTCCCGGTCAGCCGTTTCTCCATCATTTTATGTACATGTCTTTATAAGTCATCCCTTTCATTCCTCAGAATCAGAATTATGTGTGTGTGAACGACCAGTGTCACACACACACACACACACACACACACATTCTTTTTGTCTTTGTGATCACCATTGTTATGGACACACACACACACACACACACACACACACACACACACACACACACACACACAGAGAGAGAGAGAGAGAGAGAGAGAGGGAGGGAGAGAGAGAGAGAGAGAGAGAGAGAGAGAGAGAGATTGACAGAGATACACATACAGACGCAAACTGACACAATTCTTTTTTTCTTTATCATCACCATTGTTATGGATTTGTAGTCTGACAATTGAAGTACTTTGAATTTCACACACACACACACACGCACGCGCGCGCGCGCCCGCGCACACACACACACACACACACACACACACACACACACACAAATATAACACTCAGTAAAGGATTGCTGGGGCTGGGCGGGGAGGTTTCACAAACACACATCTCTCTCTTACTCTCTCTATTCCCCTCACTTTCTCTGTCTGTCTGTCTGTCTCGTTCCTCTGCCAATAAGAAACACTGCGCTTTGTTTTAAGCTCCGAGCTACACCGCACCTCAACAAGAACGTCAAAGTATGAAGTGCATAGTGAACAATAGACGTTGTGTCGTCAACACACACACACACACACACACACACACACACACACACACAGAGAGAGAGAGAGAGAGAGAGAGACTGTGAACAGGGACGATAAAGAAGCAGTGAACACAATGTGCACAGCATCAATAGGACAGAGGCAGGAAAGCAAGGGGAGAGAACATGAGGAGAGCTTGTGAAGGAGACAGTGCTGGAATGTTCACATCAAAAGAGAAACAGAAATTAATTATACTGTATCATTCAGTTATAGAATGTTTACATCAACAGGGAAACAGAAATGAACTTGCCTGCCTTGCTTTGATTTAAATATTGCTCAGTATATCACCATCTGCGTCAGACCACAGATTTACATTCATGCTCATCAACCACATACATGTTGAAAAATACAAAACTGAAGAAAGCTGAGCCATAATCTCTCACAGGTGTTAAGGTTGTTGCATGCAAGCTTCTCTCTCTCCCTCCCTCCCCCCGCCTCTCTCTCTCTCTCTTTCTCTCTCTCTCTCTCTCTTACAAGGTGTTTAGAAAGTTAGATCTTCTTCTTCTTCTTCGTTCGTAGGATGCAATGCCATGTTCACTCGAATGTACACAAGTGGGCCTTTATGCATATGACAGTTTTTATCCCGTCATGTAGGCCGCCATACTCCGTTTTCGGGGGTGTGCATGCTGGATATGTTCTTTTTTCCGTAACCCACCAAATGCTGACATGGATTACAGGATTTTTAACGTGCTTATTCGATATTCTGCATGCGTATACACACGAAGGGGTTTCAGGCACAAGCAGGTCTGTACATCTGTTGACTTGGGAGACCGGAACAAATCTCCACCCTTTACTTAAATAATAATGGTAGGAGCACGTGGGCTTCCGGTGACCGACAATGTTTTAGGTACAACCAAAGAGTGCAAAATATTCATTTTCCGCATTTCTGATTTTTTTTTTTTTTTTTTTAAGCAAAGTACTGTTCATGGGAGAATGCAAGATTGGGTTGATCACTTGTATCATAGTGATGGGTTTGTGTAAATAGGCTAACGGCACGAAGCGTGTGTCAGTGTATGTGTGTGTGTGTGTGTGTGTGTGTGTGTGTGTGTGTGTGTGTGTGTGTGTGTGTGTGTGTGTGTGTGTGTGTGTGTGTGTGTGTGCATTCTATACCGCTATTTTACGTACCATGGAGCAAGAGCCCAGCAGTAAGGCGTTCACTTAGACAGCGAGAAAATCTCAGGGCAGGGGTTCAAATCCCACACTCACCAGAATATTCTTCCCCTCCATAAGACATTGAATTGTGTTCTGGACACTAGTCATTCGGATGAGACGATAAACAGAGGTCCCGTATGCAGCATGCACTTAGCGCGCGTAACAGATGCCATGGCTACTAAAGGGTTGTATCCGGTGGAAAACAATCAAGCAGATGTGGAGACTTCGTTGGGGGGGGAGTGGGGGGTGAGGGGGGGTGAGAGAGAGAACACAGATGACTAAGCCTCATTACGTGCAGAAGCTACGTCAAACAGATGCGTTTTCACGTTTGCTTTGAAAAAGGACAGAGTCTGTGAATGACGTAGATCAAGGTGAAGAGAATTGCACACAGTAGGAGTTTGTTTCTGAAAGACCCAATAATCAAATATCTTTGAAGAGACTCTTGGGGCTCAAAGTAGGTTTTTTCTATCTCTTCATAAGATCTGAGAGAAAAGGAAGAAGTGCAAATTTACAGAAGATATGTATGATTGGAAAGATCACTGGATGACTTGGTCATAAGACTGATTGTCAAAATCCATGTCTTTTCAGATTTGGTTCACCTTTTTATGGCATCTATAAGTGAAAATGTCTATCTCTAACGTACTCATTTTCTGTGGTTTTGGTGTCATCTATGCTAGCAATGTAATCATCACCCATTTGACGAAAATACAACACTCACTTCAGACTGGGGCTAGGGCCTACCCAAATTAAACTATCTGCATTGGAACAAAATAAGTATTAGTATCGGTGCTTGGCATTATCATGCAAAATTTTACACAGTGATTAATCATCATAAAACATGTAAGTAAATACACAAATGTGCCTCTCTCTTCAGTGTATGTGTGCATATGCGCGCACGTGAATTCATGCGAGAATGTGCGTCCTTACGCATGCGTGTGTGTGCACGACACGGAATTCACGTTTTCACTATTTTTCCACAGGCAGTGGAAACAAACACTTGTGAACTCTCTCTCTCTCTCTCTCTCTCTCTCTCTCTCACACACACACACACACACACACACACACACACACACACACAGAGATGAGTTTGTGATCATGCATTTTTATATAATGTCTGAGAGGTAAATGTTTGTCTCTCGGATTCAAAGATGACCATGGCTTCAAGAATCAGAAGAAAGATCTGTGGATGTGAGTCCAGAGGTGATTGGTGAGACCAGTCTGGGCCCTGAAGGCGCGCCCACATGTGGGACAGAAGTCAGTGGGTGCTGTCGTGGCAGTGAATGCTGCTCGGGCCTTGTGCACAGCAAGCTTTCGTTGCGCCTTGGTGATGTGCATGGCTTCAGCTGTATGGGCTCATGTGGTGGTTTTCCTGCGCCAAGCTGCACGGACCAGAGTAAGCGTCTCCCACGTGTTGATGTCGACGCCCAGGTCTTTGAAGGACGCTTTGTGGCAGTCTTTGTAGTGTTTCTTCTGTCCTCCAACTGAGGGCTTGCCCTGTCACAGTTCTTCTTACAGCAGCTGCTTAGGCATTCGACTGTATGGCACTCTAACCATTTGTCCAGCCCACCTGGCTTTGGCTTTCTGCAGGAAGGTGTCTCGCAGGCGTAAAGGAGGATGGTAAGGGCCACTGCACAGTAGACCTTCAGTTTGGTGGCAGCACTGAGTCCTCTTCGCTGCCAGACGTTCTCATAGAGTCTCCCAAAGGCGGCACTGGCTCTGGCGATCCTATTGTTGACCTCAGCATCAATGTTCACTGCACGAGAGAGTGTGCTGCCCAGTTAGGTGAAGTCGTCGACTGCCTGGAAGATCTGCCTCCTCACTATGAGGCGCAGCTTCTGATAAAATTATGCCTTTCCTGGGGCAGGCTGGTATATACCTTCAGTCTTTTTGGTGCTGATGTTGAGACTGAAGTTGTTGCAGGCTTATGAGAAGCAGTACATTTGACACTGCATCTTCTGCTCTGTGCTGGGGTTGAGTACTCAGTCATCAGCAAACAAAAAGTCTCTGAAGACAGCTTCTTTCACCTTCGTAACAGCATGCAGACGTCTGAGGTTGAAAAATCTCCCGTCAGTCCTGTACCTTACCTAGATTTCCTTCTTCACAGTCACGGAAGACATCTATCAGCATGGCAGAGAATACCATACTGAACAGAGTTGGGACGAGAACGCAGCCTTGTATGACGTCGTTTGTCACTGGGAAGGCCTCTGACTCTTCTCTGTCATCCAGAACTGTCACCATCATGCCGCCGTGAAACTGCCGTACAATTGTGATGAACTTGCTGGGGCAGCCAAATTTCTCCATAATCTTCCACAAGCCTTGTCTGCTGACCATATCGAAAGCCATGGTCAGATCGACAAAGGTCATGAAGAGGTCACTGTGTTTCTCCTGGCATTTATCCTGGAGTTGGTGTGCAGAAGAAATCATGTCGGCAGTCTCACGTTCAGCACGGAATCGGCACTGGCTTTCTGGGAGAACTTGCTCAAGATGATGGAAAAGGCGGTTGAGCAGGACATCCGTGGTTTCAGCCCGGGACGTGATGTCAGTGTCAGGATAAACTTTACCGAAACACAAAAATCTGGTTGACGTATGCGATGAGACCACTTACACGAGGTCAAGTGTTGACGCACCTGTTGAGGCATTTTATATCCCACTGCAAATTAAGTTTTTCTTGCTGCTATGTAAATTAATCATAGTTAGCCCACCCTTTCTATGTCATCATACAATTTCATTATGAATCTTCTGTTGTAATGCAAACAAATAAACAAAAGGTAAACCTGTAAAAAAAAAATATCTAGCTATTGATTCTGGTGAACTAATGCTATGAATTTACTGTCGTAATGTAAACAAATAAAGAAAAGGTAAACCTGTAAAAAAAAAAAAAAAATCTAGCTATTGATTCTGGTGAACTAATGCTTTCTGTGTTGTGAAAGACCAACTGAAATAGCAGAAATATTTTGATGATAATTTTTTTCCCGTTTATTCCAAGGTCAGTGTGTTTTCTAGTTGGTCATTCAATAGCGTTGTTTGTCTATCACTGTACTTCAGATACTGAATTTCTGTTACGGTATTTCTGACACTGAACTACTAAATTTGATCAGTCAGACATATGACATGAAACATAATCCTATCCAGATGACGTATCAGGTCACATCGACGTTACAATGACGTCAGCGTGTTCTGGATACGTCATTGTAAGAGGAAATCTGAGTAACGATGATTCCCCAATGGGCTGGCGGAAGTCTGTAGCTGTCCTTCCGGGACATGTGGTGATGACCAGTTTTAAAGAGCCTCCAGACCATCAGACAAATGTCAAACTTTATTGTCCAGTGTTCAGTGACATGGACATGCTTTTCATTGTGTGGAGAAGATCTGATATATGGTCTGATTTTGCCCACATCTGCAGGACAGAATTCATGCTGACTGTTGAGGACGGGGCCCAATGCACCACTTCTTGCTTTCAGCTCTTCTTCTCATTTTTCAATGAGAGTAGAACACCTCAGAAATTACTCTCTGGTTTGTGGAACTGTTCTGTGGACCACTACCCCAGTTTCCATCACCACCTGGCCTGTAACCTGAAGACAGAGTGTGAGGACGGGAGGGATGAAACCGGGCAATGCCCCTTCAGCAGTCCGGAGTGCCAGGGATTGGTGGCACTGTGTGACCGTTGTTACAAACTTGTGGAAAGCCTTGAAGGATTCGACAGCGATGAAAAGGACGGCAACAAGAGGGGTGATGAATACTGTCGTTCTTTGCAGGGTGTTCTGAGTTTGCCCAAGTGTTTGTATGACTGGCTGCACAACCTTATGCAATTAATCAACATACACCCACTGAGAACGGCTAATATTTGGGTTGGGGCATATAATAAAGGGCAATATGCTGATGGTGAATCATTGCCCCTTATGTATAGACTGAGTGTGTTGAGTGAATACAAGACTGTACTTCACCATGTTCCTGTTGGGCTATTCAGCATAAGTTCAAAGAAGGTTTGTTTCATAACTAAGTCTACAACAACAACAAAATATATAGATATATTATATTCTGCAAGGTGCGATTTATATTTGATGTACAAATTCGAAAGGGCTATATGTGAATTCGATAAAAATAAGAGCCTGGAGAATTCTGATAATTTGCATACAATTACTTTTGTCAGCACACGGGCTTTTTTGCACAAGGGACAACCGTGTATGGCACAGTGTGGTGATGGTCAATTGACACATACATTTCTCTTGTCTGGTTCTAACAAATTTCACCTGTGTGGCCAAGACCACTCAGTGTCTTCTGTTGGTCAGGGTTGCTTGTCACATTTAGATGCATTTAACTCTACACAGCAACGTGCTGCTTCCCCTCCTTTGTTCACCTGCAGTGATGGGCAAACCACACTATCATACACACTGGTTTGTAACTTTATATATGACTGTGGAGACAGGAGTGATGAACTGTATTGTACGCACTCTCGTTGTGTCAAATCATTCACATGCACTAATGGCCAGTGCCTTTCCTTTGATCAGATATGTGATCGATTATCTCAGTGTCTGGACGAATCAGATGAAATGGATTGTTACAATTTTTTAGAAATAATGGTATCTTATCCAAAGATGCTATTCCCTGTGTTAATCAATTACGATGGCATCATGCGGTTCACATCAGTTCGAATGCATCCCAATGAGTCATGTCCTGACAGTCACTATCGCTGTCCTGATAATTACCTACGTGACTGCCTGCCGGTATACACACGATGCAATGGGGTGTACGACTGTATCGATCACCAAGACGAAGATGGGTGCATGGAAATGACCTGTCCTGGATTCTTCATATGCAGAAATTCCGGAGATTCTAAGGTATGCCTGCACAGTGACCATCTATGTGATGGTTGGCCCCATTGCCCGACGCATGACGATGAAATAGCGTGTGATGTGACCTGCCCTGATGACTGTCTGTGTCGGGGTCATAGGTTTCTGTGTCGTAAGCCTTTCTCTGCTACTCTCTTTCTCCGGCTTCGCTCCTTGGACGCTACAGGGTCTGGCATGACGCTTTCTGATGTAAGCAATAATACTTATCTTATTCATTTGGTTCTCTCACGATGTCATCTGCTCTACTTGCCAAAGATTAGTTTGTTCAACCTAAAGGTTCTTGACCTCAGTGGTAACAGATTTCAGAATGCAAACATTGTGTCATTTCTTGGTTTCAAACATCTTGAGTCTTTATCCCTGGCGAACAACCCACTCATCTCACTTTATGCAGGTGTTCCATCTGATGTGTATCAAAATAAGCTGACACTCATAGACCTGTCATACACAACGGGATTACAATTGCTTGACACCAACGTGATTGCACATTTTCCCTACTTACAGCTACTGAATCTATCATTTACATCAATTCATACTATCAGCCCCGATGGCTTGAAATCCACACCAAGATTAGAAGAATTATACATGGATGGAAGTCCCATCAAAACATTCCCACACGATATGTTGAAGAATCTCCACAGATTACGCTTTTTGTCAACACAAAACTATAAGCTGTGCTGCAATGCAATATTGCCTGATACAGTGCACAGTATTGCTTGCTTTTCCCCAAAAGATGAAATTTCATCGTGTGAAGATCTACTTCAGTCGGGAATGCATCGAGGATTTCTGTGGTTACTCTGTTGTCTCTCTATCATTGGTAACGTCTTCTGTTTTATTTTCCGTTGTTGTGCACGAAAAGTGTCTTCTTCAAGTGGCTTTGGTGTGTTTGTCACCAATCTTACCATGGCCGATTTCTTTATGGGGATCTACCTGGCCATTATTGGAGCAGCTGATGAACAGTTTCGTAACACATATCTATATTTTGATGACACATGGAAAAGCAGTGTGACTTGTAAGGTGGCTGGATTTCTGTCTCTGTTGTCCAGTGAGGTGTCAGCCCTGATCATTTGGCTTATTACAGTAGATCGCTTCATTGTTATCCAGTTCCCTTTCAGCACCTTGCGATTCGAAAAAACGTCAGCTACAGTAGCTTGTCTGTTAACTTGGTTGGTTGGCTGGTTTCTGGCCATCCTGCCTTTACTTCCGATGACATCACACTGGGACTTTTATAGCCAGACAGGCATCTGTATTCCGCTGCCAGTTACAAGGCAAGACTTCAAAGGCAAACTTTATTCTTTTAGTTTGGTTATAGTCTTTAATTTTGTTCTGTTTTTACTCATCTCTTTTGGCCAAGCATCTATCTACTGGTCAGTACAAAAGAATACATTGAAAACTAACACCTCTAAGGACTCACGGGACATGACTATAGCTCGTCGGTTAATTACCATTGCAATCACAGACTTCATGTGCTGGTTTCCCATTGGACTGTGTGGAATGCTGGCATTAGCACAGATCCCTATTCCCGAAGAAGTAAATGTGGCCCTGGCTATATTCGTACTGCCGTTAAACTCAGCGATTAATCCTTTCATGTACACTATCAACACTTTCGTGGAAAAGCGAAGGAAATCCAAAGAAACAAACCTTTTGAAGTGGATGGAATCCCATACAGACATGATCGTTACCTGACATGTTATGTGCCATTAACAACCTAAAATCATTGCAATTAATGGTATTGAAAAAGTTTTCTGTCATGGAAAAAAAAAAAATCAGCGACATCCATTTTCTGTCTTTTGAAAATATATCAGCATTATCATCATCATCATCATTACTGGTGTCGTTTTCGTCGTCGTTGTCATCGTCACAATTCGTCTTGTTATTATCAGTGTCTTAACGTTGAACCAGGAGTTCTAGTGACATTGATTTTCTCCACTTTTATTAACTCAGAGAAAGCGAAAACAAAATTACACGTATATTGATTTTGATCGGTCATGAAACCATGTAGCACACCTGACGATAAAGCAGATTCAGTGGGATAACTTGCAAAGCGCCAGTGGCTAGGGCTGAAACCTTGACGATTCATGTCCATGTCAACTCAGTGAAAAAGTTTGATTCCACTGGGACTACAGCCAGTCAGGTAGTAATATGTTTTATTTTCATGTGACTTTTTGTGCAGTATGGGATCTCAAAGTGCAGGGAAATTTGGTTTTTTTTTATGTTTGTTTTTTTTGTTTGTTTTGTTTTGTTTTTGTTTTTGTTTTTTTGTTGTTGCTGTTGTTGTTGTTGTTGTTTTTTTGTTGTTTTTTACTGAACTCAAATATAGGTCAAAGTGCAATATGCATTACTCAGACATTGTTTCTTACATGAGCCGTTTGCTCCTTTCAGTCATAAACAAAGAATATCAACAGACATGGGAAGAAAACAAAAACAACATCATCAACAACAACAACAACAGACAGAGTGACGGAGAGACAGACAGAAAGGCAGTGGGATGGAGAGATGGACAGACAGAAGGAAAGACTAGTTACAAAAGACAAAGATAGATACACTGGGGCAGAGAGACTGAGAAAGAGACAGAAATAGAGAGACAGACAGAGAGACGGAGGGATAGCCAGACAGGGAGATAAAGAGAGACGCGGACAGGTGGAGAGACAGACTGAGAGACGGAAAAAGAGAGACAAAAAGGGGAGCAGAGAGATAGGTCTGAGAACAAGTCGGGTATCATAGTTTTGGATGCCCTGAAGGGAATGAATGGGTGAAGCAGGCAAACCAGACAACAGAGACTAAGTTACACAAGTCGAGAAAGAGAATGAGAGAAACGACGAATTTAGATGCTGCGTCAGATATTTCCGAATGGAACTGATGCGCCGTAATTGACAATACCAGGGTTGACAGGTCTAACTGATAAATTATTGCATGAACAGTGTGTTGTCAAGAACAACACCGACGATCTTGACTGAGGGATAGAAGTTCTGCCATGTTTGAGTCAACTGTGATGAAAGAGAGTTCTTGTTTAGTTCCTGTTATCATTGCTTCAGCTTTGTCTGTATTCAGTTGTAGCTTATGAAGTCATTCAGTTCTGATTGTCGAGGAATCAATCGGATGTTACTTCAAGAGAGAGGACACATTTTTTCAGGGGAATCGCTTTTCTGAAGTTGAGTGTCATCGGCATAAGAATGATGACTGACACTGTGGTGGATGACAATTTCAGCGAGGGGGGCAGTGTACAATGTGAAGAGCACGGGGCCTAAAACAGATCCCTTTGGGACTCAGACTGGCATGTGTAAACTGTGACAGACCTGGCATTTGGTCAGTGAGATAATATTTCAATCAGCTGAGAGTAGTGCCGTTGATACCAAATGTATGATGAAGACGGGAAAGAATGGTCTATTGTATCAAAAGCGGCTGACAAGTCGAAAAGAGTGTGAAGGGAAATTTTTCCTGACTTGTAAGCTAACAGTAAATTATTCAGTATGTGGAGGAGAGTGGTTTCAGTGCTGTGGTCAGCACGATAGGCAGTCTGAAAAGGATGGATGAGATTGTTAAAACGAAGTAATTGTTGAGATGCTTCAGGACGGGTTTTTCTGGAAGTTTGGACAGGAAAGGAAGGTTAGAAATTGGTCGACAGTTTTACAAAGTCTGACTTTGTTGCTGTTTGCTTTGTTTTTCAAGTAACACGAGTGTTACTGGTTCCAATCACCTCCTCACAAGAACAGTCAGTTCAGTGCCATCAGACACACCTGATAACTCGCAGCATTAGTACGACAATTCAGCAAATGCTTAATATTTTGTGTGTTGTCATCAGTTGCCTTTATAAAAACAACAACTTAGGCTTTGTTTTCTTTGCACTGAATATTGTTACCATTTGTCGGTCATGTAGGCTATCTTCTGTCTTCTTTATGGAAGAAGACATTTATCATACCTCAGGATCTAGAGAAATGTTCATTTTGACTTAATGATACATCATTCCTGTGGAATGACCTTTTTTCTCAAAGCGGAAAATTAAAGCAACAGGCTGTAAGCATGCCACCACCTCAGATAGGGTTGGGGGTGGGGAAGATGACCATCTTTTCATGAAGCTAAGCTATATGGCAGTATGTTTTTTTATTGCCGAAAAAAGGCGTGTTAGAAAGATTTGTACTCAATGAAAATTAATGGAATGAACAGATTTAAAATTTCACCCTCCCCAGTAGTATTTATACCCATGTGTTCGATTCATGATCAATTTGTGACAGTTTATCCCTTTTTGCCTGAAACTTCAGATCCTGAAGATGACCTGACTTATGATAAGCATTAATTGCCCATCACAATGGAAAATGGGCAAGGCTGACAGCCAGTTACAAATGAATGTTTGGGTATAAACTGAAACTGAAACTGTGTACACAACTGGAGAATTTCGACACCACCTCCCTTCTCATCTGCCTCCCATGAAACAAAAATAAGAAAACAAAAGAAAATAGAAGGAGAGATGGGGATTGGGTGTGTGTGGAGAGAGGTGTTAAAGGGTCAGATCTTTCAGCTCTGGTAGTTGACATTTTCCATGCTCAGTTTGGTTCAATGAGGTGTCAGCGCGTGGACTTATCCATAGAAGCTACACCACAGACACTGTTTAAAAACGACACAAAAAAACAAACACCTAAAAGACAAAAACAAAGAGCAGACGCCTGACCTTTGCAGATACCTAACAAGCTGTTCAGGCCTTGAGGGCCTGCCCTTGCTCTGTGCACCCCTAACTTTAGCTGATCACAGATCTTGCGTTCATACTGCAGTGCTTATTTGTAAAAAGCCCAGTGCACGAAACAAGGCCAGCCTTATCAGAACACGGTCGAATGTTTTCCTCATTCAAAAATATATCTGCGTCAAACACAATTCTGGGGCAGTATATATTGACTGCAAATGTAGAATCAAGTAGAACGTTTCCTTTACTCAGAGTGAAAACGAAACGTTTAAACTGTTCATTTACCAACAACAACAAACTGTAGACTAGAATCCTTCGTGTGTTTCAGTTTCACTTTCTCAAGGAGGCGTCACTGCGTTCGGACAAATCCATACACGCTACACCACATCTGTTGAGCAGATGCCTGACCAGCAGCATAACCCAACGCGCTTAGTCAGGCCTTGAGTGCATGCTTACATATTTGTGTACCTATGAAAGTGGATTTCATTTTACGTAATTTCGCCAGAGGACAACACTCTCGTTGCCATGGGTTCTTTTTCAGTGCGCCAAGTGCGTGCTGCACACGGGACCTCGGTTTATCGTCTCATCCGAAAGACTAGACGCTCAGTTTGATTTTCCAGTCAAACTTAGGAGAAAGGGCGAGAGCGGGATTCGAACCCACACCCTCACGGACTCTCTGTATTGGCAGCTGAGCGTCTTAACCATTCTGCCATCTTCCTCCCTTGTGTGTTCAAGACCTACTTCAAAGCATTAGAAAACCCTCAAAACCCACTGCATGACGCAGTCAAAGAACAAAAAGGCAGCCGTCTAGGACGAGGAAGATCATGGATGGGGCAAGCAGAAGACACAATCCAGCTAGTATGCCGACTTCAAGACCTGAAAGAAACAAAAGAATGGGAGAAAAACCCCGAAAACCTCAACCATCTATTCAACACAGTCATTTCACCCACTCTAGGAAGACATTGTCGGGAATGGCCAGAGGGCAAAACTGATGCGGAAGTGAAGCTGCTTATAGAAGAAAACAGTAAAGAAGAGGACATCATCATATACACAGATGGCTCAGTCACCAAAGACCAGTCTGGCTGGGGATTCACTGCGAAACAAAATGGAAAAACAATTTGGGAAGAGAATGCTGCCTACAAAGTCACAACCTCCAGCCTAACGATGGAAGTTGAAGCCGTGACACATGCCCTCCAGTGGCTATCGTCCTTCCATACGCCCGGAAACCAACATGCCATGATTCTAACCGACTCAATGAACCTCATACAGAAAATTGAAAACGGAATGGGAAGCCCAGAGTGGCATAACGCAATGCGCAACTTTCAGATTAAAAAACTCACATGGTCATACTGCCCGGGACATGCAGGTGTTAAGGGAAATGAGCGAGCTGACAGACTTGCTGGTAACGCAACACCAACGAGCAGCCTACATCTAGGAAAACCGGAAATCCTCAGAAAAGTCAAAGAATACCAAAAAGAACAGGTACAAGGCCATCACACCATTGATCGCCTCAAAGAAATAAAAGCAGAGAGAGGGAGCGGCCGCAAATCTAACATGAAAGGTAGAGCACGATGCTTTGCAAATCAAACAAATATCGGCATCATTTCCAAACCAACATTGCGCAAATTTCTTCAAAACGGAACAGTCTCTCTGTGGGCCTTTCCAAATACAATAGACCGAGCAACACACTAGATGCCACGTTCTTGGCATCAGAGATCTTTTCCCATCCCTCTTGCGGCCAGTCAGTGGCGGCTGTGTGTGTTTGTGTGTATGTGTGGGTCTGTGCTTTTGAGTGCGTTTGTGAATGCGCGAGAGTGAAATTGCACACAAGTGTCAGGAGAGATATGTGTACGTGTGTGTGTGTGTGTGTGTGTGTGTGTGAAGAACTCAGAACTCAGAACTCAGAACTCATTTAATTGTCGTAAAACCATCATAGGAATTATGGACACTATAAACTAAACACAACAAGCAAACAAAAAGTAAAAGCAATAAGTTGTGAGCACATGCAGGATATTCCATAAGACATAGCTATGGACTGCGAACTTTAAAGCATTCATATATGTATTTTGCCAGTTCTGGTTGGAAATAATTTTGTGGCAACAGAGAACTCGGCCTTTGGATTATTGTGTTGCCAGTGCCATCTGGCCAATGATTCGAAGACTGGGAATTGACTGTCACAAGTAGGCGAGACCTCAAGTTAGAGTACACACTACACTTGTCCAGAAAATGCAGTTCATCCTCTATAACTCCACATGATTTACATAGCCGGTCTTTCCTAGTTACGTTGTAGTGACGTCCACGCTCAATTTCAAGTTCATGTGCACTTATTCGCAATCGACATAGTGCTCCTCTGTGTTTAGTATTTTTGCAGCTGATCAGGTAAGGTTGTAATGTATAAGTATTTGCAATTTTGCAATAAAAGGAGAGCCTTGAAATGGTCTCGTTCTTTCTGCTGTTCCAATATTGAACATATTTATCCTGTAGTTTATTCAAGACTGAATATTTTAGTCGCTTAATGCTGAGTGTGCCTTGGTTCTCCCACACGTGGGAGAATCCAATTGAAACCAGTATCTTTTTGATAAAATTAAGCCAAGGAACTTTTTCCAATGAATCCATCGATAACATATCATCATATGCTTGCCTCAAATAGCTATCTTCTTTTGATTCTATGATGTGTACCCAAAATGAGATGACCTGACACACTGCGGTCAGAGAAATGGGGTATCTGCCCAGTTCTGCCAGGACTGGTAACTTAATTGATCTTTTGTGTACGCCCATTAAGCTCCTACAGAAGTTGACATGTACATTTTCTGATGGGCATTTTGCGGAGAGAAAGGCATCAAATTGGTTGAACAGCATAGAGGGCGTGGAGAAGTTTGTCGCAGTTTGATTGAATGGAAACCACACCTCAGCGCCGTAACTGAGAATTGGGGTGACTAAAATGTCAAACAGTTGCGTCATTACATCAATTTTTACTTCTTTCCCTCGCACACTGCGTTTCAGAGCATGCGCTGCTTTATGTCCTTGTTTGGCTAAGTGGTCTTCAGCAAGGTGAAAATTTCCACTCTTATGAAACATAACTCCCAAGTATTTATATCTATCCGTCGTTTCGATGCAGTTATCGCCACATGAAAAGAGCACTGGTATTTTGGGGTCGTTTTTTGTGAAAATTACGACTTTTGTTTTGTCCCTGTTGATTTTAAGCCCCCATTGCAGACAGTATTCATGTAGTTGGTCTAGTTTGTTTTGTAGTCCGACTTTTGTTGTCGAGAGCATCACAATGTCATCCGCATATAACAGATAAGGGATCTGAGTCTTGGTTGTTTCATTGATGTATGGTGAGGTGTCATCGTGTATATATTCTCTTATGTCATTAATGAAAATATTGAATAGCGTGGGGCTAATAACATTTCCCTGAAGCACTCCTTTTTTAACTGCGATAGAATCTGTGAACCCGTCGTTTGATTTACCACATACAGTTGAATTTTGGTACATCTCTTTTATAATGTGGAAACATTTTCCATTTATCCCAATTTTGTTTAGTTTCAAAAGAAGTGCATCATGCCATATATTGTCAAATGCTTTATTAAAATCAACAAAACAGCTGTAGAGACGCCCATTTCTTTTATTTAAGGTGTTGTCAATTATCTTTTTCAGGATGAATATGTGATCAGTGGTTCTAGAATGCCTTCTGAAACCAGCCTGCTCTTTTATTAGTAACTCGTTTTGTTCTAGGTATGTTTCAATTCTTCTGTTGATAACTTGACAAAACAGTTTCCCAAAGGTGCTGTTGAGTGTTATACCCCGATAATTGTTAGGATTGGTTGGGTCTCCACTTTTAAAGATAGGAACATTTATTCCGTCTTTCCACTGACTGGGATAAATACCAGTCTGAAATATGGCATTGAATAACTTGCATACAGTAGCACTGATGCTGGACATGCTTGCTTTGAGCATTTCGCTTGTAATTCCGTCTTTACCGGGGGCTTTATTGGTCTTGAGACTCTTTACGGCTCGCATTATTTCAGTCATCGTAAAAGGATTGTCCAGGACAAACACTGGCATAGTCTGTTTTATTCTATCAAGTTCTTTTTGTACGTGTTCTTTCCTAGCTTTATCAACGGGTACTTCACTACTTATCAAGTTTTCTAAATGATTAATCCATTTACCTGCAGATAATGTGTGTCTCTGCGGTTGAGTAGAACTATCTGCATTTTTTAGTTCAGATAGTATTTTCCAAACTTTTTGGGGGTCGTGCTCCATTGCTGTGTTTAAACTTCTCACAAGTTCATTTCTGTACGTCTTTTTTGTTTTCTTTATGGTCTTCTTGTATGCTTTCAGGCAAGAAAAGTATTTATTCTGAATATTTCTGTTAAAAGGATTTCTGTTCAATGCATTCAGTAAAGATCGCACCTCTTTCCTTTGAATGAAACAGTCATGTGTGAACCACTTTTTAGACGGCTTCTTTTTCCGTTTCGTGCATCTAATCTTATGTTTGATCGATAAATCGGCCGCTGCAATAATAGTGTTTGTGAGATTTGACACAGAGTTTTCAATTTCTTCTTTGGCAGTATGTACGTTTCGGAAGTTAACTTTTTCGAGTCCTTCGTTAATAGAGATTATCTTATTTGAAACTGACAAAGTCTTAAGTGCTGATGCTAACTTTTCGGCAGAGCCCTCTTCCCAAAAGAAAGAACGGTTGTATTTTGAGTCTCTTAAAGTGGGACATTCCTTTCTACTGACAGAACTAACAGGGGGTGAACTCTTTCTTGTGACTGGTAGATGAATGAACAATTCGATAGGACAGTGATCTGAAAACATGGTAAGATTTTTGACCTTGCATTTCATCACCTTTCGCATAAGGTCCTGGGAACACGTAAAGTAATCTACGACACTTTTCCCTGTTGGCGAAAAGCATGTGGGGTTACCATGTAAGTCACCAAGAGTTCTCCCATTTAAAATATACATATTATTTTCCATACATAGTTTAACAAACCTTCTTCCATATTTCTGTACTACTTTATCTGACGAACTTCTTTTGTGCACATAATCACATGTGTAGTTAAATGGGATATCATACATATTGTTCTCACCGTCCATCTGGATAAAATCATCTAGCAAACCAGTTCGTGCATTGAAGTCACCACACAAAATGACATTACCTTTTGTGGTAAACAGTTCTACATCCTTATCTAGTTGTTCCCATATGTCCCGTGTGTGGTCACGTCCAAAGGAGGAGAATTCAGGTGGTATGTATACACAGCCAACATAAGTGTCTTGATCTGTATTAAAACTTTTTATCAGCATCCACACAATGTCACTACTGCTCTGTGGCAGGAACTTAATACCTGGTCTTAAATATTCTTTCACAAATACAGATATTCCACCAGAGGCTTTCTGTGCCTTTGCTCGCTTTGTCCTACAGTAGTGTACCCCTGTTGCAAAGCCAGGTAAAAATATATCTTTGGTCTTATCCCTGTCCAGGTGTGTTTCCTGGCAAATAACGATATCATAGCTTGAAAATAAATCTGTCACTTCTTTTTCTGTGAACTTGTTTGTTTTTGTTCCGTCGATAGTTTCCCTAAAACCTTTGATGTTCCACGACAGTATCTTCACAACGGTATTTGATTCAATGATGTCTCTAATTCTGTGCTACGGTGCTATGGTCTTCAGGAGAAATTACGATCGTTTTATCAAGTATCTGTTTGTGTTGGTACAGTGCTAAGGTCAGTGTAACATAATGGTCAGTAAAACGCATACTTCCAGGACTTATCTTGTAGACAGTACCTTACATTAAGCGTGTCTCACTATCTGTCAGTCCAGTGAATATAGTGTCTGTCTCGACGATCACTATGACGGGACGCACGGTAGTCACGGCTTCTCTGATGCCCCCGGAAAGCAGTGATCCTATCGTCTCTGTCCGGGTGGAGCCTTGTCTGACCAGTGTATCGGTGGTGGTTGTCGTGGTAGCGTCTCTCGTCTTGGTAGGCACGGTGGTTGTCATCTCGGAAGCGGCGGTTGTCCCGGCCACGATGACTGTTGCGGTAGTTGTCCCAGTCACGATGGCGGTTGTCACCAGGACGGTGGTTGTCGTCCCTGTCCAAGTCACGGCGGTAGTTGTCGTCCCTGTCCCAGTCACGGCGGTGGTTGTCGTCCCTGTCCCAGTCACGGCGGTGGTTGTCCCAGTCACGGACGTTGTACCGGTACCGCCTGCTGTAGTTGTCATGGTAGTGCCTGCCATGATCCCGATGAAGGGTGTTGTGGTCATCACGCCTGGGATGTCTGTCACCGTGGTGGTCCGGATAATTCATGTGGTAGCGGCCCCTCCTCTTGCCCTGTGGCACGTTGTCATGGTGACGCTGGTCGCCTCTGGTCACCTGGTCACTGCGCCCGGCGTCTCTGTCCCTCGTCTGTCCACTGGCCCGACTGACAGGAGCGCTCCTGTGTTGTCCCCGTCTTTTGGCCTTCTCCCAGAAGAGACCGTGCACATGGCGACCAATGTTGCCAGCCATGATGCCAGACCCCTTCTGTGATGGGTGGAGGCCGTCCTTCAGGAAGTGCCCCTTCTTCTCCTGTCTCTGCAGTTTGTGGTGGGAGATGAAGGACACCCTCTCCTCAGTCAGGAACTCAGCATACAGCAGGGCGTTCAGAACGGCTCCTTTAGCGTTGAGATGTTCGTCCCTTGTTGGTGCTGTCTTGCTGATAATTATTTTCCTCTTGTTGTTTTTTCTGAGGAGCATATAGATGTGGTTTTTGATATCAGTCCCTACTGCCTCTGGTTCCCTTGTTTTCAGGTCGTTCACCCCGACATGTAGCATGATGGCGTCGAGGTTGTCGTCTACTTCTGCACCACAGTCTTTTACTGTGCTAGCCTTTCTTTTTGTTACTTTTAGTCCGTATGATTTCCCTAGTCTAGCACTGTCTACGTCGTTCAGGGTGGAGTCATGCACTATGAGGAGGTGGGGGAGAGAGGGGTCTGTCTCTTCACTATTGACGGTCTCCTTGTTCACGGTATGCTTATCTGTCTCGTCTTCTTCTTCGCAGGAACTGGCGCACGTGTTGTCATCGTCATCGCTGCTATCTTCCGACATCTCTGTGGGTGTCGGGCTTGCTGCTGGCTGGTGAGGTGTGGTGAGGGGGGCTTTTCCTCCTGTGCTGCAGAGATGGTTAGAGGTGGAGGGAGGGGGGTTCCGTGTGGTACGGAAAGGTTGAGAGGGATTTGTAGTGAGGGGAGGGGGAGGGGGAGTGGAAGGGGCGCAGTCTGGTGTCTTGGCATCAGCGAGAGGGATGGTGTCCGGAAGCGATGCGGAAGGGACCGGAGTAGTGTGGTCGTCTTTTCTCTGCTCGCTGCGGGGCTTTTTCTCTCCCCTTATCTCCGAAGACTGTGGTAACTGTTGAGTGACTGTGTATCTGTCACAAATTAGTTGAGCCAAGGCATCGCCTCTCGTTTCCTCTGCCAGCTGTACCTGCTCAGCTAGGGTCGTCATGGCTGCCTCGATGTTTCGCAGCACTGTGGTGGTTTCCTGGTGGTGGGAGATAATTAGCTGGCTGACGGATGTGTCAGACACGCCCGGTGCTCTGTCTTGGTGTGGGGCAGTACTCAGCAGTGTTTCCGGCACAGCGTTGGCTTTGAGAGACTGCTGGATCGCCAGGAATTCCTCTGCAATTTTGTCGTTTATGTATTTAGCCGCACACGTCCCGCAGGTGAATTTTCGCTGTGTGTTGATATAAACACACAGCTGATACAGTGGTAGCTCAGTACAGGTCCAGTGAATCTTCCCCCCACAATCACAGCACTTTAGCGTTCTTTCTTTCTTTTCTGTCTTGCAAAAACATTCACAACTATCGTTTTCACAACAATTGTTTTCAGAAAATTCCTTCCTGTCAGTGTCATCTTCTTCGCTGTCATGTTCACTTACTTCTCGATCTGCTTCTAACTGGTCCTCAGCCCAGTTGATGGATGGAGGGCTGATGTCGTTTTCCCCGAACACATCAGGCTCAGTATAACCCGCCAGTCTCATAGCCGTCTTGGCTTGATCCAGTGTATCATAGGCCTTCACTGACGACTTTGGAAAGCCGGTCACAGATTGAGAAGCAGAATTCCAGCTTGTGAAAATTCCCACAGTTCTGCCGGCACTAACGGCATAAAACTTGTGTTGGTTGGTCTTCTTGCTGGCCATAATGGAATGGATAGCAATTCACACCTTAACCAACACTGGAAACGATGATTTCCCTGATTCAGACCGGAGCGCACCGTAAGAGCGTGCTACTCAGTCGCCATCTTGTGTGTGTGTGTGTGTGAGGGGAGGTGGGAGTGCGGGGGGAGGTGGGGTAGAGGATGAGGTATGTGAGTGTATGCATGCCTACACTGTGGGAGCAACAGGATATTGGAACGTGTATATATATATATATATATATATATATATATATCTTTGTATGTACGTGTGTGGGGTTGGGGGTGGGAGATATGGGCGTATGTGTGTGTGCTTGTACAAGTAAGTGTTCATCTCTGTGAGTGTGTGTTTGTGTGTGTGTGTGTGTGCCGTGGAAGCTGCGATACGTAGACTAGAAATAAGTGTGTGGAGGAGGGGGTAGAGGAGGTGCAAGGTAATGTGTGTGTGTGTGTGTGTGTGTGTGTATGTGTGTGTTGGAGCTCATGTACGTTTATATGTATTTGACTGTGCTTTCATATGTGCTTGTACAAGTAAGTGTTCATCTCTGTGAGTGTGTGTTTGTGTGTGTGTGTGTGTGTGTGTGTGTGTGTGTGTGTGTGCCGTGGAAGCTGCGATACTTAGACTAGAAATGAGTGTGTGGAGGAGGGGGGTAGAGGAGGTGCACGGTAATGCGTGTGTGTGTGTGTGTGTTGGAGCTCATGTACGTTTATATGTATTTGACTGTGCTTTCATATATGTGAAACTGCATGTCTGGTGCATTTCTGTTATGCATGTGTGGGTGTATGTGTGAATGTGTGTCTTCATATTTTACATTTATTTGCTTATTTATCACCATTGTTGTCTTATTTAATTATTTATTTATGTTTTATTATTATCATTTTATTAGTATTACTAATATTATTACTACTACCTTTTTCTATATTATAATTATTATTTATTTATTTATTTATTTATTTATTTATGCAAGCTTATCTATTATTTATTCCCCCGTTTTTTTTGGGTTTTTTTTTTTTTTTTTTTTTTCTGTGTGTGTGTGTGTGTGTGTGTGTGTGTGTGTGTGTGTTCTCAAGGCCTGACTAAGCGCGTTGGGTTACGCTGCTGGTCAGGCATCTGCTTGGCAGATGTGGTGTAGCGTATATGGTTTTGTCCGAACGCAGTGACGCCTCCTTGAGCTACTGAAACTGAAACCTTCGTGTGTTCCATCAATTAGAAACACAATTACTAGTCTTTCTCTGTATGTTTGTTTGGTTTGTAGGTTGACTCTCAATGTGATAGTCCACTTAGCATTGTTTGGTTTGTCCCCGACCTTAAACTTGAATATTATTTCTGCACCGTACTGCGGATTGGATGCTCCTATTTCATGGGGTGTAAATTTTGTTTTCTGGATGGATGTGAAAAAACATGCTAGTTCGGGGCCGTGGGACATTTTGGGTCATCCTGTCTTGATGATGTCATGCTATGTTTGTGTAGTTATGCTTTTGATAATTGATTATGAAGAGGTAATGGCAGTGGAGACTGGTTCAGACATAGTTGCCTGAATCTTTGCAGTTGGACAGAAACCAACAAATTATCCCGAAAACAGCTTCCTTCAGGCTGTTGTGGCAGTGTGGTGTACTGAAAAATTATAACCTTATAGCCTTTTTTCTGACTTGGCAGTTTGCATCAAGCTCTTCCCACACCCCCTTCAACCCCTGCATCCCTATTTTAACCCCAAATTCTACTTGTTTATTTCAATTACTTGAAGATCCAAATCGCACATGTCAAGCAACTCCCTGCCCCCTCTAATCCACTCACACCTCTCTCAGGCTACACCTCCCTTCCCAATCTGAATCCCTTCTCCATACAACTGCTGACACTGTTCAGAAACAGTGCTTAACACATGAAATGGAGTAAATACAGCTGAAGAATGAGATCATTCTTCAGTTACAGCATCTGTTCCCATTTTCTCTTCTTAAAAATATGTTGGATATTTAATTTGCTTTTGTCTGTGACTATGTGTTCTGTAGTTTGTCAGTGTCATGTTGTTTTCACTTACTCAGTATCAGATGAGCTGAGAAACGTTATGTTGTGTGTACACTTTAACCAAAGGTTTGTGTGAATTGTTTTTACAGCAAATAATGTTAGAAGTATGACTAGAAAAAAGTGTACTGTCAGACACTGCATAATAAAAGTGATTATTTATGTATGATTTTCATTGTGTTACTTACATCGTCAAGAGAGAGATCGAAGGAAGATACCTGGATGTCGATGTTAACAAGATACCACAGTACTACACACAATTCCTACTCTTCATTATCTGCTTTGATAAGACATCAACACGAAATCCATGTTTCGTCAGTCCATGCTACTGTTCAGCTCAGATGAACTTCTGAAACATGTGAATTCTCTTTTTCTGTTCCTCTCAGTCTGAAGTATTTCTTCTGCATTGTATTACCGATCATGGATAAGCAAGTATTTCGCTGGCCCTTCATGGCTTACAATAAACAGGATAGTATGGATACTTATCTTGGTATAAAAAAAGAAGAAGAAGAAAACAAGAGAGGAAGACAGTTTGGTCAACAATGTGATGTCTCCCGAAAGAAAACTTTCCACACATCCCGTGGGTTTCAGTTGAAATATCACAAGACATTCCATAATTTGCTCCTTCTTCTTCCACTTAACCACCAATATCAGTATGCTGATGAAAACTGTCGTGTTGTGGGAGGTTGCTGTTGAGCACAATTTAGCTGGGCTACCGCCGAGGGATGTTCTGTTAACTGATAGGGGAGATGGGACGCAGTCCACTGGTGTGTTCGCGTCTCCAGCTAGGCCAGTCCGGCTACCGTAGCGGTCCCCGGGAGTACACCCAACCGGCACAGCCGCAACCTTCTACACTACTTACCAATGAGGAAAAAAAAGGACTTACTGGCTGGTGTGTGTGGGGGGGGTCCTAAACAGAGGTGTTGGAGGGTAGTTGGGGTGGGGGATGAGTCTACCCTGTTGTGTCACAGGCAGGAGGCGAGTCTAGACTTGAAGCAGTCCAGCGACTCGGCTGTGACAACCTCCTGGGGCAATGTATTCCATTCCGGGATGGTACACGGGAAGAAAGACATGTCTGTACTGCGTCCTGCAGACAGGTATGTCGTAGATGCAGGTGTTGTTTTTCCTGGAGCTCAGCCTGCTGTCTGATGGTGTTGGTAGGTAGACTGAGTTGATGGAGATGAGACCATGGTGGAACATCTAAAACATCTCCAGGCGATATTTGTTTCGTCTGACTTGTAGAGGGTACCAGCTGAAGGAGCTAAGGATGGAGCTGACACAAGACGTCTGTCGATGTCAGTTTGTGACCTATCTTGCTGCTTGACACTGGACCTTTTAGATGGCCTGGATGTCACTGGCTGTATATGGATTCCACATAGATGCAGCATACTCAAGGATAGGTCGAACAAGGGCTTTGTACGCAGCTTCCTTTGTCTTCTTGTTTCCTATCTTCAAGTTGCGCCGGAGAAAGCCTGAGGTCTTGTTGGCTTTAATGGTTGTAGAATTGATGTGGGATCCCCAGTGTAGGTCGTCTTGGATGTTCACACCAAGATATTTTGTGATGTTGACGTTTTCAAGCAGATGGCCATGGAGTTTGTAGTTCGGTGCGATCTTTTTCCTTTTTCTACTGATACTTAAGGTGGAGCACTTTTGTGGGTGGAATTGCATGGCCCACTGTTTCTCCCAAGGGAAACTAGGTCTTCTTGGAGTGTGTGCTGGTCAGCTTGTTTTGTTTGTTTTTTTGATTATTTTGTTGCACATGGTGTCATTTGCAAATAATCTGGCCTTAGATTTGATAGTATTTGGTACGTCATTGATATAGAGAAGGAAGAGACAAGGGCCGAGGACCGAGCCCTGGGGAACACCTGAGGTGACTGTAATGTATTCTGAGGTGACTCCCTCCACCACAACTGCTTGCTGCCTGTCCTCAAGAAAGCTTTTGATCCAGGTGTTGAGCTGACCTCTAATTCCATAGCGCTGTAACTTATGGACAAGCAGGGTGTGGCTGATCTTGTCAAAGGCCTTGGAGAAGTCGAGGACAATTGTAGCCACTTGGTTTCCTTTTTCCAGCTCAGTTGTGGTTTCGTCAATGTATCCGAGCAGCTGTGTTTCACAAGATCGTCTTCTTCGGAAGCTATGCTGTTCTGGGCAGAGGATACCATTGCTCTGCAGGTACGTCATGCTGTGGCTGGTGACAATGTGCTCCATCATTTTGCAGGCTACACACGTGAGGGAGATTGGTCGATAGTTCTCTGCCTTGTAACGTTCTCCTTTCTTGAAGACAGGTGTGATGCAAGCCTGCTTCCAGTCGTGTGGCAGTGTTCCGGTGTTGAAGGAACTGCGGAAGAGCAGGGTGAAAGCTGGAGCAATCTCCTCAGCAACTGTCTTAGGAGCCTGGTTGTGATGCCATCAGGTCCACAGGCTTTGTTGAGGTTCAGTCTGAGAAGCAGCTTTCTTACTCCTTCCTCTGTGATGTTGATGTCGCTGCATGTGGGGTAGTGGGATAGGTCAGGTGGTAAGGGGTGTCGTTGGTTGAAGTCATCGGCTGTAATGTCTTCCTTGCAGCTGAAGACAGACTGGAACTGTTTGTTCAGGGCTTGGGCTTGTTCCTTTGGGTCAGTGATAAGCCTTCCTGCATCTTTGAGAGCAGAGACGCCAGAGCCTTCAGTCCTTCTTGCTTTAATAAAGCTCCAGAACTTCTTTTTCAGTGCGGTTTGGCCTGGGGTGTCTGTGGTGAGGTCTTCTATATACCTCCTGTATAGACGGCGCAGGCGTTTCTGGACAAGCCGCTCGAGTCTTCAATCGTTTGTGCACCTCTTCATCACTAGATTTTTTCCACCGCTTGTGTAGTCTAGTCGGTCTCTCCTTTGGATCAGCT
>NC_134876.1:1834477-1851977 GCF_041734735.1 Babylonia areolata | reverse complement strand
ACAGGGATAGAGATGAGGTGTGTCAGACAGAGATAGAGATGAGGTGTGTCAGACAGGGATAGAGATGAAGTGTGTCAGACAGAGATAAAGATGTGTCAGACAGGGGATAGAGATGTGTCAGTCAGGGGATAGGTGTGTCAGACAGAGATAGAGATGAGGTGTGTCAGACAGGGATAAAAATATGTGAGATAGTGATAGAGATGTGTCAGTCAGGGGATAGAGGTGTGTCAGACATGGATAGAGGTTTGTCAGACACTGAACGAAGTGTGTCAGACAGGGGATAAAGGTGTGTCATACAGGGGATAGAGTGGATAGAGGTGTGTCAGACAGGGTATAGAGGTGTGTCAGACAGGGATAGAGATGTGTAACACAGGGGATAAAGGTGTGTCAGGGGATAGAGGGGTGTCAGTAGATAGAGGTGTATCAGGGGGGATAGAGGTGTGTCAGTAGATAGACGTGTATCAGGGGGGATAGAGGGGTGTCAGTAGATAGAGGCGTGTCAAGGGATAGAGATGTGACAGAGGGAATGAAGGTGTGTGAGACAGTGGATAGAGATGTGTCAGTGGAGAGGGGATACTGGTGTGTCAGAGGTGTGTCGGACAGGGGATGTGTGTCAGGGGATAGAGTTGTGTCATGGGATACAGGTGTGTCAGACAGGGGATAGAGTTGTGTCAGGGGATAGAGGTGTGTGAGGGGATACAGGTGTGTCAGACAGGGGATAATGGTGTGTCACGGGATAGAGGTGTGTCAGACAGGGGATAGAGTTGTGTCAGGGGATAGAGGTGTGTGAGGGGATAGTGGTGTGTCAGACAGGGGATAGAGGTGTGTCAGGGGATAGAGGTGTGTCAGACAGGGGATAGAGGTGTGTCAGACAGGGGATAGAGGTGTGTCATGGGATAGAGGTGTGTCAGACAGGGGATACAGGTGTGTCAGACAGGGATAGAGGTGTGTCAGATAGGGGATAGAGGTGTGTCAGATAGGGGATAGAGGTGTGTCAGGGGATAGAGGTGTGTCAGATAGGGCATAGAGGTGTGTCAGGGGATAGAGGTGTGTCAGACAGGGATAGAGGTGTGTCAGACAGGGATAGAGGTTTGTCAGACAGGGGATAGAGGTGTGTCAGACAGGGGATAGAGGTGTGTCAGGCAGGGGATAGAGGTGTTTCAGGCAGGGGATAGAGATGTGTCAGACAGGGAATATAGGTGTATAAGACAGGAGATGGAGCGGTATCTGTAGCAGCAGGATCTTCCGACTATCTGTCTTTCTCCATGTCTGTCGGTCAGCTTACCGTTCATTACTCCACAATCCTATTTGTCTATGCATTTGCATCTGCCCATCTATCTATCTATCTATCTATCTATCTGTTCATTCGTCCTTCCATCCATCAATCCACATATATGTGTCTGTTTGTATGAGTATGTGTTTGATATACATTTATGTAATGAACATTTGCACTCATATCTTTTTGTACTTTCGTTTCGTTTTCTTTGTTTCCGAATAGAAAAGAAAAATATTTCATGGGGTCGTTTATTTTCTTACCTTGCTGGTCAAGTCGTGATTTCAACAACTGAACTAATTTTTCTTCCCGCTCTCTCCCGGATCGTTGCCTAGCGATAGTCCACAAGTAAAGAACAGGGTTCAGAGCAGAGTTCACTGGCAACGCAAACACAATCATGGCTTCGCGAATGTTTCTAAAAACTGTTGCAGTGTTTGTATCCACCATCGTTATCAACCCAAACGACAACCAGAAAAGGGCGTCTGTCACAGCCACTTTCCGCATTAGGCGACATGATAAAAAATAGGATCTCTTCGCAGGATCAAATGCTATTCTGTACTTTGGTGTTCGCATGCAGAGGGTGAAATGACCAGCCATTATCATTAAACATGAAATAAAGTTCAGCGCAACCAAAAATGTGAACCATTTGAAAGCTTGGTTTGAGTCATAGCGTTGAAATAAAGCCAGACGACAAAGGCCGGATTGACCACTGAGTCCCCAATGAGCGAGTCCAGGAAGGAACGGAACTACAGACAACAAGATCCCAATAACCCACGAAAGTGTACAAGCCAAAGCAGTGGAAACTTTAGTGAATTTCAGGGAACTACCAGGGAAGCAAAGGAAGACGACATGCTCCAAAGTGATGAACCAGATGATCAACACTGATACTTCGCTGGACAGGAAAGAAAGGAATCCACATATTTTACAAGCTATACTGCTGATCCATGCTTCTTGCAGCTGGAGATAGCGTCCATGGAATAGCTGATCAGCGACAACAACCATGCTGGTTTGACTTCCCATACATATGTTAGCAAACTGTAAGTGTACAACAGATAGCATGAAAACATCTCCAAGCATTTGCTGACATGAAAATGAAACTATGAAGCAAGCTATGTTCCCTACAATGGCGACAACGCTCACGAACCAAAAGAAGATTCTGTACATCTCAAACGGTATGATTCTTTTACAGGAAGGAAGCACAGTGTCTGGTGAGTAGCAGTCTACACTAAATTGCTGCAAAGAAAATACATTCCGACAGCAAAATCTATAATCTGGAGAAAAGATGCGTTTGATGTTATCTAAGTTTGCAAACAAATCCAGTGGAAAGTTGTGAATAGGATTCTCTCTTAAATCCAATTCAATCAACTGTGGTGAAGTTTTAAAACCTGTTGGCCCAATTACTTTAACAACACAAAAGGATAAATTTAAAAATTTTATATTTGGCAAATATATTGACCACTCATTGTTAAATGTGTGGAGACCTGTTTCAGACATGTCCACTTTTTGCAATGCATAATGGATATTCTTTCCATGTTTACTTGTTATGTGGTCGAGAGGGTTGTTTGCAAAATACAGGGCTCTTAAATTGGATAGCTCCAGAAAAACGTTCATATCAAGTGTTCTTATGTTATTACTTGAAAAATCAATTGTCTGTAAATTGACGAGCTTCGTAACTGAGATGTTCACTAAGGAACAACGAGAGAGGCTAAGATGAATGATGTTTAAATGTCCAACAAAGGTAGCCAGTGACATTCCTGATCCCTTGCCATCAACATAGCGAAGAGAGGGGAGAAGTTCATTGGTGAAAGGTTTACTACACATAACGGTGTAACCTTCACACAGACAGCCTTCAGAACAAGTCATGTCACACATCAGTTCATCATCCCGCTTTGGACACTGACCCCAGCCATCACAGAGATGATCGCCATGCACACAAATTCTGGAAGCTCGACATCGGTAGAAACCAGCACAGGAAAATGTCTCACAGTTTTGTTCGTCTTCTCCATCAACGCAGTCAGAAAATCCATTGCACAAAGTGTAGACAGGGAGACAGAGCCATTCTTCCAGGCAACGATAATGGCTGTCCGGGCATGACTGGCCCTCTTCCATCACCTGTGCAGTGAAGTAGCCAGTCCCATCCAACTGGATGTGAAGCAGTCGGTGAGTCTCTACCTGCCTGCTGTCAGCATAAAAGGTGCTATCTTCTTTGCAATCGTCCTCATCAGAGTCGTCCAGACAGTCTGAGTATTCGTTGCAACACTGACTAGCCAGAACACACTGGCCATTGTCGCACTTGAAGCCTTCACATAGAGGCCGTTCACAGAATGACTCGTCACTGTTATCAGGGCAGTCCTGTCTAAAGTCACATACCAAACTGTAATGCAGTGTATGGATGTCATCATAATCGCATCTGAACGTGACGTGCATATAGACACCCTTTTCATCAGAAACCATCCTTGCATTCTGCTGATCAGACACATTCAGGCGTATCCAGAACTGTGAATCCGTTGCTTGTCCACAGTGACTGTGGATATTACGAAGTAACAATACGTGTGTTGTATAGTCGTCCGGACAAACAAACAAAACTTGCCGAGTTACTGTGGAGATGAAATGAGCTGAGTGAAAATGAAACATCACAGCATACACTAAAAACCTAGCAGATGAACGCAAATTAATTTCACACAATGCTGTATCTATGAAAATGGCATTGTGTATTTTGCTTTCGTAGTTTAATTTCATTGACGATATCGCGGATACTGTTGGAATTCTGCTTGGCTGGTATAAATACTCAACTTTAAAGTGATTGATATTGTAGATGAAAGTGTTATCTAACCATCTACGCAACTTTCCGTTCATAAAAGGCACATTATCCCATCCTGATGTCAAAGCAATTATCACATCAAATTGATAGTAGTTGTTAAAAATCTGCAGGCTATCGGTCTGTTCTTTTCTTGTTTTTATTGAAGCTAGTCGTCCACCCAGACTCTGGCATTCATAAGATGCCCTTGTGAACGAATGTATATTGTGATGTGTTGTTAACATGAAACACTTGCCACGTGAAGCCACCAACCCCTGACACTGAGGACTACTAAAGGAACAGTGCTCTGTTTCATCCTGTCCGTCTTCGCACTCCTGTTTCAGATTACAGTCCAGAAAATTGTGAAATTGAGAGTAATAATCCACAGAACAATTAAGCAGGCCATTGGACAGCCCTTGGGGTACAACATTCTGGAATAAAATAGCCACTGAAAATTTGATACCTGGATGAATCTGGTAATGGTAGATGAAATTAAAAGAAATGTATGATTCAGCGAAGACAAAGGCTGGCTTCGATCGCTCAGTCATTACACATGAAACAGTTTCTTGAGTCATATTTGATTTTCTGTACACTAGTTCTATCTGCTGTTTGCAGTCTCTGAAGTGCCCAATGCAAAACGATTGCTGAACACTGACCATGGCGACATATCCAGAAGCGATTTTCACCTTGTCACTAAATTTTATGTTCCCTCTATCTATATACGGAAGAACAACAAATCCAGAATAACCCAATGAAAATGTTTTTATAAGACTGTAGCTTTCTAACTGATCGATATGAATTTGAAGTAAAGGGTTGTTTTTGTTACGTATGAACATGCGGTTTTTAATGGATTCCATGAACACGTCTTTAAGAGAATGAATATTACATCTAATAATATCATCATACCAGTCATCAATCGCAAAGTTGTCTACATTTGTCCCCCAAGGAATAGAACCACACCAATATGTCAGCCGTTGAATATGAACAAGTACATATCTACCCCATTGCATCTCCACGTACAGTTTACAGAAGGACGTGGAATCATGGCACACCCCGTACACCACTCCCTGACGAGCTGGGAAGTCCGGCAAGTCCTCCGCACAGTTTGACACGTTCACGTGCACAATGGTATTGTGTGTAGCGTTCTGATCAGTGAGGTAGTCTACACCAGGACAGATGTCCCCGATCTTCAGAGGACGGGGATGGAAGCTGGTGTTGACATCGTTCATGTCCCTGTGATCTGTGATGACACCACCATGTACAGAAACAAGCGAATGCAACAGTCTGCTTACAACAAACACAAACTAGACAGGCTATTGCTTAGTTAACCCTTTGATTGCATGTTTAATGTTTCATTTACAGCTGATATTGTGAAGTGGATGTCCTAGCGGACGAAAAAAAAATGTCCAACAGATTCAGCAGACGGTAAAGATTAAAAGTGAGAAACAACAATAACAACATAATCATGGAGTCTCCCGTCGGACCGACGGACGAGTAGGCAGGCAGGCTTATCTGTTGGTGTGTATTCTCATATGGGAGAAGAGGCCGATTCTTGATGCGCAGCATTTCCCACAGGTGTTGCAAGGGAAAACGTCTCCAGAATTTGAACCCTGTTTCCTTCGCTCACGCTTCTCCTTAACTCTCTCCATACGAACGGCGAAAGAGACGACGTTAACAGCGTTTCACCCCAATTACCATCATCAAAATATTGCAAGCGGAAGGCTCTTATACTGAAGACGTGAATGTTGACAAACAATACCACAAGTCTGACGACGGAAGCTAAAGGTTGGGTCATTCAGACACCCACTGGACATCCGAGGGGTCTGTGTAGAGGAGAAGAGAGGACTGGCCGTACTGAGTGAGTTAATGGCCAGCGTTCTCTTGTTTTCAAACGTCTTTATGCCACTAGAGCACAGCATCCTCCAGCGAGAGCGGTCAAGGGCATCAGTTTCCCAGGAAGTGATTTCTATGTCACAGGCTTTGAGATTTGTCTTCAAGGTGTCCTTGAAGCGCTTGCAGGGTCTTCCAAGTTCGCGGTGGCCTTCCTTCAGCTGGCCATAAAAGAGCATCTTCGGCATCTTGCTGTTTGTCATGCGGACAACGTGTCCTGTCCAGCGTAGCTGGCACTGGATCAGCAGGCTTTCGGTGCTGGGCAGGCCGGTCCTCTCTAGGACCTGGAGGTTGGAGACCCTGTCTTGCCACTTTATGCCGAGGATCCTTCGTAGACATCTCTTGTGAAACTGCTTAAGTTGTTGAATGTGATGGCGATACGTCGTCCATGTTTCACAGCAGTACAACAAGGTGGTCAGCACAACAGCTCTGTAGGTTTTGATTTTGGTGCTGAGCCTAATGCCTTTGTTGTTCGACAGCCTGTTGTTGAGCCTGCCAACGGCGGAGCTGGCCTTGGCGATGCGCAGCGTCACTTCTGCATCAAGGGCTCTGTTGCTGCAAAGGGTGCTGCCAAGGTAGCAAAACTTGTCGACTGACATGATTTCTGTGTCATCGATCTTGATTGCAGATGGGGGGAGGTACTGGCGTGCTGTGAGCTAGCTTGTTGGTACATGGACTCAGTCTTTCTGATGCTGATGGTGAGTCCAAAGCGCCTGCAGGAGGTTGAGAACCTGTCCATAATGAACACATGTCCTCATGGGTGTGTGCAGCGAGCGCGCAGTCACCAGCGAAGAGGAACTCTCTCAACTGTGCCTCAAACACCCTGGACTTAGTGTGGAGTCGCCGCAAGTTGAAAAGTTTGCCATCTGTGCCAAACTGGATATAGGTGCCCCGGTCACAGTCTTGGAAGGCGTCAATCAGCATGGCAGAGAAGAGAATGGAGAACAGTGTGGGTGCCAGGACGCAACCCTGCTTCACTCCATTTACCTCAGGGAACGGATCCGACATGTCAGTATTTTCCTGTACTCTCGCCTGCATGCCATCGTGGAATGACGCAATCAGCTGGATTGGGCTCTCTGGGCATCTGAACATTAGGAGGATATTCCACAGACCACGGCGATTCACCGTATCGAAGGCCTTAGGTCTACAAAGACCATGTGAAGCTCCTTGTTCTGCTCGCGGCACTTCTCTTGCATCTGGCGTACGGCATGTCACATGTTCCCCTGCCTGAGCGGAAGCCGCACTGTGCTTCAGGGATGACTGTGTTGGAGACATGGTCAACCAGTCTGTTTAATAAGATGCGGGCGAAAATCTTGCCGGCGATGCAGAGGAGAGACATTCCACGGTGGTTATCGCAGGATGTTTTGTCTCCCTTCCGTTTATAAATGTAGACAATTGAAGCATCCTTGAAATCCTGGGGGACCTCCCCTCTCTCCCAGATAGACTGGAACAGGGCAGTCAGCTTGTCTGTCAGCACCTCGCCTCCATACTTGTAGATGTCAGCCTGGATTCCATCCACTCCTGGTGCTTTTCCTGACTTTGTCAGCTTCAGGGCCTTCCGGATCTCGGCCTTGGTGGGAGGGGCAGCTAGCGAGTCATTGACTGGTAGCTGTGGGAGGGCTGCAATTACCTCGTCAGATATGGACGAGTCCCTGTTAAGGATGGTGTTCAAGTGCTCTGCCCAGCAGGCAAGGATGGCTTTCTTGTCTGTCAGGAGGGTGGTCTGGTCCAAGGCTCGGACACGGGTTGGTCCTGTGACTCTCAGCCCATACACAGCTCGGAGACCATCATGGAAGGTCTTCATGTCGTGAGCATCAGCAGCGGACTGAAGTTCTTCAGAATTTCTCTCCCACCAGGTGTTCTTCATCTCACACAGCCTCTTCTGTACGAGTTGCCTGGTTTGCAAGAACTGGTCCTTCTTCCTCTGGCAGTCTTTATTGGAAATGTGATCCTGATGCCGCATATGCATTGTGTCCAGGAGCTTGGAGATTCCAGAGTCGTTCTCATCAAACCAGTCTCTGTGGCTCCTCTGTACAAAGCTGCTTGGATTTGCTGCAGCAGCACGTCCTTGGTGACAGGGAGGCAGTGGATGTTCAGCTTCCTAGGGGGTTTCTGCCTGGCTGGTTGGAGCTTGCGTGCAAGTCTGACGTTCATCTTGCTGTGCACCAGGCGATGGTCCGACCAACAGACTGCTCCTCTCATGCAGCATGTAATGGAAACATCACCTCTGTCCCTCTGCTGGACAATCACATAGTCCAGCATGTGCCATTGCTTACAGCGGGGGTGCATCCATGTGTTCTTGTACTTGTTCGCTTGTTGGAAGAGGTGTTGGTGATGGTCAGTCCAGGCTGTGCGCAGAGCGAGAGCAAAAGCAGTCCGTTGGAGTTGCACTGGCCAGTGCCGTGCTGTCCTCGGACTTTTGGCCACGAGAAGTCCACGCCGACGCGGGCATTGAAATCCCCAAGGATGATCAGCCTGTCCTTTCTGTCTATTGCTGAAATGGTGTGGCTGATCTCCTTGTAGAAAGCTTCTTTGATGTCATCAGGGTTGGTCATCGTCGGGGTATAGCAGCTGATAACTGTGGAGAAGCGATCCTCGGACAGCTTCAGACGCAGGGTCATCAGCCTATCGTTTATCCCACGTGGAAGGCTGTCAAGCTGTCGTGCAAGTTTGGTTCATATGGCAAAGCCCACGCCTGAGGTTCTTGGGGTGCCATCTGGCTTCACAATGCGGTAGAAGGTGTAGCCCCCTCCAACTTCCTCCAGCTGGGTTTCACCGGCAAACCTGGTTTCGCTCAGGGCTGCTATGTCCACCTGGTAGCGATCAAGCATTCTTGCAATGAGCGCTGTGCGCCTTTCTGGTCTGTCGTCTCTGTCTAAGAGGGTGCGAACATTCCAGGCACTCAGCATGACTCCTGGGTCTTTTCTTCTGTTTTTAACCACTAGTGTTGGATGTCCAAGTAGGTGCGGTTTCCTACTAGGTACTCGGTGAGCAGGCTTTGTTTAGGGATCCTTTTATCTCCCCTTCCCCATGTGGGGAGAGCAGTGCTGTCCCCCAAAAAGGGCTGCTCTGACACTGTGGGAGGATACGGGCGCCGCATCTGCCCCAGTCTACGGCGGACGACCATCACCCCACAACCGCCTGCGTGCAGAGTCATGAGTAGGAACTGTCAGCAGCATCCTCTGCCTGTCCCCGTTACCACTTCTCCATTGCTGCAGGGCTTGGTAAAGCTGGGTGTTGAAGGGCTAGCTCGTCGTTCCGACATTAGCCTGTTTGGCTGACCTGCACAGGTGACTTTCTTTAGTGAAGAGGAGTTGTGCAGTCCCGTCCCAACCCTCTCGCCTACCGACGCTCACAGTCCCACAGTTGCAGATATTGCCACGTGTAGGACGGCCTCGGCAGGTGCAGGTTTTTTCTTCGGAGTTCCGTCTCCTAGGAGGACTTCCAGCCAAGGATAAGAGTTCCCCCTGCCCTTTGGTCATCCTCTTCCGCCTTTACAGCCGTTGGGAAAGGTTTCCTCCTCCACCTGGTCCGTTGTTGGGTGACTTCTCATGCGGCAGGTAGTACTGGGTTACATGGTACCAGTAGCAAGGGCTATGCCCCTGGCCTGACTATAACAATAACAGAAACTCAAAAACAGCAGCAGCAGCAGGAGGAGGAACAACAACAGAACAACAGCATGTACAAGCAATGGAGTAAAACATGATTACAAGAAACATGCTATACATGCTACACATGCTTCACATTTTCGTTGGATATGACTGCACAGTCCAGCTCCTAACTCCTGACAAGACAGCGACAGCACCGGTCCCAGTTCCTCACAACCAAGGCAAGCATCAGTCAACCAGCCACTGTGGCGAAGTGGTTCGCGTCGCGGACTGGCGGCTGGGACGACGTGGGTTCGATTCCCAACAGATGTGGGCTTTTTGGTCTGCGGCTGGCTCCTACCCAGAGCTGAATGTACAATGGAATTAAATGGGAAGACTGGGACCACACAGTTGACTATCATCCACTTCCAGGATACGTCTTTGGGTGTACTGGTCTAATTTTACTGAGCAACGCTGCAAGTGTTTGTATGTTTTGGGCCTGGTTATCGCTGGGTTATCATTATGAAAGGAGGTGTAGGGTACAGCTTTGTCACGTAGTCCCAATCCTAAACGGACCTTCATAGCAGTATCTTCATCGTCATCCTCCCCCTTCTTCATTATCAATATAAAAAAAATGAAATTATGTGGCCTTTCATGCCCTGCTCTCATGGTGTCCTCAGTTTCGATACCCCTCCACTTCCGTGCTTGGGGTGCGTCCTCTTATGGTCTTCACGTTCGGTAGATTCATGTAGGACTGTGGATTATGGGGTGTAGTGGTGGACTCCACTCTGGGAGGGAGTCGGGGACACTCAAGAAGTCTGGCTCCTCGACTGAAACATTATTGTCGGCAGTAGGGGGCTTGGTAGGTCCTAAGTACGTTAAATCAGAACAGGCACTACCGAACACCACGGAAGTGACTCAGCAGCAGTGCAGGGTCACTTCTGGTGTGTGGCCTCCCAGAGACCAAGCATCTTTAGTTCTCTGTAAATCTGCCGACTCTGGGACTGCAACAGACGAACTGGGCGTGGCCTCGGAATGAGCGGCGTGCTCACTGAAATGGTGCAGATGATGTGACAGAAAAGAAAACAGCAACAGCATTTGTCCAGGCTGCTCACAACTAAGGCAAGAACAGCACCGTCCCCAGCTGACACAGTACCCCAAGTTGTAGGGCTGCGTGGCATTGGCCACACACCCTGCAGTGGCAGAGGCAGGAACCAGTAGGTAGGTAGGACAGGAATGGAGGGATGAAAGGTGGAAAAGAGACTAGGTGGAGAAGGATGGATCTGTGGACAACAGGGACACAGGAATGACGTTTTTCCTTTTCAGCACCTAGCATAACCCCTAAATTTCCCACACAAGGAACCAGAAATATCAGCACACAGCCACAACAACTGACCAGTACCTGCAATCCACTGAAGGCTTAAAATCAGCCGCCTGAAATAAGACAAAATTATTCTTGGCACAATACAAAACTCAAAAAACAGTGTTTACTTGTACGTAAAGACATTCTCTGCACACAATAGACAGTGTGATACATATGTCATTCAAGGACAATTCCGCAGCAAGAAACGATCACAAGTTATTTCAAAATATATACACATATTCCAAAATGCATATACCGACATACACTTAACACTGAGGCAGTCACCATTTCCTCTTACAGTAATTCACAAAAAGCGTACGTCTACCTTGTGAACAACAGATCAAGTGCCCTAACAATGCCCTAGTTTAGGATAAATACATGTCACCAACTTCACTTCGGGGGAAGAGTGTGAGTTAAAAACTTCGATCACTGTCAAGAACAAACCCCTGTTAGCACAAATGTTGGCATACCCCAAGTTACTCAAGCCAGCGAATGGGTCCGTCCAATGGAATTTTCAACAGCGTCACTATTCAGCTCTGCCTTCAACTTAGATAATTCGAACGTAAAACTAGTAGTTTTTGCTTTGGCAATGTAAACAACACCACGGAACCAACCAGTGTGGCGGTGAACACTTACTAGTTAACTTCCTCGGTTGCAGTGGAGTTGAACATGCTTTAGATGAAACTTAGAAATGTTTCATTCAATCCCAGCAGGATAACAAATCTCAGTCCATAGTTTAAGACAATGCCCGACGCGTTCTCCTTTCCAGGAATCACTTGCACATTGAAAGAGTATGGCTG
Source organism: Babylonia areolata (assembly GCF_041734735.1). Lineage (NCBI taxonomy): Eukaryota > Metazoa > Mollusca > Gastropoda > Neogastropoda > Buccinidae > Babylonia > Babylonia areolata. The sequence goes on along the minus strand of NC_134876.1, from coordinate 1,840,267 downwards.
CAACAACAAAGCCCTCCTCATCAACCGACTGTCAGTCATCAACAGACTGGTAGTCAGTCTATGCCATGAAGTGCTGACCATACAGGTAAGGTTCCAAATTTTCCACATCCCACAGAACAGCTAAGAACTCACGTTCCACTGCTGCACAGTTCTGCTCTGGAGGTCAACCACTGACTAGCATAATGCGCAGGTTAAAAAAACAACAAAAAACTCTACCCCCTCATGTAGTGGAACTGCCCCATGCCCTTTGTTGGAAGTCCATTGGAAGCACGAAAGGGGTTTCACGATCAGGAAGGCGGATCACTGGTGTACTGCAAGGCTGTTCCTTCAAACTAGGGAACGCTTTCTCCCAAATGTCAGTTTGATGTACCTGGTTGGGCTTACCTGTCTTTGCGAGATCAAAGGAACAGCCAAGGTTGGCAAATTGGGTATATATATAATCAAATTGAAAATCGACTTTCCGCAGTCCAAACGTCTTAAAGGTGTGTGTTGATCACTGTATGGCGCTGCAGTAGTGGCGGCACGGTGCGTAACTTGTTATTGATTACAGGGAGAAGAATCATACTACCAGTATTTATTTTCATTTCTTTTTTTTATCAGGGAAGGTATTGTTGAACAGGTCAATACTTAAAGTACCATGGTGTGATTATTAGCAACAATTTATCGTGGAGTGAAAATACAACCGCACTAGTGGAAAAGGTTAACAGCCGATTGCACAGTCTAAGAACATTAAGATGTTTTGATATGTGCAACCAGATATTACAATTATTTTCTTTTCTTTTTTTTAACATTTCTCATAGATACAGATACAAATATAAATTTGTGTACTGGGAAGCTGCAACAGTATTTTGCTCTGAATATCAGTCATTTCACATAGAAAATAATATGGGTAGAACAATAACTATTCATTCAAACATTGATCCAAGTGATGATAAAATGCCCAGTTTACAACAAAAATAGTAATATAGGCAGAATGATGATATAGCCAGAATAATGGGTATTTATTCACACATTGTCTCTGTAATATCACAGTGCCAAGCTCACATCAAAACAATATAGTAAAAACAACAGATGTTCATTCGCAAATTATTTTTGTGTACTATTCTGGTGCTTTGTTTACATTAACAGACCAATAATTATTCATTCATATCTTGATTCCATATATGTGCTATAGAGCTAGTCTTGTACTATGCATACATATGGTGCTCATTTCTGCACAACTTTGTTATATTCCGAACTTATTTTAAAAACGTACTTGTCAACTTCATATGCCTTGTTAAGACCTTTTATGAACATTTGTAGTCAACTTCATATGTCTTGTTAAGACCTTTTATGTAGTGTTGGTTCTACTGTATCGATTCTACATTCGCGTGTAACAAATTTGGCAATCAATGAAATATGTGAGAAACAGCTAGCAGTTTTTGCATGGTGTCCTATCCCAAAACCACCAACACATAGTTGAGATCAAGTCCATCACGAACTGGACACTTTTCATGGAGTATCTAACAAACAGATTATCTTTTCTACTTGATAACACTTCCATATTCATCAACATCGAAGTTGACACAAGAACACGATAATCAGTTTGAATCTGGAACCGTTTTAAGTTCGTCTGTTGGATCTTTCTTGTATTCTAAAATATGTTCTTCCATTCGAGTTTATTTTAAAACAGTGTTCCCAATTTTACCAGTGTTTGGTTGTGCTGGTTTTCCAATAAATATGTCATTAAAGAAATGTGTCCGCCATGGAGCTTTACCATACTACTGTAAGCTTTATCGTAGTTCACTCCATTCTGATTTTTGTTATTTAATGCAATGTTCGTTTCTATTAAGAAAAGTAGTTTACAAAATCAAAGTATTCCATAACTGGAACTGGATCACTGATCTTATCTTGAAATTCATGAAATTAATACAAATATCTTTCATTTTCTTTCAAACGGTGTATTACACAATAGGCCTTTTTTGTAACCCAGTCTTCGAAATACAAACTTTTGCCACCAGTTTTGAATTTGGTATTTAGAAAACAACAACAGTTCCATTAAAAAAATTCCCGTTCTTCATTTTTTTCAACGGTGTAAAAATATAGTAAGATAAATTAAAAAAACAAACAAACCCAGACTAATTAAATAACTGCGAAATACTTCTATCTAAAAGGCAGGACGGCATCCAGTGGATGACCTGGACTTTGCTGACGACCTTGCCCTACTCTCTCACAGCCAACAGCAGATGCAGGAGAAGACCAACACCCTTGCGGAATACTCAGCATGAATCGGACTGAATATACACAGCGGGAAGAGCAAAGTCCTCAGGGCAAACACAGTAAACACCGCCCCCATCACCCTTGATGGTGCAGTACTGGAGGATGTGGAGAGCTTCACCTACCTCGGCAGCATTGTCAACAAGCAGGGTGGTACAGATGCTGATGTCAAAGTGAGGATCGGCAAGGCAAGAGCAGCTTTCCGACAGCTGAAAAACATGGAGCTCCTCCAATTTTACCATCAACACCAAGACCAGGATCCTTAACACCACCGTGAAGCCAGTACATTGAATAGTTTTGTTTATTGTTGTTTTTTCCCAATGAATTAATTACATTTAGTTCTGCCATATTACGCAGGTCATTAGTGAACCGATGATTTTCAAACCAACGATTTTCAAATTCAGTAGAATCATTGTATTACAATTACCTTTATTTCTCAGCTATACATTGCATGGTTGTTCTTTTTCATAATTTGATTTTAACCCTGAAATTGCTTCAAATTTCCCAAGTAAGATTTCTGTCACCTTCTAATAAGAGAAAAGTGTCATTAGCGAACTGACAAATTTCACATTTTGTCTCTGGAATCTCAATGCCTTTTATTTTGTTTTCTCAAGAATCTTACAAGTGATTGAGTCTGCACAAGAAATAAACAAACAGGGTGAGAGTGCATCTCCTTGTCTACAACCGCGTTCTATCCGAATACTTCCAGAAGCTTTGCCGTTGACTATTACTGTGTATTTTATATCCGTATGAAATGCTTGTATCCAACCAAAAATGTCGCTACCAAAAAGCAAAATGTTTTAAGACTTTATGCATATTTTGTTTGCAGTTACCTGAATCAAATCAGCTTTATAGAACATGTCACTATACAGAAATAGGTCAAACCATACAGACTTTACAGTCATGCATCATAGATGTCAAATCATGGATGACAACTCACAAACTCAAACTAAATGATAACAAAACAAAGGCACTTTTTTCTGAGTTGCCTAAGCCTTCATCTATCCTGGTAGTAACCTCAGACATACCCTTCTCAGCATATGCACGCAATTTAATCTTAGATTAGTATATTTTATTGTGAAGCGTTGTCGGCCCCATCTGAGATGGGGGTACTGCGCCATATAAGCCTGCATTTTATTTTTATTATTATTATTATCAAACACCTTTTCAAAATCTATATAAAAAAGTAGTCCTGTGAACATTTTCTCCTTTAAATGATGGATTATTTATCTCCTGTCTGTCATCTTGCAACAAAACCTGTTTGATCCTCCTTGATTTATCTAAGACTGTTTTAATCCTATTTGCGATACAGGAAGAGCCTGTGCTTTAAGTTACATTCAGGAGCGCTATTGGATGCCAATTTCTAAGATATTCTCTATGTTTATTTCCTTTTGATAGGCAGATTATAATACCTTCTCTGTTTAATTGACATCTCCTTTTTCCCCTCAAAACCTTGGTATAGATAACGTACGACAAAACACCTGGCTATTTACAGAAAAAAAAGTCAAGTCAACTGTAATCATCACGATCAAGTGGTGGGTTCAAGACTAGGCTGCAGTGACCTCCTGTAATTATCTTATCACATTCCAATTGTAGAATTTGATTTTTTGATTCTCAGTTGAAACGAGGGCTATCTATATTCGGACGTCTTTTTCCATAGTTTGAATGATCATGAATGGATAATTTTCAATGGGCGTCCCTGATCACAGTTTTAAATCATTGTTAAACAAGATGGCCACGCCTCTTGAATGTGAAGTATATGAGGCAAAAAAGTCACCCATATTATCCTACTTCTGCCCTTGTCTGTTTCTCGTCTTTGCTGACAAAATAAGTATCCTGTAAAAAAAAAAAGATGGATATATATATATATATATATATATATATATATATATATATATATATATATATATAACTCTCTCGTCTGCTTTGCCTTCTTCATCCACTCTTGCATTCTCTCCACTGGTTCCCTCTCTCACACAAAATATAGTACAAAATCAGCACTCTCTGTTCAAAAATCATTAACGGTTTTTTTTGTTGTTGTTGTTGTTGTTTTGTTTTTTTCCATTTCCATTCACATTTTCACCTCCACATCCCATCTCGTTCACTACGATCAGCTTCACATCCGCTGTTTCCGCCTTTCCAGATTCAAACACCCAACAAAACGATCACACATATATGTTACATGTCTGAGTGTGTATGTGTGCGTGCCTGGAATCTGATTGAATGACTCAGGAAACAAATGATGAGCGCCCGATGGCAGCCGTCAGTCGGCTCTACCGAGGTAGTCAGGATGTTGTGCAAATGAGCGCGAGTGTGAAAAGCGCTTAGAGCTTGGTCTCCGACGAGGCTAGGCGCTGTGTAAGTATATATACAATTCATAGTCGGCCGCCTCTCTTTCTGTCTCTGGACCTCGGAACATGCTTCGTCAAAACTCGGCGCTCAGCTCTTTGAAGACTGGCCTTAAAACCTTTCACTTTCAGAAATTGCTCTCCCTCCGCTCTGACCTCTTCCCGGTCAGCCGTTTCTGCATCATTTTATGTACATGTCTTTATAAGTCATCCATTTCATTCCTCAGAATCAGAATTATGTGTGTATGTGAACGACCGGTGTCACACACACACACACACACACACACACACACACACACACACACATTCTTTTTGTCTTTGTGATCAGTATTGTTATGGACACACACACACACACTTACACAATCACACACACACACACACACACACACACACACACACACACACACACACACACACACACACACACGCTTTATGATTTACATACATGTTTTTCATCATCTACCAAGCTGGCTCAATATGCTGATGATATTGCTATATGGATTCAGACATCCTTGAGGAAAAGGACAAGCCTACATTACATAAATTATGTACAGAAACATTTTCAGGGTGAACTCGATAGACTGAGTAGCTATATGCAATCTAATGGTTTTGAGTTTTCTGTAGAAAAAACACATTTGATCCTCTTTAATAATGGTTATAATCCCAGCAAACTACCACGGTTTTTTTTAGGAGGACGTGAAATATTTTTCAAGTCGGAAATCAAATTTCTTGGGATCCTATTTACTTCAAAACTAAACTGGAAGAAACACATTGATTCAATGGTGACTAAAGCAGTTAAAAGTTTAAATTTCTTAAAAATTGTAAGTCACTCTCCTTGGGACAAGACTCCAAAATTCTTTTACATTTAGCGACATCTCTCGTAAGATCAAGATTGACCTACGGTCAAGAAATTTTCTTTTCTGCCCCGCCGACGTTCCTAAAGAAGCTGCGAATAATTGACAGTAAAGCTGTGAAACTGGCTTTAGGGGTACCTGTGCATACTAAGACCTCAGAAGCCTATAAGCTTGCGGGTATTCTACCACTAGATGAAATCAGAAAATTAAGTTCTGCTAAATATATTGTGAGATGTACAGCAGTGGATGATTTTGAGGAATTAAATATTAGGTCTGATATTGATTTTCCAAAAAATGCACAAAATAATTCAAATCTACAAACCATTCGCACA
>NC_134876.1:1814016-1831877 GCF_041734735.1 Babylonia areolata | reverse complement strand
TGTGTTTTGGTGTGTGTGTGTGTGTGTGTGCCGTGGAAGCTGCGATACATAGACTAGAAATGAGTGTGTGGAGGAGGGGGGTAGAGGAGGTGCAGGGTAATGTGTGTGTGTGTGTGTGTGTGTTGGAGCTCATGTACGTTTATATGTATTTGACTGTGCTTTCATATCTGTGAAACTGCATATTTGGTGCATATCTGTTATGCATGTGTGGGTGTATGTATGTGTGAATGTGTCTTCATGTTTTGCATTTATTTGCTTATTAATCATCATTGTTGTCTTATTTATTTATTATTATTATTATTTTAATTATCATTATCATTACTACTACCTTTTTTATAATTATTATTATTTATTTATTAATTTATGTAAGCTTATCTATTATTTATTCACCTTTTTTTCTCAAAGCCTGACTAAGCGCGTTGGGTTACGCTGCTGGTCAGGCATCTGCTTGTCAGATGTGGTGTAGCGTATATGGATTTGTCCGAACGCAGTGACGCCTCCTTGAGCTACTGAAACTGAAACTGAAACTGTGTGGTTGTGGCAAAAAGACATAGAAACGGGTCTGGAAGTCAGTGGCACTGTCTGGGATGTGCTGAACAGGATTTCTTCAGTTGGGTGAAAGACTTTTCGCATGTTTCAGTCTACTCAGTGGCATTAGATTTTGGCATGTTCCTCTTAGTCAAATTGACAAAGGGGACGCATGTGTAGAAAAGTGTGGAATGAAATTCCGGTAAAACAAAACCAGTTCCAGGATCGAACGAACACTCTTATTGGTGGAAGAAACAGGTATTGCTTGGGTGAGGTTTTCTGTGATTTCTTGTATTCCCATCAAACCTTCTTTCAGACTGAAAGCCAAATTTCCAATCCCGGGATAAGCAAAGAACCATTTCTCTGGTTTTGCAATGAGCTTGGCACCTCTTGGACTCTGAAGGGCAGCCTCAAGACACGAAGGGTGATATGCTGTGTTGTCTCTCGCGGCCAACACATCGTCCATGTAGGCAAACACACTTGGAATATCATTTAAGACTTGGTCCACAAGTCTCAAAAATGTAGCAGCCGCATTCTTAATCATAAAAGGCATCACCAAAACCTCATAATGTCCGGCAGGAGTAACAAACGATGACTTGGCAATGACATCCTAATGAAGTGGTATTTGATAGTAGCCTTTGATAAGATCAAGCTTACTGAAGCAAGCAGCAGAATCAAGCTTTGCAAGAATGTCCCGAATCAAAGACGTTTCGTAGGTGGCTACAGTAATAAGAGTTCAGTTTCCGATAATCCACACCAATCCTCAAGGTTCCATCAGGTTTCATTATAAGCACGATTGGTGAGGCCCATCTACAGTCAGACTGCGAATCAGACCAGCCTTTAACATTGTTTGGATGTCTTGGTCTGCTGTCTGTACATTGTTTTTGTTTGTTTATATGGCTCTTCGGTGACAGTTTGCACATGGTCTTCAATCAGCTGAGTTCTTCCAGGAACAGAACTGAAGACTTCTTTTACATTTTCACACATTTGTTGGATACGAGATCTGTCCTCAGCTCTTAACTGTTTATAAAAACGAACCTTCTCCAGCTCTGTAGGCTGCTGTGATAGACAGTTGGGGCATAGTATTCTGGACGACAACCCTTCCTTCTCCACAGTTGCAACACAGTGAGGGGACGCACTTTTGTCAGGTCTGTCTATCTAACATTTCAGCAGTTTAGCACGAAGAACTTGACGTTCTCAGCAGACCCTTCTGCACCTCGTAATCTGCCGGGCTTGACTGGCTTGATAACCTTAAAAGGATCTCGACACTGTGCTGCTTGTTAGTTGATGTTGGAAGTAAGCCCAGAACCAGCGTTTCCTTCGGGCATGCTTGTCCCAGTATGCTTTCCGACGACCTCCCCTCCCCCTCCACAAACACACACACGCACACACACACACACACACACACACACACACACACACACACAAACACACACACACACATTAATATCATCTAAGAAAACCTGCAATAAACTGAAAGGGAGGGGGTGTGGGGGGGGCTGAACATGTCAGAGATAATGCTTATTATGACTCGCGCAATACTGATCGTATGTTTTCTTTTAGAACGAAAGGACAAGGCTACGACTGGATGCAATAAAAACAACAACAACAACAAAAACAAAATATACTTCTAAAGTGATTTGCATTTGTGTTAATAAAATGATCCCATGCAGATCATCTATGAGTGTGAACAGTTGAAAGCATTTTTACCTCTTTCATTTACAAAATCTGTTGTTCAATAGTTGATATACAATCAACTTGTGTTTGAAATTGTTCAGAGATTTATTAGTAGCCCCATTGGCTCTTTGCTGTAATTTTACTGGTAGACAACTTGTTCTGCTTTATTTCGTTTACATTCTTTTTACGTTAATTGAGGAGAGAGGAACAGGGAAAGTACAGATGACTAAAGGCATGAATGGGGTGGGGAAGGGGTTGGATGTTCGTCTAAATTTCCAATTGTGGATAGACATCACACACACACACACACACACACACACTCTCTCTCTCTCTCTCTCTCTCCCTCACACACACACACACACACACACACACACACACACACACACACACACATACACAAATCCTGAGGGACATATCCACAATCTGTAGACATTCAAGTGCCGAATTAACCCAAGTGATGGCGGAGGGGGACAGAGTAACTGGTTTCATTTGGGTGGTCAGTAGGTGGTAGGTTGTCTCCCGTGGAGATTGGGAACACCCCGAAATTGTGTGTGTGTGTGAGAGAGAGAGAGAGAGAGAGAGAGAGAGAGAGATTCATTCTCTGACACAGCAGACAGAGGAGGATTTGCAGGTCTGCCGCCTGAAATGGGTTTTCACAACTGCATGCAAAGTAACTTGACGGAAACAAGTCTGTAACCAAGTCACGTCGAAACTTAAATCGATCTCAACTCAGTAAAAATGAAATGCATCTCATGAAGCTGAAAGGATTGGTTTCGTAACAAAAAGAAAGGTTCTGATGCACAGATTTAACGCCCTCACTCAATTTCGTTTCAGTTCCTATTTCAGTTTGATGGACGCGTCAAAGCGTGCGGACTGGTCCATGAACTCTTCGTCACATCTGATGAAAAAAAGGGGAGCAGATGTGGAGTGATGGCCTAGAGGTAACGCCTCCGCCTAGGAACCGAGAGAATCTGAGCGTGCTGGTTCGAATCACGCCTCAGCCGCCGATAGTTTCTCCTCCTCCACTAGACCTTGAGTGGTGGTCTGGACGCTAGTCATACGGATGAGACGATAAACCGAGGTCCTGTGTGCATCATGCACTTAGTGCACGTAAAAGAACCCACAGCAACAAAAGGGTCGTTCCTGGCAAAATTCTGTAGGAAAATCCACTTAGGAAAAACAAATAAAACTGCACGCAGGAAAAAATACAAAAAATGGGTGGCGCTGTAGTGTAGCGACGCGCTTTCCCTGGGGAGAGCAGCCCGAATTTCACACAGAGAAATCTGTTATGCATGATAAAAAGAAATGCAAATACAAATACAAACCTACCTGCAGTCCAAACGTGCTGGTGAAGTCTTGAGATTCTACTACAGGTGTTTATGAAACATTAAAATAAAATGAAAAAACATAGATAAACAAAACGTACAAATAAGTGAATCCATTGAAATGTAATAAGTACGAAAGATACATAGAAGTATGGAAGACAAATTATTGGGGGGGGGAATAGGAGTGAAAATGGGCCACTTTCCGCGAAGTTGTACACACCCACACACGGCTGACGCACAAACTTTGACACAAGAACAATCAGAGAATGGAGACTGAAGCTGGGGTATGTGACAGCGATGTCCGAACGTTCTCCCACATCCTGAGCAACGTGTGGACTCAAGAAATATCAAATGGAAAGGCCAGGAACAAAATTACATTTGATGTCAAACTTGACATCACAGCGTCACCTATTTTGCTCGTGACCTGCCCCTCAAGACACTTGTTTTCAAAGATTGTGTGTGTGTGTGTGTGTGTGTGTGTGTGTGTGTTACCATGGCATTGTAAAAAAAAAAAAAAAACCTTTCCTCTTTGTGATCGCGTCGTTTGGTACCATGGCAACAGAAAACGTGAAATTGTTTCTTGAGATGTGTATTCACTGGAATGCTTGAAGAAAGCCCACATGTTGTTCTTGAGACGGTTCTTTGTCATTATGGCAACATAAAAAAAACCCAGTTCTTGGTATCGTTGTAAAAACGCATGTTCATATATCCGTGTGAATATTGTGATATCAAGCACAAATTTGATATACATAAAATAAAAGCATCTTATAACTTTCATTTCTTCATTATACCTTTTCTCTTTCCTCGCCAGTCCATTTCATCCGGTATCTTTCTTTTTCCGCCAGTATAGTTCAGATGTGTGTGATGTACGTTTGTCATCATTCCGCGGTAACTTCTGCTCCCAAACGCAAGGTCACGCAATGTATGGGGCGGAGGTGATGTGGAAAGGTATGACACGACAAGCGAATAATGTACCCTGCTCTGGGAAGAGAGCGCATTGGACTTGCTTCTTGCTCCTGGAGCCTGCTTTTTCTTTTTTTAAATGAAAAGTAGAGAAAATTTTCTGTTTGAAGCAAAGAGCAATTCATGATTAGACAACGTCGTCTTTTATATCAAGGAAAAGAATTATATATGTCATAAGGATTATGTACATAATAAAACGAAAGACAGATAAGTAGATGTGTGTCTTGACAAAAAATATTATGTATGTATATGTATACATATATATATATATATATATATATATATGTGTGTGTGTGTGTGTGTGTGTGTGTGTGTGTGTAACAAGGGGAAAATATAGACTGCTACAGACACAGTGCGAACTCGAACTACTTCAAGATCAGTATGAGCAATTTGAACGAGGTTGAGCGTGAAGAAGGGGAAAAAAGACGACGCTTATCCGGCCTGGATGAAACTGCTTCACATGCATTACTGCGGAGAGAGAGAGACAGACAGACAGAGACAGAGATAGACAGAGACAGACAGACAGAACGAACGAACGAACGATCGAACGATTTAATCAATATAAGGCTATCGCCCCATTTGAAAGGGTTAGACAAAAATAAACAAGATTTTATACCTCATATTGTGTTATGAATATTATTGATATTCAAACAACATACGAACACAAAACGTATTGCGTGAATGAATGAATATGGAGACTCCAGCAGAAAAAAAGAAGTAAACAATCGTAAGTGCTTTACTCTCTGATAACAGACGTTTCTATTAAATTTTCACGCCTCTTCAAAGACAGGCACAGAGAGAAAGAGACAGAGAGACAGCGAGAGAGAGACAGGGAGGAAGCAAGAGCAGGAGAGAGAGAAGGGTGGGGTGGGGGAGGGGAGGGGAGGGGTGGAGGAACGCAAGAGCAGGTAAACAATCCTGATTCTGTCACTTTCGTAATGACTTAACGGAAGGGGGAGAATGGAAGGGAGAGAGAAAGGGAAGGGGGGGGGTGATCAGGTTCTGGTGAATGCCCTCTAATGAGAGGTCCGATGTGTTGTGCCGGACATGAGTTTTGTCCCCTTGGTGAGGGTGGCCATGAGGATCTGATAAACAGCCATTGCACTGCTGAGTGGTTGAGTGATATTTTTAGTGCTGGATAACAGTGACTGCTGTTTTTGTTTGTTTGTTTTTTTCTGGATATTTTCCTGGCCATTTATTCATCACATTGTCCAGTTAGCAATATTTGTGTACCCCCCCCCCCCCTCTCTCTGTCGTCGTGTCTGTTACGCTCTCTTTGTGTATGTGTGTGAGTGTGTATGACAAAGAAAGATGTGTGTGTGTGTGTGTGTGTGTGTGTGTGTGTGTGTGTGACTGGAGAGACAATGGCAGACAGATACACATACACTCTCACTCTCTCTCTCCCTCTCTCTCTCCCTTTAACGTCCCATCCCCATTATCATCATCATCATCAACATCATCTGACCGACATGCACGTGCTTACGTCTGCGCAGTCAGTATATATATATATATATATATATATATATATATATATATATCTGTGTGTGTGTGTGTGTGTGTGTGTGTGTGTGTGTACGTGACATCCAACACGGGACCCATCTTCCACGTGAAGAAGTAAATAAAGGCTCGAGGGGCAGGAGGAGGTGGTTGGGGGGGGATTAGGGAGGGGGGGGGGGGCGTGGGAGTGGAAGCTATCTGCACTAATGAGGGAGACGAAGGGTGTCCAGTGTCCTGGCCGACAACCAGGAAGCTTGGACATGAAGCGTAATGGCTCCTGCCTCCGTCCGTCACCACCACGGGGAAAACAACCTGAATATAGCATGCTGCCGTGACGTGCGGGTGGGAATGAGACTGGCTGATGGCACCCTTGATTTGATCTTCTCTACAGTGCGGAGAGGTGGTGGCCTGGTGCTAAACACGTCCGCTTAGGAAACGAGAGAATCTGGGGGTGGGGGCACGCGATCGAATCCCTACACATTTACGCCCGAAAACGGAGTATGGCTGCCTACATGGTGGGGTTTAAAAACAAAACAAAAAACGGTCATATGCGTAAAAGCCCTTTCGTGTATATACGAGTGAACGTGGAGGAGTTGCAGCCCATGAACGCAGAAGAGGAGTATCCCCACATTCATCAAAAATTTCTTTTCCTCCTCTATAGACCTTGAGTGGTGGACTGGACGCTAGTCATTCGGATAAGACTTTAAAGCGAGATCCCGTGTGCAGCATGTACTTTGCACGCGTAAAAGAACCCACGGTAACAAAACGGGCTGTTCCTGGCAAAAATTATGTAGAAAAATCTATTTTGATAGTAAAACAAACAAATACACTTGCACTATTTTGTTAGAAAACAACAACAACAACAACAACAAAAAACCACACACTTGCACAAAGAAAAAAGACACACACAAAAAGTTGTGCTTGTACTGTTTTTGTGTATGTTGTGAGTCTTGTTCAGAGAAATATGAAATGCCCTTCATGTTCGGCTTAGTTGTAGAGACTATAACTGACAGATTTTTTTTAACAGGCATTCAAATGACGAAAAAATCATATTATAAAACCAGTGTATCGACCACAGCAAAGATGATAAGCGTCTTTATTTGAAAACTACTGTTTTTCTTCAGTGACGTGGCAGAATATTCTATTCAAGAATAATGACATATGGTGAGCAGTATTGTATCTCATGTAGGTCTAGACTGTGTCAGAAGGTTCAAAGACATTTGTTGTTGTTTTTTTGCCGACTAACAGACAATCCTTATAGTGTTCATTTGCAGTGTATGGCTTACTCACTGAAGCTGACACTGAAACTGACACTTCTCAACCGCCTAGACTGTCTGTACGACCGAGACAAACTTCAAGCTTAGACATTATAGAACAGAATCTTTCTGAAAGGTGTTGCAATTATTTCGCGAGGATGAGAGACGAGTACTAATAATCAATAACTAGTGTGGCCAACTTTGTTTTGATGCAGTTCAGGTGTAGACCCTGGCGCCTTCTTGATCTATGTCCCTGAAAGAAAGAAAGAAAAGATTAAAGAAAGAAAAGATGAAAGAAAGGTGGAGAGAGAGGCAATGAGAACTCACACAATACTACACAATAATATGCAAAGCAAATACAATACAAATCAAATACAATACAACCTTATTAATCTAAATAGGAAATGATAACAATGTGCTTTGGTTAAGCACACACCAGAACATTAACATTAAAACCACAAGAGCAATAAAAGGACAAGCACCATCACTTTCCCATCTCCCCCTCCTCCCCCCCTCCCTCCCCCCTACCCTCCCACGCCCCCCCCCCACCCCACCCCCCCAACACCTCACCGTTGTAGGACAGAGCACTACACTATGATCCAGCCAAAATAGTCATCCACCCACTGTGTTCCTGTTCGATGCTAGCGCACGCCCCCACCCGCACCCCCCCCCCCCCCCCCCCCCCCCCCCCCCTCCCCACCCCCCTTACACACATACATAAACCAGTAACCAGCACAGGTAAAAAGATGCCAACCTATATCGAACAAACTGGCATTAGCACGTCCGGAGAGGAGTGGGGGTTAGGGGGTAAATGATAACCCGTACCCTTCAGTTTTGTTGTTGTTGTTGTTTGCTTGTTTTATTTATTTATTTTATTTTTTTTGTGTGTGTGTGTTGCGTGGTTTGAGAGAGAGACATAGAGAGAGAGAGAGAGAGGGAGGGAGAAGCCTTCTAAATTTGCCTACTCCTCCGTTCTGTCCAGTCAAATACTGATTCCTGTCAATTGTCCCTCCAGCCAATGCACGTGGTGGGCAACGTTGTGAATATTAACAATTTCAGTCCTCGCTCAAAATTGCGGGGTTTTTTTGTTTTGTTTTGTTTTTGTTTGTTTGTTTTTTGTTTTTTGTTGTTGTTTTTTTTTCTTTTTGCGTGTCGACATTTGTTGTCCTGATATGTTTGTATACACTGAAATGTAGATATGCATACACAAATAAATAAATATATAATAATTCCATCCATCCATCCATTTATTCATCATCGATTCATTCATGCATACGGCACCTGTATAAATGTGCTACAAGGTTGTATACTCGTACACGTGTGCTGAGAAGAAGAAAAATGAACACTTTTATGAATACCAAAAGAAGTCTTTCCGCTCTTTCTTCTCTTACCGCCCTTTCGTTAACGTGTGCTGTGTACCATTAGTTTAACAGAATATCACTAAGGAAGCCGTAAATGAGGTACATCGGTCCAATTCAGTTCAGTTTCTAAAGGAGGTGTCACTGCGTTCGGACAAATCCATATACGCTACCACATCTACTAAGCAGATGCCTGACCAGCATCTTAACCCAACGCGCTTAGTCCGGCCTCGAGGGAGAATGAATAGATAAATAAATTGAAAGATATGAAAACGAATAAATAAATGATAACATGAATACATACATACATGAATACATAATACATATATCAAATACACAGACTGAAATTGAAACTGATGCACATCGTTACATCTGTAGCATAAACAGTTTTGAATCTTACATAAAAATATATTCATAGCGGCAGAAACTGAACTGATACGATATATATATATATATATATATATATATATATCTAAGCCGATCTCCCAAGTATGGCCTTGAACAGTATTGCATTTACTTATCTATTTATTCGGAAGAAATTTTCAAAGTTTCAATCGGGGAAAGAAAGCGGGGGAGATGTGCTTTGATTTATTTACTCTTTTTTTGTTTGTTTGTTTGTTTGTTTGGGTTTGTTTTGTTTGTTTTTTTCTTTGTTTTGTTTTTTTCTTTGTTTTGTTTTGTTTGTTTGTTTGGGTTTTTGTTTGTTTGTTTGTTTGTTTGTTTTGTTTTGTTTGTTTGTTTTGTTGTTTTGTTTATTAGTTTTGCTTCTTCGCATTTCGGGAGAGAAGATATAGAGACAGAGAGAGAGAGAGAGAGAGTGAGACAGACAGACAGTCAGACAGACAGACAGTCAGACAGACAGACAGACAGACAGTCAGACAGACAGACAGACAGACAGACAGACAGCCAGCCAGACAGACAGACAGACAGAGCATTATCAATTTCTCTTAGTTCCCTTGCCCCCACGCTCTTTTTTCGAATTCAGCTGCCCCCCTCACCCCCCACCCCCACACCCCCCGCCCCCCACCCCCTCTCCCCACAGCACACACACACACACACACACACACACGACACACGACGTGACAAAATGGCGGAGACTACACTCAGCAGATAATTTCTTCGCGGTACGAAGTTGTCGCAGACGTTTTGCAGACATGAGAACAAGAAAATCGAGCGGGAAACCAGTTGCAGCTGCACACAGTAAAACCGCTCAGAACAATGAGGCGACCGGACTCCTCCTTAAAACCGGTGAGTCCGTGAAGGTTTTGCGAAGCGAGTCTGGGAGTACTGAACGTACAAAGCGGTTGTCTAATCCCACCGACACGAGTTCCACGACTACAAGACCCATGAGCAATCTCAGTTCCATTCCCGAGATGTCCGACACGATCATGGATCTAAGAAAAATAATAATGGTTTTGTGTGATCGTGTCTCTTCCCTGGAAGCAACTGTACGGGGACAACAGGAGCCAACAAAACGTTGCAGAATGGAACCTGTTTCCATGACAACACAGGCAACACAAACTGAAAGCCCCAGTCTTAGCCCCAGCCCCAGCCCTACACCTACCTACGCCGACGTGGCCAGAGTTCCCTCACCTGAGAACCCGGCAGCAGACAAAAAACGAGCAAGCCACCAAGACAAAACTGCCCTTCAAAAGAAGAAAAAAGAAGTTGAAAAATCGGTGACGTCTTGTGACGAAAAGACGATGGATGACGTAAAAAGTACAAAGTCTGGAATTACATGCTCTGCGCAGAAAGAAGAAAACGGGGAATTACCCAAGGTAATAATTCTCCATGATTCCGTGCTCAACCGTGTGCAGGAAAACAGACTGGGCAGATCATACCACTTCAAAGCCTCCATGCAAAAAACCCACACAGTGTCTGAAACCAGAAATTTACTTCAAGCTGTCACCACCACAGAGAAAAAGCCTGAAGCTGTTGTCATTCATTGTGGCATCAACGACTTAAGATCAAAAGATACAACAGAAGTCAGTAATTTCTTTACCTCAACATTGAAAGACACTGCAAAGAAAAATCCAACAACAAAGTTCATCGTAAGTTCAGCAACCACCGTCAAAGATTCAAAACTGGAGGTCAAGAGACAACTGTTCAACGCAATGGTGGCTTCGGAACTGTTTGACGAAAAAAACATATCATTTATAAAGAACGACAACCTCAAGACCAACGCCCTCAGAGACGCTGTCCACCCCAACGGCAGAGGAGCCAGCATCCTCGCAGGAAACATCGGGCGACATGTTCGAGATCTTCTCTGGGAAACACCGAAGAAATCAACACGCAGAGCCAGGTTCCACCATCACCAGAACCCCGCCCCCTTTCATCACAGCTGGTACAATCCTTACGACGCACTGATGGACTGTCCAGTGTTTTATTAACATTTGCGTCAACTTCTGCCTGGCACTGATAAACTTTTGTGCTGAGCGATATTCTTGTTTTGCTGAGTGACCTTTCTTCCTGCCGTTTGCAAGTGCATTTTTTGTTGACAATATTTAGACTATTATTTTTGTTTCCCGTTTCCTTTCATTTACGGTTTATTTTCACCATCATACAGTTTGATTTATTCATAGTATTGATAACATTATTTGCCTATCTGATAGGAAAGATAATCAGTAATGAAAAAACAAACGCAATTGCAAATTAGGCTGCTCCAGTGGAACTGCAGATCTATTCTATCTAACCTGGCCTATTTGAAACATTTTCTAGCATCAAGTAAGTGTGATGTTTTGATTCTGCAGTCACTTAATATCAGTGCATGTAAGCTTCCCAAACTTCCAAATTATTATTTTCCACCAGTATATGAAACTGGGAACGAGGGCAAGAAGATAAGTACTGCTATTTATATACTTAGGGAATTACAGTATAATCTATGTGAGTCTCCTGTTTTAAAATCTATTGCAAGCTTTGACATACACTCTTGTGCAGCTACAGTAAAATTTAGCAACAAGCTAATTCTTAACGTACTTTCCGTTTATCTTCCGAAAGGTCCAAACGATCGAAATACTGAGTGGCTTAGAACATTACAAGAACAACAGCCTGGTAAATGGGTAATAGCTGGTGATTTCAATGCTCACGCTCCATTCTGGGAAAAGGACTGTAAAACTGTAACAAGCAATCGGTTAATAGAAAACATCACAGACAGCCCCTTTTATCTTATGAATGATGGTAGTGTTACTAGAATTCCTGACGTCTCAAAACACAGACCAACAGCAATTGACCTGACACTAATATCCCCGGAGCTAGTCCCATCATGTACCTGGGAAACACATAAAGACACATTGGGAAGCGACCATGTGCCTATCATCATTACAATCGCTGATGATGATAATCAGCCTGATAATAACGTCGACATAATTCCAAAATATAAATATAAAAATGCAAATTGGGATTTATTTCAAAACATTCTTACCTCTCACGATTTTGAAAAACTTGAGAATGAGAGTGTAGATGTAATGTATTCAAATTTTACAGAAGCTGTGTTATCAGCAGCTGATATGTCGATACCAAAAGTAAAGGCTGTGAAGTCAGGTGACCGTTCAGGCAATGTCTGGTGGAATGATGCATGTGAAAAGGCAGTTAGTTACAAGAAAGAAACATTTAAGAACTACCTCGCGGACAGTAAGCCCCCAAACCACAAAGAAATGAAGAAAGCAAACACTCAGAGTAATATGACTGTAGCCCAAGCTAAAAAAGATCATTGGTCATCATTTTGTTCACAAGAAATTTCAGATCATAAAGACTTTAATAAAGTTTGGACAAAAATGAAAGAAATGAAAAATGGAATAAAGTTACCAAGTTGCCCAATATCAAATGACCCACAAAACAAGTTTCTATCAGATCAGGAAAAGGCAGAAATCTTTGTTGAAATGTTTGCGAAAAATAGCAAATACGAAGGCTTATCACCTGAGTGTAAAACACACAGAGCCAGGGAAGAAAATAGTGCTTTATACAGTGATCCCATTCCGCAAAATGACTTGTGGTTTAATTCTCCTATTACATATGAGGAGTTACAATCCGCTATAGCTTCCCTTGGCAATAAAAAAAGTTCAGTTGGAATCGATGCACTATCGAATGTGATGCTAAAACACATCCCAAAAAATTGTATCGTTTTCCTACACAAAATATATCAGAAATGTTGGACATCTGGAACTGTACCACAGATATGGAAAACATCAATAGTTGTACCGGTTTTAAAAGCAGGAAAACCTAAACGTAATAAAAAATAGTTACAGGCCTATTGCTTTGACCTCGCATGTCAGTAAATTAATGGAAAAAATAGTCCTGTTTAGAATTATAAGTTACTGCGAAAAATACAATATCATTCCAGTGAACCAGGCTGGATTTAGAAAAGGAAGATCAACGGTTGAACACCTAGTAAAGATTACAACTCAAATAAAACATCAGTTTGCCCGCAGAAAAAGTGTCCTCGCAACGTTTTTTGACGTAAAAAAAAAGCCTACGATCAGGTTTGGCACAAACGTCTATTATTCAAACTGAAATCAGTTGGAATATCTGGTAATCTCTATGAGTATATAAAAAGCTTTTTATCTAATAGAATTATTCAAGCAAGGGTGGGAACACATTATTCTTTGCCACATAAACTTGACATGGGAATTCCACAGGGCTCAGTTATAGCCCCTATTCTCTTTAATATTCTTATTCAGGATCTACCAAAGGCATTGTCAAATCGTGTAGTTTTAGTACAGTATGCTGATGATATATGTATGTGGATGGGTGTCAATCTAAAAAAGTCAACCCCACAAAGAGCACAGAATTATATACGTCGTTTGTATCAGTCTGATCTCGATAACATTGGTAACTATATGTTTGACAATGGTCTAGCTTTGTCGACTGAAAAAACATGTATGATGTTGTTTAATTCAGGTGGTAACCCATCTAGCACACCCATTTTTAAATTACTTGGTGACGTCATTGATTATAAACAGGTAGTGAAGTTTTTAGGCGTTTATCTTACTTCAAAGCTGACATGGAACATTCACTTTGATTACATCTTAACAAAGGCAAGGAAAAGTATCAATTTTATGAAAATTATAAGCCGCTTACCCTGGGGAATGGATACAAAAACATTGATTCATCTTGCCATGGCCCTTGTAAGATCTAAGATAACCTATGCACAAGAAATATTTTTCAGTGCACCTAAATATCTATTACAAAAGATTCAAAGTGTAGACTGTAAGGCTATCAAAATTGCCCTCGGAGTGCCCTCTCATGCATCCAATCAGGAAACATACAAAACAGCCGGAATTCTTCCCTTAAATGAACATCGTGAGTTAGCAACAGCAAAATTCGCTGTGAGGTACACTTCAATGACAAAAAATTTCATTGCTGATGAACTGACAGTAAGATCAGACATTGATTTTCCTAAAAGAGCTAAAGCCATCTCTTCACAAGAAACAGTTGCAACTTACATTTCAAATCTGTTAAAAGAATCTGAAGTTAACATGAAAGAGTTAGCTGCAAAACCACATCATTCTCCTGTTCCTTTTTGGGAAATGTTGAAAGCGGATTTTGATATCACTTATTCTGAAACAAAAAAGGAAGAAAACATCAATATCACGACAAGTACTGCCAGAATTCATATAACAGAAAAATATCAGAATCATCTCCATGTATTTACAGATGGATCTGTTCTTGATGACAAAAACGCTGGTGCGGCTTTCTATATTCCTGCCTTTAAAGTTGAAAAATCTTACTTTATTGGAAAACACCTTTCCATATTCACAGCTGAGCTAATTGCTATTATACAAGCTCTGAACTACTTAGTGAGCCATCAAATAGTTTTCTCGAAAATAGCATTCTTTGTTGATTCCAAATCAGTACTTTATGCTCTAGAACTATTCAGCCTTGAAACAAGACCTGACTTAGTTATTGAGGCAAATCATTTGGTACATTGTTTAAGGATTAAAGGGACTGAGGTAAGTTTTTGTTGGGTGCCTTCTCATGTGGGCATTCTTGGCAATGAAACTGTTGATAAAGCAGCTAAAAGAGGAGCGCAAGATTCAGAACAATCGACAAAAATCCATGTCCGTCTCTCCGTAAAAGAGGCATACACTTTGTTAGAAAAATCAGCATGGGGTCGATTTCATAACCGATGGAAGTTAAAGTTTTTAAACCATAAAGGAACATTATTCCCCGAGAATATTATTAAAGAAAAGATACCGAATCCATCAGCTTGCTATACAAGATTAATAACCTCTACTTTCTTCCGTATAAAACTTGATGCGCTGAAGATAAAGTATAGTAAAAATGTTACATGCATCTGTGGTAAGCAGTTCAGCTTGCATCATTGTTTGTTTCACTGCCAGCAGTTACGTACCTTCTTGCCCAAGTATTTCAAAGAGAATAATAATTCTGCAGATGATTTTTGTAAAGTTATTTCTGACGAGGTTCTTATGGTCGAACTTTCACAGGCATTAGTTCATAGCCCTATTTCTACATTCCTTTAATGCACTTCAGAATTGTGTTAATGGTTTCTGATTATTATAATTATTATTATTGAATTGTTACTGTTAAATGTAATAGCATGTTAGTTATACCCCATGCCCCCACCCCACCCCACCCCACCCCACCCCACCCCTTTAATTTTTTTTTTTTTTTTTTTTTTTTAACGTCTAATATCACTGATAGTGAAAAGACGCTAAACAAAAGAACGAACGAACACACACACACACACACACACACACACACACACACAAGTTACGAAATAATCGTTGATGCCTTCAAAGAAAGTGGAATCTACAAAGGCTGCCTTGGACGAAAGGAGTGTGGGGATGGTGGCAGGTAGGAGGGGAGGGGAGAAGGCTACGGGGCGGAGGACAGTGGATGATCTTGCAGAGCATTCCAACGCACCAGAAAGCAGAATGCATTCACAGACTTCTTCCTTTGATTAAGCTTTCTCTTTTCTCTTTCTTTTTTTTTTTTTTTTTTTTTGCTTCTTATTTTTCTTCTTTTTCTTCTTTTTGGTTTTGCTTTTGTTTGATAATAACAAATGTTTGATGATAACAAATACATGAATACATATTCATGTTTGAAAAGCACAAAATTAATATAGCCCATGAATATTATGTACTCAAGTTCGTGCATTCGTACTTAATATCTACATGTATGTATTTGTGTGTGTGTGTGTGTGTGTGTGTGTGTGTGTGTGTGTGTGTGTGTGTGTGTGTGTGTGTGTGTGTGTTTTCACGCGTCTGCGCGCAAACATGCATAGCCGCTAACATTTTGAAATTTATATTTCGGAGTTATTCAAAACTCAGTCTGTATCCACAGCCTTACAGGGATACGCCAACGCACGGAGATTGTTCGGAGGAGAGAAACTACAAAACAAAACAAAACAAAACCAAAAAAAGTTCAAGAAAATAATAATAATAATAATAAAAAAACATTCTCTTTGGAGCTTTCTTGACAGCTACTTGCTTAATCTATTTACTTTTAATTTCCAGGCTGTCTTTCTAGCGCCTCGCCTCCACCTTTCCCCCCCCGACCCCCTCTCTCTCTCTCTTTCTCTTTGTCTTGTGGACAGCTTGTGATCATGTCCCCCCCCCACCTCTCTCTCTCTCTCTCTCTCTCTCTCTCTCTCTTTGTCTTGTGGGCAGCTCGTGGTCATGTCTAACATTGAAGGAAAAACGCAGCAAACATTTACGACCTTTTGAGAGTCTTCTCATGGATGCACTTGAAAGGGGAGAAAAGAAAAAACAGGAGAAAAAAAAAACACACACAAAAAAAAACAAACAAACAAACAATTGAAGATCAATCCATAGAAAAATAATCACGAAAGAGTGATTCACCTTTGTTAACTCATTTTGTAAGAACAGTTTTACCTTCCTTGTGTGTATTTGTTTTGTATGCGTTTTGTGATATCTGAAAATGTGTCATTGTCCCCGCAATTATCTGTTTACGCTGTTTCGAAAGTGGTAATAAAGTAGTTTTATAGGAAAGGGTAAAAACACAGATATAATGTCACACTCTTTTGACTGTAATTCAATGTAATATCAAATTGCTAGAGAAAGATTTTTTTTTTTTTTTTTTTTTAATCAGCGATCGTTTTTCTAATTATATTCCTTTTTTTCTATTTTATTTTTTTCTTATTTAATTCTATTTTGGTTTAGTTTGTTTTATTCCATCTTATTTCATTTAACTCATTTTATCATTTCTCTTTATTCCCTTTTTTCTTTCTTTAAATAAATACGTATCTTATTTCGTTTCGGTTCATTTTATTATTTTCGTTTTTCATGTTACGTTACTTTACTTTTGGAAAGGCTGTCTGTGTTGAATATATGTTTTGTTTGTTTTTTTTGTGTGTGTGTGTTTGGTTTTATTTTCAGATTATAGTGAAAGAATTTTAGGTATAAGACGAAAATGGGGATGAGGATTAGGAGCAAGAGGAGAAGAAAAAGAAGTGGGAAGAGGAGGCAGAAGAAGATTGAAGAAGAAGAAGAAGATGATGATGATGATGATGGTGAAGAAGAAGAAGAAGAACAACAACAACAACTACTACTACAACAACAACAAGGAGCAGGTGGAGGAGGGGGAAGAAGGAGAAAAAGGAGGAGGAGGAGAAGAAGAAGAAGAAGAAGAACAACAACAACAACAAGGAGGAGGAAGAAGAGGAGAAGGAGGAGGAAGAAGAGGAGGAGAAGGAGGAAGAAGAAGGTTACCATTGTGTTGACAGGCAGACTGTGGAACAGTGATCTTCTGTTAGAATGCCGAAGCTAGAACCAGAACATTCGTTACACTGTCTCGGCGGATGGTTGGCTGGGCAATAGCGTGTTTGCTGAGAAATGGAAGAACCACCCTCAGCGTTGTTAGTTACGGCAGCAAGTCTCGAGAGACGAGCCAAACTTTTCGATTCCAGACAGATATCCCCCCCCCCCCCATGCCTTCCCCCTCCCCCGCCCCCCTTCAACCCTCCCCCCAACATCCCTCCCCCCCGCACCCTTCCCCCCCCCCCCCCCCCCGATCCCCTCCCCCCACACATACAACCCGCCGACTTGATCTAAACTCTCCTTGGAGCGGATTTGATGTTTGTCGCGCACAGATTTCTTTGAGCATCTTTGTGAAGTCATTGTCGAAACGACAGAACTTTTGTTGTTGTTTTTGCTTTCTCCATCTGGACTTGTTGACTTACTTGTGTAAACAAAGTGAGTCTATGTTTTAACCCGGTGTTCGGTTGTGTGTGTGTGTTAAACTTTAACATTGCCATTTTCTTTGGAAATACTTTGTCT
>NC_134876.1:1781516-1809016 GCF_041734735.1 Babylonia areolata | reverse complement strand
TGTCTGTCTGTCTGTCTGTCTCTCTCTCTCTCTCTATTATTTTTTTTTATTTGGAAGGGGGGGGGGGGGGGTGCGGAGGGGGGTAGGCACAAGGATATGGATTTTGAGGGATATGTGTTTGTTGAGATGGCAAAATAGATATGGGAACACACGAGGTTGTCTTTGAATTAAAAATTAGTTTTTTTTTTTTTTTTTTTGTCGTTGTTCGGGATGCATCGGTACTGGAAAGCACGTTTTGTCCGGGTTATATTGACTTTGTATGTATCATTGTTGAGGAGCTAACGTTGACAGAAATTGCGTCGACTCGATTCTTTCTTAATAGTCACTTTATGGCGCGTCAATCATATATATATAATAGGATTTCAATATTACTAATAAACATTCTTTCATAATTGAGTGTTAATTGAACTTATATAAAACAAGTTGGAATATAATTTGATCTGTTTACTTCAGCTTGATTTTTGCACTGCCCTTGGCAGGTTCACCAAGGCAACATCTATTGTTATTTTTATCTTTTGCATTAATACGATTGTCTGTTTTGATGTGCTGTCTTTGTCTCTGTACTTATTGTAATGCACCTGTATTTGATTGCAAAGATGAATATGATGTTTGCTTTTCTTTTGCAATCATACTTAATTTGACAATGTCCGCAATGATTACACGCGAAATATACTTACTTATTTTGTTATTTATTGAAGTTATTTCTATCAAGGAGGATTCATCGAAACATGATTATACATTTGTTGATGTTCTGGTTATGATATTATATTAGACCACGCAGTAATTGAAGGTAAACTGGATAGACTAAGAACGGCATATACACATGATGGATGATATAATTAAGGTTATTTCTATGAATTGTCAAGGCCTGGCCAACCCACAAAAAAGAAGAGATGTCTTCCACTATCCAAGCAATAAAAATGGTTCAATCTGTCTTCTGCAGGACACCCATTTTAACCCAAGGATTGAACAATATGTTGGATCTGAATGGGGATACAAATGTTACTTTGCTTCCCACACATCTAACTCAAGAGGAGTAGCTATATTATTTGAAAATAATTTTGAATTCCAATTAAAGAAAGTATACAAAGATCCTGAAGGGAACTATATATTTGCTTCTGTCCGTATTAGGGAAAAAGACTATTTGATCATTAGTATTTATGGACCAAATAGAGATAATCCAGACTTCTATATTGAAGTAGAAAAACACATGCTTGAAGTAGGCTACGAAAACCTTATCACTGGGGGAGACTGGAATCTTGTGTTGGATCCAACTTATGACTACTGTAATTATAAACACGTGCATAATGTAAAAGCTCATGAGCAAGTTGATAGTATGATAGTTAATTTAGACTTAGTTGATATAAGGAGGGAACTTAATCCTGAAACTAGAAGATATACGTGGCGAAGAAATAATCCTCTTCAACAAAGTCGTTTAGATTTTTTCCTGATATCAGACTTTTTGTGCTGTTCTGTAAAAGATGCAGATATAAATCCTGGTTATAGGACAGATCACTCTATGATAACGTTAACAATTACTTTTTAAAAAAAAGATGTAAAAAGAAATACTTTGTGGAAATTTAATTCTTCTCTCTTAAAGGATAAATTATTTGTAGAAGAAATAAAGGAGGTAATAAAAAATGTTACAGAGGAATATGCAGCTTTACCCTATTCTCGGGGAAGTCTCAGTAATGTTCCAAAACACGAAATTGAGCTTACTGTACCGGATCAACTGTTTTTAGATGTCCTGCTTATGAAGATAAGATCTACAACAATTGCCTTTGCTACAATGAAAAAGCGTGTAACTGGTGAACGCACGAAAGAATTAGAACACAATATAGAATGTCTTGAAATGAAAGCCACATTAACAGAAGAAGAAAGGCATCAGCTTAACAATGATAAAGAAGAGTTAGTTAAAATCAGAGAAAAACATATGGAAGGTGTTCTTCACCGATCACGGGAAAGGTGGGTAGCTGAGGGAGAAAAAATAACAAAGTATTTTTGTAATCTTGAAAATCGTAATTATGTCAGTAAACAAATGAGGAAATTAACTTTAAGTAACGGGGATAAAGTAGTAGACAGTAAAGAAATTATCAAAGAAATTAAACGCTTTTACGAAAATATGTACTTCAAGAAACAAGTAGAAGACTGTGAAGTATCAGAGTTAGTCGATAATATTCCAAAATTAACAGAAGTAGAAAAGTCTTCGTTAGAGGGAGAACTAACACTAGATGAAGCAACTTATGCATTAAAAAGTATGAAAAATAACAAGAGCCCTGGTTCGGACGGATTCACGGTAGAAATTTTCAAGTTTTTTTGGCAACAAATTGGTGTATTCGTAGTAAGAGCACTAAATGATAGTTTTCGAAGCGGTCAACTCTCACCACGTCAGAGGGAAGGCATTATCATATGCATTCCTAAAGAGGATAAAGCAAAGGATTTACTTAAAAAGGCCAATCTCTCTCCTTAATGTTGTTTATAAAATAGGCTCAGCGTGTATTGCGGCTAGAATAAAATACGTACTTCCTGCGTTGATAAATGAGGATCAAACTGGGTTCATCGCTAACAGATTTAGGGAACAATGTCCATCTAATCTATGATATTATTAACTATTTAAATCGGGAAAGATTTCATGGTCTGCTTCTGTGCCTTGATTTTGAAAAGGCCTTTGACTCTGTTGACTGGAGTTTTATGTTCAAAGTCCTTCATGCGTTTGGCTTTGGTGAAGACTTTTGTAGATGGATTTCAGTGTTCTATGATAACATTAAGTCGTCTGTCTCTGTTAACGGTCATATGTCACAGTGGTTTCCTATTTCTAGAGGCTGTAGACAGGGTGACCCAATATCTCCTTATTTATTTATTTTATGTGTCGAAATCCTTGCTGTTATGATAAGGGAAAATGATAATAATTATACAAGGAATTAGAATTGGTGATTATGAATATAAGATATTGCAATATGCTGACGACACTGAACTCTTATTACATGATAATAAAAATACTTTCGTGGAAGTGATGAATACTATTAACACATATGGGAAAAAATCTGGTCTCTTTCTGAATGCTACTAAAACAAATGCTATATGGCTGGGAAAACTAAGGAACTGTTCAAAGCGTTATTTCCCTCATTTAAACATTAAATGGAATCCCCCTCAGTTCAAAATACTTGGCATTTGGTTCACAAACGATTTAGAACACAACGAGGAAATAAATCTGAAATGTAAATTTGCAGAAATCAAGACTTTGTATAAAATATGGTTAAAACGACAAGATTACCCCCCTAAGAGAGTTGCAGTGCTTAAATCTTTGATTTTGTCCCAAAATCGTCCACTTGTGGATATTGTTGCCAAATCCTCCTGACACCATGATAGACATGATTCAGAAAACAGTGTTTCAGTTTGTATGGAATAAGAAACAAGATAAAATTAGTAGAAACACTGTTGTTAAAGGAATTGATTGGACGCTTCTGTTTCATGGTGTGCAAATTTTATGTTTTCTGGATGGATGTGAAAAAAACGTGCTAGTTCAGGGCCGTGGGACATTTTGGGTCATCCTGTCTTGATGATGTCATGCTATGTTTGTGTAGTTATGCTTTTGATAACTGATCATGAAAAGGTAATGGCAGTGGAGACTGGTTCAGACATAGTTGCCTGAATCTTTGCAGTTGGACAGAAACCAACAAATTATCCTGAAAACAGCTTACTTCAGGTGGTTGTTGTGGCAGTGTGGTGTACTGAAAAAATTATAACCTTTTAGCCTTTTT
Source organism: Babylonia areolata (assembly GCF_041734735.1). Classification (NCBI taxonomy): domain Eukaryota; kingdom Metazoa; phylum Mollusca; class Gastropoda; order Neogastropoda; family Buccinidae; genus Babylonia; species Babylonia areolata. The sequence continues at coordinate 1,805,255 of NC_134876.1, read as the reverse complement.
TCTGACTTGTCAGTTTGCATCAAGCTCTTCCCACACCCTCTTCAACCCTGCCATCCCCATCTTAACCCCAATCTCTACTTGTTTATTTCAATTACTTGAAGATCCAAATCGCACCATGCTCAAGCCACCCCCTAGCCCTCTAATCCACTCACACCTCTCTCAGGCTACACCTCCCTTCCCAGTTCTTCCCTCTCCATACAACTGCTGGACACTGTTCAGAAACAGTGCTTAACTCATGAAATGGAGTTGGGCAAATACAGCTGAAAGAATGAGATCATTCTTCAGTTACAACATCTGTTCCATTTTCTACTTCTTAAAAATGGTTGGATATTTAATTTGATTTTGTCTGTGGCTATGTGTTCTGTAGTTTGTCAATGTCATGTTGTTTTCACTTACTCAGTATCAGAGGAGCTGAGAAAATGTTATGTTGTGTGTACGCTTTAACAAAAGGTTTGTGTGAATTGTTTTACAGCAAATAATGTTAGAAGTATGACTAGCAAAAAAGTGTACTGTCAGACACTGCATAATACAAGTGATCTATTATGTATGATTTTCATTGTGTTACTACATCGTCAAGAGAGAGATAGAAGGAAGATTACTGGATGTCGATGTTAACAAGATACCACAGTACTACAGACAATTCCTACTCTTCATTATCTGCTTTGAGAAGACATCAACACGAAATCCATGTTTCGTCAGTCCATGCTACTGTTCAGCTCAGATGAACTTCTGAAACATGTGAATTCTCTTTCTTCTATTCCTCTCAGTCTCAAGTATTTCTTCTGCATTGTATTACCGACATGGATAAGCAAGTATTTCGCTGGCCCTTCATGGATTACAATAAACAGGATATTATGGTACTTATCTTGGTATAAAAAAAAAGAGAGAAGAAGAAGAAAAAAAAAACGAAAAAAAAAGAGAGGAAGACAGTTTGGTCAATAATGTGATGTCTGTCCCGAAAGAAAACTTTCCACACATCCCGTGGGTTTCAGTTAAAAAAAACCAAGACTTTTTTTAATTTTGCTCCTTCTTTTTTCCTTCCACAAAACCCAAATACACCCTATCCGTAAAAAACTGTCGTGTTTGGGGGGGTTTTCTTTTTGAGCGGGGAAATTTTGGCGGGGGCTACCCCCCCGAGGGTTTTTTTTGTTTAACTAAATAGGGAGAGGGGACGCAGTAAATGGTGTGTTCCCCATCTCCAGCTAGGCCGGGCCGGCTACGGTAGGGGGTCCCCGGGAATAAAACCCTAACCCAAAACCCCGACCTTCCCTACGACACGCCCCCCCTTACCGGGGGGGAAAAAAAAAAGGAAATTTTGCTGGCGGGCCCGGGGGAAAGGGGGGGGGGAAGGGGCAAAACGGGAGGTGTTGGAGGGAAAGGGGGGGTTTGGGGGGGGGGGGGTGAGTCTCCCTTTTGGGCCCACGGGGCAGGAGGCGATCTAGACTTAAAAGCAGCCCCCAGCGATGGCTGTGAAACCTCCTGTGGCGTATTCCTTTTGGGGGATGGTAAAACGGGGAAAAAAGGGACTTTGTCTGTACTGCGTCCCTCCAAGCCGGTATATTTAGTTGAAAGGTGTTTTTTTTCCCTTTGGGCTCAGCCTGCTTTTGGGTAGGGGTTTTGTGTAAGACAGGGATGGGATTGTCAAAACGGGGATAAAATTTGGGGGAGAAAAGGGGAAAAGGGGTTGTGTGGGGCAGGGTTTGGGATTGCAGAAAAAGGGGATAGGAATGTGTCGACAGGGGAAGAGGGGGGTTCAGGCGGGGGAATAAAAGGGGTTAAGTTGTTCAGACGGGGTTTTAAAAGTTGTGTAAAACAGGGGATAAAGTGTCCCTGAAAGGGAAAAGATGTGCCCAAACGGGGAAAAAAGATGTGTAAAGGGGCAGGGGTAGAGGTGAGACAGGGATAGAGGTGTGTCGGGGCGGGGAAATAGAGGTGTCAGACAAAGGGGTTTAAGTTTGGGGTCAAAACGGGAGAGGTGGTCAGTGGGGGATAGGGGGTTGTCATGGGATAGAGGTGTGTAAACAGGGGATAGAGGTTTTTCGGGAAAAGGGTAGATTTTGTTTTAAGAGGAGATAAAAGTGTAAAGGAGGGGGATAGAGGTTTTGCCAGCCCGGAGATAGGGTGGTCAGAAAAAGGGTTTATAGGGGTGTCTCAGACGGGGGATAGAGGGGAAGAGGGAAAATAAAACAGGGTAAAAAGTGTGCCCAGACGGGGGATAGGGTGTCCCCCAGAAAAGGGGATAGGGGTGTCTCAGACGGGGATAGGGGGGTTCAGAGGGGGATATGGGGGTGTGCCCCAGGAAAGGGGAAAAGAGTGGATGGGAAAGTGCCCAGAAAAAGGGAAAAAGGGAAGGGGGTCAAAAAGGGGGAAAAGAGTTTTGTCGGGCGGGGGAATAAAGGGTTGTCGGGAAGGGGATAGGGATTTTCTGACAGGGGATAGAGGGAGGCGGGACAGGGATGGATGTGTCGGGCGGGGGTAGGAATGTTTTCAAAAGGGGGTTTAGAGGTGTGCCCGGGGGGGGTGGGGAAATTTTCAGCCCGGGGGATAGGGATGTGCAGACAGGGGATAAAGAAATTTCCCCAACGGGGGAAAAAGAGGTGTGTCGGGCAGGGAATAGAGGGGGAAGAGGGTGTCAAACAGGGTTTAAAAGATGAAAAGGGACGGGGGATAAAGATTGCCCAGACGGGGGAAAAAAGATGTGTCAAGGGGGTTTAAAAAGTGCCCAAGGTAAATAGGGGTTTGTCAGACGGGGGATAGGGGTGTGTAAGGCAGGGGAAAAAGGGGATTAGACGTGTTTAGAGAGTGTCAACAGGGAATGGGTCTCAGAAAAGGGGAAGAGAATGTCAAATAGAGTATAGAGGTTTGCCCGGCAGGGGGATGGAGCTGTCAGGCAGGGGATAGGGTGGATAGGGGTGTATCAAACAGGGATAAAGGATGTGTCAGACAGGGGAAAAGGTGTGTCAGGCGGGGGATAGAGGGGTCAGACGGGGTTTGCTTGTGTCAGGCGGGGGGATAGAGGTGTGTCAAAAACGGGGATAAAGAAAGATAAAAAAAGTCATACAGGGGATAGGGGTTTTGTCAGACGGGGAAACCAGGTGAGTCAAAACCGGGGATGGGAAAGGTTTTGGTGTCAAAACGGGGATAAAAAATTTTGGTCTGTAAGGATAGGGGAATTCAACGGGGAAAAAGGGATGTGTCAAGGGGGTTAGGGGTTTGGGGGTCAAACCCAAGGTTTAAAGATAGGGATAGAGGGTGGGGTCAGAGGGGGGAAGGGTTTGTGCCCAGACATTTGGGTTAAAAGGTGGGGTCAGATAGGGGATAGAGGTTTTAAACCATTTGGATAGGGTGTGTAACAGGGGATGATGTGTGTCAGACGGGGGAAAAGGGGTGTTTTCGACGGGGGTTTAAAAGGGGTGTGCCAGACGGGGGCCAGTTTGTGTTTAAAGGCCCCGGAAAAATTTTTGGGGCAGAAAAGGGGGATAAGGTTTTTTCCCAGAGATTGGTTGGAACGTGTGTCAGAGAGGGGGAAAATGATGTGTAAGACAGGGGATAGGGGTGTGTCGAGAGTGGATAAGATGGTTAGACAGGGATAGGGGGTTGTGTCAGCCCGGGGGAAAAGGGAGGTTTTTCAAAAGGGTGATACAGGTGTGCCAGACGGGGGAAAAAGATGTGTGTCAGACGGGGGATGGGGGGGTGTTTTAAACAGGGATAATGGGGTTTTCGGAAAAGGGGATAGAGGTTTTTCCCAGACAGGAAAAAAAAATGTGTCAAAAGGGGGATGGAGTTGTCGGGAAAAGGGGATAAAAATTGTGTCAACAAAAAAGAAAAAGAGGTGTGCCCGTTAGGGGAAAAAGGGGTGTGTCAGACAGGGATAGATGTGGGTTCAGAACCGGATGGGGGTGTGTCAGACAGGGGGAATACAGGTGTGCCGGGGCGGGGTTATAGATGTGTGTCAACGGGGAGGGGGGGGTTTGTGTCAGACAGTGGATAAAAGGTTTTGTCAGACCCAGGGTAAAGGTTTTTTCAGACAGGGGATACAGGTGTGCCAGAAAAGGGTATAGATGTTGCCCCAACAGGGGAAAAAGGGGTGTCCCAAAGACAGGGGTTTGATGTGGGTCGGACAGGGGATAAAAAAGTGTGGTAACAGTGGTTTAAAGGGTGTGTCAGAAAAGGGGATAAAAAATGTGTCAAACGGGGGTTTACGGGTGTCCCAAAGACGGGGAAGTTTTGGGGTCAGACGGGGGGATAGGGGTGTCCCAGAAGGGGATAATGTGGGGTCGGAAACGGGTAGAAGGTTTTAAAAAGGGGTAGAGGTTTTTGTCAGAAAAAAGGGGTAGGGTGTTTTTCAGCCCAGGGGGTACAGAGTGCCAGACGGGGGAAAAGGGGTGTGTCAACGGGGTTTGGGGGTGTGCCGGGACAGGGGAATAGATGTATGTGGACAGGGGAAATAGGGGTTTTTTGCCCAACCCGGGGGGATAAGAGGTTAAGGGTACCAGAGTTTTGGATAGGGGGTTTTTTTCCAGAGGGGGGGGGTTTGAAAGATGTGTCAGACGGGGGATAGAGGTGGTCAGACGGGGGGATTTTGGGGGATAGAGGTGTCCCAAGATTTGGATAGAGGTGGGGCCAGGGGAGTGGGTACAGTGTTTTCCGCCGGGGATGAGGGGTTTTTAAAGACGGGGGATATAGGGGAAATTTGTACCAGAAATTGGATAGGGGTGTGCCAAAAGATTTGGGTAAAGGGGTGCCCGACGGGGGATAGGGGTGTGTCAGCCAGGGGGAAATAGGGGATAAAAGGTGAACCAGAGAAGGAAAAGAGGTTTTGCCGGAACGGGGGTACGGGTTGTGTCGGGAACGGGGTTAGAGGGGGTTCAACGGGGGGAATAGGGGTGTGTCGGGACGGGGGGATACAGGTTGTGCCCAAGTCAGGGGATAGGGGTTGTCCCAGACAGGGGATAGATTTGTGCCCGACGGGGGAAATGGGGGGTGTCCCAAAACGGGGATAAAAGTTTTGTGGGGAACGGGTTTGGGGTTTGTTTTCCAAAAGCCGGGGGGAAATATAGGAAAGGGGTGAAAACCAGAGATTATAAAGGTGTGCCGGGAAAAGGGGTACACATTTTGTAAAGACGGGGGGTTAGAGGTGTGTCCAACGGGGGGGATTTTGGGGATAGAGGGTCAGAGCTGGATAGAGGTGGCCAGAAGGGGGTACAGGTGGTCAGACAGGGGAAAAAAGGTTGTCAGACGGGGGGATATAAGGGAAGGGGTTTTACCGATTGGTAAGAGGTGTGCCAGAGAGGGGTACAGGGTTTTCAGACGGGGGATAGGGGTTTTGTGTCAAAAGGGGGATATGGGGGGAAAGGGTGTACCAGGCCCGGGGAATAGAGGTGTGCCAGAGAGTGGGAAACAGGGGGGTCGGAGGGGGGATAGAGGTTTGGAAAGACAGGGGGATTTTAGGGGATAGGGGGGTTTCCCAGAGTTTGGGGTAGGGGTTGTGCCAGAGGGGGGTTTAACAGGTGTGTCAGCCCAGGGGAAAAGAGGTGGGTCACCCCGGGGGATTAGGGGATAAAGGGTCCAGAGATTGGTTTAAGGGGGTTTTTTGCCAGAAGTGGGTACAGGTTTTGGCCCAGACGGGGGATAGAGGGGTCAGACAGGGGATAGGGGAAATGCCCAACGGGGGGAAAAGGTTTTTCCAGTCGGGGATAGATGGGGCCAAAACAGGGGATAGGGGTTTTCGAAAGGGGATAAGGGGTGTACCAGAAAAGGGGATAAAAGTATGTCGGACCCCGGGATAGGGGTGTGTCGCCAGGGGGAAGGGGATAAAAGGGTTTTGTCCCAAAAAAATTTGGAAAAGGGTTTGTGCCAAAAAGGGGGTTTACAGATGTTCAAAACGGGGATAAAAATTTGTGTCGGGACAGGGGGATTTAGGGGGATAGGGGTTTTGTCCCAAAGGGGGACGGATAAGGTGTGCCGGGAGAGTGGGTAATTTGTGGCAACAGGGGATAAGGGGGGTGTCAGACAGGGGGATATGGGGGAAATAGGGTGAAACCAGAGATTGGATAGTGTGCCAGAGGTGGGACAGGTTTTCCCGACGGGGGATAGAAGGTGGTCAGCCGGGGGGAAAGGGGGTTTAGAGGGTCCCGGGAGATGGTTAGAGGTGTCCCAGACAGGGGGTACAGGTGGTCAAAAGGGGGATAGAGGGGTGCCCAGACGGGGGAAAAGGGGTATGCCCAGACAGGGGGAAAACAGGTTTGTCAGTCAGGGGAAAAAAGTGTGTGGGACAGGGGAAATTAGAGGTTTTCAGACAGGGAAACAGGGGTGTCGGGGACGGGGGATAATGGTGTGGGGAAGGGGTAGAGGTGTGGGACAGGGGATAGGGGTGTGTCAGACAGGGGTTAGAGGTTGTGTCAAATAGGCGGAATTGGTGTGTTGACAGGGGAAAAGGGTGTGCATAAAACCAAAAGGTGTGGAAAACAAAACGGGGGATAAAAGGTTGACAGAGAGTGGTTTAAAGTGTGCCAGATACGGTAGTTTCAGACAGGGGAAATAGAGGGTGTCAAACAGTGGAGGGAATTTGGGGTCAAAGGGGAAAAAAACCTTTTTGTCAGACGGGGTATATGGGTTTGTGTCAGGGGTAAAATTTGTGTCAGACAGGAGAGTGGGGTGTAAATGGGTAGAGGGTTTGAGAAAGGAGAGAGAGGTGGGCAGGAGAATAGGGGGGTTTTTCCCCCAAAGGGGAAAATAAAAAGTGTAGGGGAAAAAGGTGTGTCACTCAGGGATAGAGGTGTGTCAGATAGGCGGTAAAGGTGTATCTGACAGGTCATGTAGGTGTATCAGGGGATAGAGGTGTACCAGAGATTGGATAGAGGTGTGGTCAGACAGGGGATACAGTTATGCCAGACAGGGGGATAGCTGTGTGTCAGACACGGATAGAGGTGTGTCAGCCAGGGGGATATAGGGGATAGAGGTGTACAGAGATTGGAATAGAGGGTGTGTCAGAGAGTGGTTACAGATGTGTCCAGACAGGGGATAGAGGTGTGTCAGCATTCGGATAGGGGTGTGTCAGACAGGGGGATAGAGGTGTGTCAGACAGTCGATACAGGTGTGTCAGACAGGGGGATAGAGGTGTGTCAGACAGGGGATAAAGGTGTGTCAGACAGGGAATACAGTTATGCCAGACAGGGGATAGCTGTGTGTCAGACACGGGATAGAGGTGTGTCAGACAGGGGATAAAGGGTGTCAGACAGGGGGATAGCTTGTGTGTCAGATACGGGATAGAGGTGTGTCAGCCAGGGGGATAGAGGGGATAGAGGTGTACCAGAGATTGGACAGATGTGTGTCAGAGAGTGGCTACAGATGTGTAAGACAGGGGATAGAGGTGTGCCAGACAGGGAGATACAGAAGTGTCAGACAGGGGATTAGAAGTGTGTCAGACAGGGTATAGTGTGTGTCAGACAGGTGATACAGGTGTGCCAGACAGGGGATAGATGTGTGTCAGACAGGGGATAGGGGTGTGGTTAGACAGGGGATAAATGTGTGTCGGACCAGGGATAGAGGTGTTTCAGACAGGAGAAAGAAATGTGTCAGACAGGGGATAGGGGTGTGTCAGACAGAGGGATAGAGGTGTGTCAGATAGTGGATAGAGGTGTCAGACAGGGGATAGAGGTGTGTCAGATAGGAGTATAGAGGTAATTCAGATAGTGGATAGATGTGTTTCAGATAGTGGATAGAGGTGTGTCAGACAGGGGGATAGAGGTGTGTCAGATAGTGGATAGAGGTGTGTCAGACAGGGGGATAGAGGTGTGTCAGATAGTGGATAGAGGTGTGTCAGACAGGGGGATAGAGGTGTGTCAGATATTTGGTAGAGGTTGTCAGACAGGGGGATAGGGGTTTTGTGCCCAGATAGTGGAAAAGGGGTTTGTGTCAGCGGGGGGTGGGAGGTATGTCAGAACAGGAGAAAAGAAGTGGGCCAATAGTGATAGAGATGTGTCAAACAGGGGAAAAGGAGGGTGCCCGACGGGAGTATAGAGGTTGAAAAAGAGGTGTGTAAAACGGGGGGATAAGGTTGTCAGACGGGGGGTATAGAAGTTTTGTCAGATAGGATAGAAAAGTTTTAAAAACGGGGGAAATGGGGTTTGTGCCGACGGGGGATAGAGGTGTGTCAGAAGGAGTATAGAGGTGGTCGGGCGGGGGATAAAAGAAATTTTTTCAATAGTGGAGAGAGGGTGTCAGTTTATTTTGATAGAGGTGTGTCGGGAAGGGGAATAGAGGTGTGTCAGCCCGGGGGAGACAGGGGATAAAAAGATTGGTCAGACAGGGGATAGAGGTTTTTAAAGACAGGAGTTTAAGAGGTGTTCAAAAGGGGATAGAGGTAGAGGTGTGTCAGACGGGGGATGGGTTTTTGACGGGGGTTTAGGGGTTTGTGTCAGACAGGAAAATGGGAAGGGTGTCGGGGGATAGAGGGGGGTTTTCAGCCCAGGGGTTAGGGTGTGTAAAGACAGTTGATAGAGGTGGGGCGGGGGGATAGAGGGGGTCCAGGGGAAAAGGTGGGTCGGGACGGGGGATAGAGTAAAAGGGTGTGTAGGGGGGTTTGATAGAGGTTGTGACGGGGGATGGGGTGTGCCCGGGGGTTTGAGGTGTGTCGACAGGGGATAGAGGTGCCCTCAGGGGTGAGGTGTGCCCAGACGGGGGTTTAAAAGGTGTGCCCAGACAGGAAAATGGGGGTTTTTGTCAGGGGATGGGGTTTGTGTGGGGGAAATAGAGGTTTTTCCCAACAGGGGATAGAGGTGTGTCAGGGGGATAGAGGTGTGACGGGGGGATAGGGGTTGGGTAGTCGGGGGGGGTTAGAGGTGTGTAAAGGGGATAAAAGGTGGGGGGGTTTTCAACCAGGAGATAGAGGTGTGTAGGGGTTTGGGGGTGGTCGGGGGGATAGAGGTGTGGCAGGCGGGAGATAGGGTTTTGGGGGCGGGCGGGAGATAGAGGTGTTTTTCCGGGACAGGAGATAGAGGTGTGCCGGGGGGTAAGGTTGTGTAAGGGGATAGAGGGGGTGCCCAGACGGGGGAAATAAAAAGGGTGGCAGGCAGGAATAGGGGGTGTGCCCCAGAAAGGGGATAGGGGTTGTGTCAGACAGGAAAATGGGAGGGTGAAAGACGGGGATAAGGTGTGCCCAACGGGGAGATAAGGGTGCCCAGACAGGGGAAAAAAAGGTGTAAAGGGGGGAAAGGAGGTGTTCAGGGGATAGAGGTGTGTCAGAGGGGGGGATAGGGGGTTTTGGCCCAGGCAGGAGATAGAGTGGGGCGGGCAGGGGATAAAAGTATGTCAGATATTGGAAAAGGGGTGTGTCAAATATTTTAAATAGAGGTGGGGTCAGATGGGAAAAAGGGGTGTGTCGATGGGGGAAAACGGGGGAAAGGGGTTTGTGTCAGCAGGGGGATAGAAATGTTTTCAGACAGGGGATAGGGGTTTTGGTCAGCCCGGGGATAGAAGGGTGTCAGACGGGTTGATAGAGATGTGTCAGACAGGGGATAGAGATGTGCCCAGGTGAAGGGGGGTGTGTCAATGGGGGAAAAGAGGTGGTTCCCCGGTTTGATAGGGATTTGGTAGACGGGGGATAGAGATGTGTAAGACGGGGGATGAAGTGTGCAAAACGGGGGGATGGAGCGGTATCGGAAGCACGGGATTTTCCCGGACTTTTGCCCTTTCTCCATGTTTTCCCGGTCAGTTTCCCCCGTTATTTACTCCACAATCCTTTTTGGTCTTTTGCTTTTTTGCATCTGCCCATCTATTACTTCTATCTTTCTATCTATCTTTTCGCCCTGTCTGCCCCAAATCTGCCCTGTCTGTCTGTCATCATCTATCTACAAATCTATCTATCTTCTGTTAATTCGTCCACCCTTTCCATAAAATCGATAAATCATTTTCTGTTTGTATAAAGAAATGTTTTTTAATATAAAATTTATGTAATAAACTTTTTTGCACTCATATTTTTTTGTACTTTCGTTTTGTTTTCTTTTTTTCCCCCCGAATGGGGAAAAAGAAAAAAAATTTCATGGGTCCTTTTTATTTTCTTACCTTGCGGGTTTTAAGCCCGTAATTTCAAAAAGGGAACAAATTTTTTTTTCCCGCTCTCCCCCCCCGGTCGTTCCCTGGCGATAGTCCCCAAGAAAAGGGACGGGGTTTCAAGCAGAGTTCACTGGCAACGAAAAACACAATCAGGGGCCTTCGGGAATGTTTTTTAAAAACTTTTTTGCAGTGTTTGTATCCCCCAAATCTTTTTAAACCCAAACGACAAAAAAAAGGGCGTCTTTTCACACCATTTTCCCCGCATTAGGCAAACATGATAAAAAATAGGTTTCCCCTTCGCGGGGATAAAAATCCCAAATTCTGTACTTTGGTTTTCCGATGCAGGGGGTTTGAAATGCCAGCCATTTCATTAAACAGAAAAAAAGTTCAGTGAAACCCAAAAAATGAAACCATTTGAAAGTTTGGGTTTGAGTCTAGCGTTTGAAAAAAAAGCCGCAAACAAAGGCCGGATTGACCACTGATTCCCAATGAGCGAGCCCCGGGAAAGGGAAAGGGAAACCTACAGACAACAAGATCCCAAAACCCCCGAAAGTGTACAAAGCCAAAGCAGTGGAAACTTTTTGTGAAATTTTAGGGAACCCCCAGGGGAAAACCCAAAGGGGGACGAAAAAAAGCTCCAAAGTGATGAAAACCCGATGATCAACACTGATTTCCTTTTGGGGGACAGGAAAGAAAGGGAAACCCCATAAATTTTTCAAACTATACTTGGGTGATCCATGTTCTTTCAGCGGAAAAATAGCGTCCATGGGTAGGGTTTATCAGCGACAAAAACCTTGGGTGGTTTGGGCTTCCCCTAATATGTTAGCAAAAAAGTAAGTGTAAAAAATTTGTATGAAAAAAAATCTCCAAGCATTTGCGACATGGGAAAAAGAAACTATAAAAAAAGCTTTTGTTCCCCACAATGGCGACAACGCTCCCAACCCCAAAAAGAAAATTTTTGTACATCTCAAAAGGGATGATTCCCCTTTTTCAGGAAGGAAGCACAGTGTCGGTGGTTTGCATTTTAAAACTAAATTGCTGCAAAGAAAAAAACCTTCCGAAAAGCAAAATCTTAATCCCGAAAAAAAGAAACGTTTTATGTTATCTAAGTTTGCAAAAAAACCGTGGAAAAAGTTGTGAATGGATTCTCTCTTAAATCCAATTCATCAAATTTTTGGGGAAATTTTTAAAAATGGTTTTTGGCCCCCAAATTAACCCTTTAAAAACACAAAAAGGAAAAAATTTAAAAAAATTATATTTGGCAAAAATATTGACCACTCATTGTTTTAAAAGTGTGGAGCCTGTTTTTTGACATGTCCACTTTTTGCAAAGCCTAAAAGGGTATTTTTTCCGGGTTTATTTTTTTATGTGGTTTGAGAAAGGGTTGGGTTTTTTAAATGCAAGGGCTCTCAAATTCGATAGCTCCAAAAAAAAGTCCTATCAAGTTTTTATGTCATTTTCTTGAAAAATCAATTGTTGTAAAATTGGGCGAGCTTCGTACTGAGGGCGCACTAAGGAACAACGAGAGAGGCTAAAAATGAATGATGTTTAAATGTCCCCAAAAAAGGTAGCCCCTGAATTCCCGATCCCTTGCCATCAACATTCGAAGAGAGGGGAGAAGTTTTATTGGTGAAAAGGGTTTTTTCTCACACTGCGGGTGTAACCCTTTACACAGACAGCCCCCAGAAAAAAGTCCCTGTCCCAACCCTCATTCATCACCCCCTTTGGACACTGGGCCCCCCGCCCCTCACAAAAATGCGCCATGCCAAAAAATTCGGAAGTTCGACATCGGGTTTGAAAAACCGCCAAGAAAAAAGTCTCCAGTTTTGTTTTGTCTTCTCCATTTAACGCAGTCAGAAAATCCATTGGGACAAAATTAAAACAGGGAGACAAAAGCCCCTTTTTCCCGGCAAAGGTTAATGGCTGTCCCCGGGGAAGACTGGGGGCCCCCTTCCCTCACCTGTTGGGGTGAAGTAGGGCCCCCCCCCATCCAAGGGGTTTTGAAACAGTTTGGTGGGTCCCCTTAAAACCCGCCTGCTGTCCCGCATAAAAGGTGCTAACTTCTTTGCAATCCCTCCCCTCAAAAGTCGTCCCGCCCGTTGGTATTCCCTTTCAAAACTGATAGCCCCGAACACCTGGGCCCTTGTCGCATTGAAGCCTTCACATAGAGGGCCGTTCCCCAGAATGACTCTCACTGTTATCGGCAGTCCTGTCAAAGTCACATACCAAACGGGAATGGGAGTGTAAGGATGTCAAACATAATCGCAAACTGAAAAGTGACGTGCTTTTAAAACCCCCCTTTCATCAGAAACCCCTTTTGGGGATTCTGCTGAAACAAATCACATTAAAGGGGTATCCCGAAAAAAGTGAATCTGTTGCTTTTCCACAGTGGGCCCGGGAGATTACGAAGAAAAAAAACGTGTGTTTTTAAAAGTCGTCCGGACAACAAAAAAAAAACTTGCCGAGTTTTCTGTGGAGATGAAATGAGCTGATGAAATTTAATCTTAAAAGCATACACTAAAAAAACCCAGCAATGAACGCAAATTTTAAATTTTAACAAAGCTGTATCTTTTGGGAAATTTTTTTCGTGTATTTTACTTTTGTAGCTTAAAATTTCCCTTACGTTATCAAAGGTACCCTGGGAATTTCGGCCCTTGGGGTGGGATAATACCCCAACTTTTAAAATGTTTTATATTTGTAGATGAAAAATGTTTTTTTAACCCTTTTTTACAAATTTTCCCTTTATAAAGGCACATTATCCCTCCCCGATAAACAAAAACAAAAAAAAACACTTCAAAATTTAAAGTATTGTTAAAAAAAAACGGCCCGGGTATCGTCCGGGGTTTTTTTTCCCTTTTTTTTATTTTAAAACTAGTTTTTTCCACCCAGGGGTTGGCATTCATAAGATGCACTTGTGAACGTATTTCTTTGGGGATTTTGTTCTTAACAAAGAAACACTTGCCACGTGAAGCCACCAACCCCTCACTGAGGAAATTTTAAAAGGGGAAAAAAATGCTCTGTTGCATCCTGTCCGTCTTCGCACTCCTTTTTCAGATTGCCAAATCCAGGGAAAATTTGTGAAAAAAAAAATTTAGAGTAATAACCACAGAAACAATTAAGCAGGCCATTGGGGCCAAACCCTTGGGGGACCCTTCTGGAAAAAAATAGCCCCTGAAAAATTTTTTACCCCGGGTGACTCCCTGTGTTGGGAGATGAAATTAAAAGAAAAATTTTGATTCAGCGAAACAAAAGGTGGCTTCGATGCTCAGTCATTAACATGAAAAAAAGTTTCTTTAGTCATATTTGATTTTCTGTAGACTAGTTCTAACTGCTCTTTGGGAGTTTCCCGAAAGTGGGCCCATGCAAAAAAATTGCTGAACACTGACCCCTGGGACATATTTCCGAAGCGATTTTTTACCTTTCACTAATTTTTTTTTTTCCCCCTATCTATATAAGGGAAAAACAACAAATCCAGGGAAAAACCAAAAGAAAATGTTTTTTTTAAGACTGTAGCTTTTTAAAATGATCGATTGAAAAAGGGAAAAAAAGGGGGTTTTTTTTGTTTTCGTAAAAAAATTTCGGGGTTTTTAAAAGGGTTCCAAAGAAAAAACGTCTTTAAGAAAATGAATATTTCAAACTAATTTCTATCATCATACCAGTCACCAATCACAAAGTCGTTTACATTTGTCCCCCCAAAGGAAAAAGAATCACACAATATGTCCAAAAACGGGTTTAATTTTGAACAAGTCCCTGTTACCCCCTTGAATTCCACATACAGTTTAACAGAAAGGGGCGTGGAATCATGGCACACCCGTACCCCAAACCCCCTGACGAGCTGGGAAGTCCGGGAAGTCCTTCGCACAATTTTTACACGTTCCCCGGCACAATGGGATTTGTGTAGGTTTTGATCATTTAGGTAGTCTACACCAGGCAGAGTTCCCCCCATTTCAGAGGACGGGGATGGAAGGGTTTTTGAAAACGTTCATGTCCCCCGTGATCTGTGAGACACCCCCAAGTAAAAGAAACAAGTGAATGCAACAGTCCGCTTTCAAAAAAAAACACAAACTAGACAGGGTATTGCTTAGTTAAAACCCCCGAAATTTATGTTTTTAAAGTTTATTTTCGCTTGGGCAAAGGTTTAAAATGGATGTTCTAGCGGGCGAAAACAAAATTTTCCCCCGATTCAGCAGACGGTAAAGCTTAAAAAAATGAGAAACAACAATTTTAAAAAAATAATAATGGAGTCTCCCTCGGACCGACGGAAAAGGTGGCAGGGAGGCTTATCTTCGGTGTGTGTCCCCCATAGGGGGAAAGAGGCCGATTCTGGAAAGTGAAAACCTTCCCCCAGGTGTTGCGGGGAAAACGCTCCCGAAATTGAGCCCCGCTTCCCCTTTGCCCCACGCTTTCCTTTAAAGGCCAGCGTTCCTTTTTTTCAATCCCCCTTTATGCACTAGAGCCCCAGCATCCTCCGTGAGGGGGACAAAAGGGGATCAAATTTTTCCCTTGGGAAATGATTTTCTATGGGGACAGGGGTTTGAAAGGGTTGGGCTCCAAAAAGGGGTCATTGGAAAGGGGTTTCCGGGTCTTTCCCCAAGTTCGCGGGGGCCTTCCGTCAGTGGCCCTAAAAGAAACATCTTTGGGATCCCCCTGCCCGGGCCCGGGGGACAAAAGTGTCCTGTCCAAACGTTTGCTGGCCTGGATCACAGGCTTTCCCATGCCGGGGAGGCCCCCTCCTCTTTTAGGACCTGGAAAGGGTTTGGGGACCCTTCTTTCCACTTTTTGCCAAGGGTCTTTTGTGGCATCTCTGGTGGAAAAATGCTTAAGGTTTTTTGAATGTGACGGCGAAAACCCTTCCCCTGTTTTTTACAGTAGTACCAAAAATGGGTGGGGCAGCACAACGCTCTGTAGGTTTTTTTTTTGGTGGGTGAGCCTGTTTTTTGTTTTTTTTGACAGCCCGTTGTTTTAGTCTGCCAAGGCGGACCCGGCCTTTGGGAAAGCGCAGGGGTCATTCTGCATCAAAAGGGGCCCTTTTTCCCGCCCTAGGGTTTCTGCCAAAAGGGAGCAAACTTGTGACTGCATGAATTTTTGTGTCCCTCGGGGTCTTGATTTTTAGGGGGGGGAGGCACCCGGGTTTCTTGGGGAGCTAGCTGGTTGGTACATAGACCCCAGTCTTTTGGTGCGGGGGTGATCCAAAGCGCCTGCAAAGGGGGTTGAGAACCGGGCCATAAAAATTTTAAAACAGTCCCAGGGGGGGGGTGGGAGGGGAGCCCCGCAAATCATCAGCGGGAAAGGAATTTTCCAACCCTTTCCTCAAAAAAACCCTGGAAATTTCCCTGGAGTCGCCCCCAAGTTGAAAAAAGTTTTTCCAATTTTGTGCCAAACTGGATTTAGATGCCCCCCGGGCCCCAGTCTTGGAAGGGGTCAATCAGATGGCAGAGAAAAAATGGAGAAAAAGTGGGGGTTTCCAGGCGCAGCCCCCCGCCCTTTTACTCTATTTTAAAACCCAGGGGAAAGGGTCCAAAATTTCAGTATTTTTTCCCGTACTCTCGCCTGCCCTGCCCCTCGGGGGTGAAAATTCAGCTGGATTGGGGTCTCTGGGGGGCCCGAACTTTAGGAGATTTCCACAGAAAACCCCGGGGATTCACTGTATCGAAGGCCCTTTGTCAGGTCTACAAAACCCTTGGAAACTCCCTTTTTCCCCCTCGCGGAACTTCTCTTCATCGGGGGTACGGCAAAAAGCCCTTTCAAGGGGAAGAGACATTCCAAAAGGTGGGTTTTTTTTCGAGGATATTTTTTCTCCTTCCGGGTTTTAAAAAGTTGGGGTTTTTAAATCCCTTTGAAATCATGGGGGAAAAACCCCCCCTCTCCCAAAATTTGAAGGGGAAAAGGGCCCGTCACTTCTTTTCGCACCTCGCCCCCCTTCTTGTAGTGGGCGCCTGGATTCCAAACCCCTCCTGGTGCTTTTCCGGGCTTTTTCAGGGTTAGGGCCTTTGGTTTTCGGCCCTTTGGGGGGGGGACAAACTAGCGAGTCTTTTTACTGGTTTGGCCCGTGGGAAAGGGGTTCAATTTCCCCCTCAGTTTTGGACGAAATTCCCCTTTTAAAGGAAAGGTGTTTCAAGGCTTTTGCCCAGGGGCAAGGATGGGTTTCTTGTCTGTAGGAGGGGGGTTTTTCCCCAAAGCCAGACACAGGTGGTCCTGTGAAATCTCGGCCCATTTCCAAAACCTCGGGGGACCATTTGGAAGGTCTTCATGTCGTGAAACACAGCAGCGGGCTGAAGTTTTTGGAATTTCCCCCCCCACAAGGGGTTTTTCCAAACTCACGTGCCCCCTTTTTGTACATTACCCCGGGTTTGGCCCAAAAAAACTGGTCCCTTTTTCCTCTGGCAGTCTTTATCGGAAATGGATCCTGATGCCGTATATGCCCTTGTGTCCAGGACTGGGAGTTCTCGTCAAACCGGTTTCTCTGTTTGGTCCTCTGTCAAAGCGGCTTGGATCTGCTGCAGCAGCACGTCCCTTTGGGGGACAGGGGGGCCGGGGTTTCTCAGGCTTCCTAGTGGGGGTTTTTGCTGGCTGGTTGGGGCTTGCAAACAAGCTGAGTTCATTTGCTGGGCAACGGTGATTTGGGCCAACCCAACGACTGCTCCCTTTCCCTGCAAAGGGTTTTTAAAAAAACATCCCTCTGTCCCTTTTGCTGGGCAAAACAAAAATAGTTTCCGCTTTTGCCATTGCTTAGAAACGGGGGGGCATCCATGGGTTTTTGGGACTTGTCCGCCCTTTTTTGGGGAGGGGTTGGGGGATGGTCCAAGGGCCGGCTGTGCGCAGGCGAGAGCAAAATCATTCCCCTTTGACTGCACTGGCCAGTTTTCCCTGCTGGGCCCCAGGACTTTTTGGCCCCCGAAAAATTCCCCGCCCACGCGGGGGATTTTAAATCACCAAAGGGTTTTCAGTTGTCCCTTTTTGTCTAAATTTCTGAAATGTTTCGGCTGAGCTCCTTTTTTAGGGAAAATTTTTTTGATTTTCTTTAGGGTTGTCATGCCGGGGGATAGCAGCTGATAACTGTGGGGAAGCGATCCTCGGACAGTTTTTGACGCGGGTCAAACACCCCATCGTTTTTTCCCACGTGGAAGGCCCAAAACGTCGGGCAAGTTTGGTTCATAACAAAGCCCACGCCGAAAAGGGTTTTTAGGGTGGGCCCTTTTTTTCACCCAAAGCGGTAGAAGGTGGTTTGCCCCCCCCAACCCCCCCAGCGGGTTTCAAACGGCAAACCCCGGTTTTTGTCCCTAGAGGGGCTTTCCCCGCCAAGATAAGAGGGCCCCCCGGGCCCCTTTTTTTTACCCTTTTTTCCGCCTTCCAAACCCCCTTGGAAAGGTTTCCCCCTCCCCCTGGTCCGTTTTTTGGGTGACTTCACATGCGGCAGGTAGTACTGGGTTACATGGTACCAGTAGCAAGGGCTATGCCCCTGGCCTGACTATAACAATAACAGAAGCTCAAAAACAGCAGCAGCAGGAGGAGGAACAACAACAGAACAACAGCATGTACAAGCAATGGAGTAAAACATGATTACAAGAAACATGCTATACATGCTACACATGCTTCACATTTTCGTTGGATATGACTGCACAGTCCAGCTCCTAACTCCTGACAAGACAGCGACAGCACCGGTCCCAGTTCCTCACAACCAAGGCAAGCATCAGTCAACCAGCCACTGTGGCGAAGTGGTTCGCGTCGCGGACTGGCGGCTGGGACGACGTGGGTTCGATTCCCAACAGATGTGGGCTTTTTGGTCTGCGGCTGGCTCCTACCCAGAGCTGAATGTACAATGGAATTAAATGGGAAGACTGGGACCACACAGTTGAGTATCATCCACTTCCAGGATACGTCTTTGGGTGTATTGGTCTAATTTTACTGAGCAACGCTGCAAGTGTTTATATCTCTCGGGCCTGGTTATCGCTGGGTTATCATTATGAAAGGAGGTGTAGGGTACAGCTTTGTCACGTAGTCCCAATCCTAAACGGACCTCCGTAGCAGTATCGACATCTTCATCGTCATCCTCCCCCTTCTTCATTATCAATATACAAAAAAAGTCTGAAATTATCTGACCTTTCATGCCCTGCTCTCATGGTGTCCTCAGTTTCGATACCCCTCCACTTCCGTGCTTGGGGTGCGTCCTCTTATGGTCTTCACGTTCGGTAGATTCATGTAGGACTGTCGATTATGGGGTGTAGTGGTGGACTCCACTCTGGGAGGGAGTCGGGGACACTCAAGAAGTCTGGCTCCTCGACTGAAACATTATTGTCGGCAGTAGGGGACTTGGTAGGTCCTAAGTACGTTAAATCAGAACAGGCACTACCGAACACCACGGAAGTGACTCAGCAGCAGTGCAGGGTCACTTCTGGTGTGTGGCCTCCCAGAGACCAAGCATCTTTAGTTCTCTGTAAATCTGCCGACTCTGGGACTGCAACAGACGAACTGGGCGTGGCCTCGCAATGAGCGGCGTGCTCACTGAAATGGTGCAGATGATGTGACAGAAAAGAAAACAGCAACAGCACTTGTCCAGGCTGCTCACAACTAAGGCAAGAACAGCACCGTCCCCTGCTGACACAGTACCCCAAGTTGTAGGGCTGGGTGGCATTGGCCACACACCCTGCAGTGGCAGAGGCAGGAACCAGTAGGTAGGTAGGACAGGAATGGAGGGATGAAAGGTGGAAAAGAGACTAGGTGGAGAAGGATGGATCTGTGGACAACAGGGACACAGGAATGACGTTTTTCCTTTTCAGCACCTAGCATAACCCCTAAATTTCCCACACAAGGAACCAGAAATATCAGCACACAGCCACAACAACTGACCAGTACCTGCAATCCACTGAAGGCTTAAAATCAGCCGCCTGAAATAAGACAAAATTATTCTTGGCACAATACAAAACTCAAAAAAACAGTGTTTACTTGTACGTAAAGACATTCTCTGCACACAATAGACAGTGTGATACATATGTCATTCAAGGAACAATTCCGCAGCAAGAAACGATCACAAGTTATTTCAAAATATATACACATATTCCAAAATGCATATACCGACATACACTTAACACTGAGGCAGTCACCATTTCCTCTTACAGTAATTCACAAAAAGCGTACGTCTACCTTGTGAACAACAGATCAAGTGCCCTAACAATGCCCTAGTTTAGGATAAATACATGTCACCAACTTCACTTCAGGGGAAGAGTGTGAGTTAAAAACTTCGATCACTGTCAAGAACAAACCCCTGTTAGCACAAATGTTGGCATACCCCAAGTTACTCAAGCCAGCGAATGGGTCCGTCCAATGGAATTTTCAACAGCGTCACTATTCAGCTCTGCCTTCAACTTAGATAATTCGAACGTAAAACTAGTATTTTTTGCTTTGGCAATGTAAACAACACCACGGAACCAACCAGTGTGGCGGTGAACACTTACTAGTTAACTTCCTCGGTTGCAGTGGAGTTGAACATGCTTTAGATGAAACTTAGAAATGTTTCATTCAATCCCAGCAGGATAACAAATCTCAGTCCATAGTTTAAGACAATGCCCGACGCGTTCTCCTTTCCAGGAATCACTTGCACATTGAAAGAGTATGGCTGCAACAACAAAGCCCTCCTCATCAACCGACTGTCAGTCATCAACAGACTGGTAGTCAGTCTATGCCATGAAATGCTGACCATACAGGTAAGGTTCCAAATTTTCCACATCCCACACAACAGCTAAGAACTCACGTTCCACTGCTGCACAGTTCTGCTCTGGAGGTCAACCACTGACTAGCATAATGCACAGGTTAAAAAAACAACAAAAAACTCTACCCCCTCATGTAGTGGAACTGCCCCATGCCCTTTGTTGGAAGTCCATTGGAAGCACGAAAGGGGTTTCACGATCAGGAAGGCGGATCACTGGTGTACTGCAAGGCTGTTCCTTCAAACTAGGGAACGCTTTCTCCCAACTGTCAGTTTGATGTACTGGTTGGGCTTACCTGTCTTTGCGAGATCAAAGGAACAGCCAAGGTTGGCAAATTGGGTATATATATAATCAAATTGAAAATCGACTTTCCGCAGTCCAAACGTCTTAAAGGTGTGTGTTGATCACTGTATGGCGCTGCAGTAGTGGCGGCACGGTGCGTAACTTGTTATTGATTACAGGGAGAAGAATCATACTACCAGTATTTATTTTCATTTCTTTTTTTTATCAGGGAAGGTATTGTTGAACAGGTCAATACTTAAAGTACCATGGTGTGATTATTAGCAACAATTTATCGTGGAGTGAAAATACAACCGCACTAGTGGAAAAGGTTAACAGCCGATTGCACAGTCTAAGAACATTAAGATGTTTTGATATGTGCAACCAGATATTACAATTATTTTCTTTTCTTTTTTTTAACATTTCTCATAGATACAGATACAAATATAAATTTGTGTACTGGGAAGCTGCAACAGTATTTTGCTCTGAATATCAGTCATTTCACATAGAAAATAATATGGGTAGAACAATAAATATTCATTCAAACATTGATCCAAGTGATGATAAAATGCCCAGTTTACAACAAAAATAGTAATATAGGCAGAATGATGATATAGCCAGAATAATGGGTATGTATTCACACATTGTCTCTGTAATATCACAGTGCCAGGCTCACATCAAAACAATATAGTAAAAACAACAGATGTTCATTCGCAAATTATTTTTGTGTACTATTCTGGTGCTTTGTTTACATTAACAGACCAATAATTATTCATTCATATCTTGATTTCATATATGTGCTGTGCTACAGAGCTAGTCTTGTACTATGCATACATATGGTGCTCATTTCTGCACAACTTTGTTATATTCCGAACTTATTTTAAAAACGTACTTGTCAACTTCATATGCCTTGTTAAGACCTTTTATGAACATTTGTAGTCAACTTCATATGTCTTGTTAAGACCTTTTATGTAGTGTTGGTTCTACTGTATCGATTCTACATTCGCGTGTAACAAATTTGGCAATCAATGAAATATGTGAGAAACAGCTAGCAGTTTTTGCATGGTGTCCTATCCCAAAACCACCAACACATAGTTGAGATCAAGTCCATCACGAACACTTTTCATAGAGTATCTAACAAACAGATTATCTTTTCTACTTGATAACACTTCCATATTCATCAACATCGAAGTTGACACAAGAACACGATAATCAGTTTGAATCTGGAACCGTTTTAAGTTCGTCTGTTGGATCTTTCTTGTATTCTAAAATATGTTCTTCCATTCGAGTTTATTTTAAAACAGTGTTCCCAATTTTACCAGTGTTTGGTTGTGCTGGTTTTCCAATAAATATGTCATTAAAGAAATGTGTCCGCCATGGAGCTTTACCATACTACTGTAAGCTTTATCGTAGTTCACTCCATTCTGATTTTTGTTATTTAATGCAATGTTCGTTTCTATTAAGAAAAGTAGTTTACAAAATCAAAGTATTCCATAACTGGAACTGGATCACTGATCTTATCTTGAAATTCATGAAATTAATACAAATATCTTTCATTTTCTTTCAAACGGTGTATTACACAATAGGCCTTTTTTGTAACCCAGTCTTCGAAATACAAACTTTTGCCACAAGTTTTGAATTTGGTATTTAGAAAACAACAACAGTTCCATTAAAAAAATTCCCGTTCTTCATTTTTTTCAACGGTGTAAAAATATAGTAAGATAAATTAAAAAAACAAACAAACCCAGACTAATTAAATAACTGCGAAATACTTCTATCTAAAAGGCAGGACGGCATCCAGTGGATGACCTGGACTTTGCTGACGACCTTGCCCTACTCTCTCACAGCCAACAGCAGATGCAGGAGAAGACCAACACCCTTGCGGAATACTCAGCATGAATCGGACTGAATATACACAGCAGGAAGAACAAAGTCCTCAGGGCAAACACAGTAAACGCCGCCCCCATCACCCTTGATGGTGCAGTACTGGAGGATGTGGAGAGCTTCACCTACCTCGGCAGCATTGTCAACAAGCAGGGTGGTACAGATGCTGATGTCAAAGTGAGGATCGGCAAGGCAAGAGCAGCTTTCCGACAGCTGAAAAACATGGAGCTCCTCCAATTTTACCATCAACACCAAGACCAGGATCCTTAACACCACCGTGAAGCCAGTACATTGAATAGTTTTGTTTATTGTTGTTTTTTCCCAATGAATTAATTACATTTAGTTCTGCCATATTACGCAGGTCATTAGTGAACCGATGATTTTCAAACCAACGATTTTCAAATTCAGTAGAATCATTGTATTACAATTACCTTTATTTCTCAGCTATACATTGCATGGTTGTTCTTTTTCATAATTTGATTTTAACCCTGAAATTGCTTCAAATTTCCCAAGTAAGATTTCTGTCACCTTCTAATAAGAGAAAAGTGTCATTAGCGAACTGACAAATTTCACATTTTGTCTCTGGAATCTCAATGCCTTTTATTTTGTTTTCTCAAGAATCTTACAAGTGATTGAGTCTGCACAAGAAATAAACAAACAGGGTGAGAGTGCATCTCCTTGTCTACAACCGCGTTCTATCCGAATACTTCCAGAAGCTTTGCCGTTGACTATTACTGTGTATTTTATATCCGTATGAAATGCTTGTATCCAACCAAAAATGTCGCTACCAAAAAGCAAAATGTTTTAAGACTTTATGCATATTTTGTTTGCAGTTACCTGAATCAAATCAGCTTTATAGAACATGTCACTATACAGAAATAGGTCAAACCATACAGACTTTACAGTCATGCATCATAGATGTCAAATCATGGATGACAACTCACAAACTCAAACTAAATGATAACAAAACAAAGGCACTTTTTTCTGAGTTGCCTAAGCCTTCATCTATCCTGGTAGTAACCTCAGACATACCCTTCTCAGCATATGCACGCAATTTAATCTTAGATTAGTATATTTTATTGTGAAGCGTTGTCGGCCCCATCTGAGATGGGGGTACTGCGCCATATAAGCCTGCATTTTATTTTTATTATTATTATTATCAAACACCTTTTCAAAATCTATATAAAAAAGTAGTCCTGTGAACATTTTCTCCTTTAAATGATGGATTATTTATCTCCTGTCTGTCATCTTGCAACAAAACCTGTTTGATCCTCCTTGATTTATCTAAGACTGTTTTAATCCTATTTGCGATACAGGAAGAGCCTGTGCTTTAAGTTACATTCAGGAGCGCTATTGGATGCCAATTTCTAAGATATTCTCTATGTTTATTTCCTTTTGATAGGCAGATTATAATACCTTCTCTGTTTAATTGACATCT
The DNA here is from genome assembly GCF_041734735.1 of Babylonia areolata. NCBI lineage: Eukaryota > Metazoa > Mollusca > Gastropoda > Neogastropoda > Buccinidae > Babylonia > Babylonia areolata. The sequence goes on along the minus strand of NC_134876.1, from coordinate 1,781,894 downwards.
CCTTTTTCCCCTCAAAACCTTGGTATAGATAACGTACGACAAAACACCTGGCTATTTACAGAAAAAAAAGTCAAGTCAACTGTAATCATCACGATCAAGTGGTGGGTTCAAGACTAGGCTGCAGTGACCTCCTGTAATTATCTTATCACATTCCAATTGTAGAATTTGATTTTTTGATTCTCAGTTGAAACGAGGGCTATCTATATTCGGACGTCTTTTTCCATAGTTTGAATGATCATGAATGGATAATTTTCAATGGGCGTCCCTGATCACAGTTTTAAATCATTGTTAAACAAGATGGCCACGCCTCTTGAATGTGAAGTATATGAGGCAAAAAAGTCACCCATATTATCCTACTTCTGCCCTTGTCTGTTTCTC
>NC_134876.1:1666516-1776516 GCF_041734735.1 Babylonia areolata | reverse complement strand
TGTGTTTGTGTTGTTTGTGTGTGTGTGTGTGTGTGTGTAGTGTGTGTGTATGTGTGTGTGTGTGTGTGTGTGTGTGTGTGTGTGTGTGTGTGAGTGTGTGTGTATGTGTGTGTGTGTGTGTGTGTGTGTGTGTGAGTGTGTGTGTGTGTGTGTGTGTGTGTAGTGTGTGTGTATGTGTGTGTGTGTGTGTGTGTGTGTGTGTGTGTAGTGTGTGTGTATGTGTGTGTGTGTGTGTGTGTGTGTGTGTGTGTGTGTGTGTGTGTGCATTCTATACCGCTATTTTACATACTGTGGAGCAGGAGCCCAGCAGTAAGGCGTTCGCTTAGACAGCGAGAGAATCTCAGGGCAGGGGTTCAAATCCCACACTCACCAGAATATTATTCCCCTCCATAAAACATTAAATTGTGGTCTGGACGCTAGTAATTCGGATGAGACGATAAACAGAGGTCCCGTATGCAGCATGCACTTAGCGTGCGTAACAGATGCCATGGCTACTAAAGGGTTGTATCCGGTGGAAAACAATCAAGCAGATGTGGAGACTTCGTTGGGGAGGGGGGGAGAGAGAGAGAACACAGACGACTAAGCCTCATTACGTGCAGAAGCTACGTCAAACAGATGCGTTTTCACGTTTGCTTTGAAAAAGGACAGAGTCTGTGAATGACGTAGATCCAGGTGAAGAGAATTTCACACAGTAGGAGTTTGTTTCTGATAGACTCAATAATCAAATATCTTTGAAGAGACTCTTGGGGCTCAGAGTAGGTTTTTTCTCTCTCTTCATAAGATCTGAGAGGAAAGGAAGGAGTGCAAATTTACAGAAGATATGTATGATTGGAAAGATCACTGGATGACTTGGTCATAAGACTGATTGTCAAAATCCATGTCTTTTCAGATTTGGTTCACCTTTTTATGGCATCTATAAGTGAAAATGTCTATCTCTAACGTACTCATTTTGTGTGGTTTTGGTGTCATCTATGCTAGTAATGTAATCATCACCCATTTGACGAAAATACAACACTCACTTCAGACTGGGGCTAGGGCCTACCCAAATTAAACTATCTGCATTGGAACAAAATAAGTATTAGCATCGGTGCTTGGCATTATCATGCAAAATTTTACACAGTGCATAATCATTATAAAACATGTAAGTAAATACACAAATGTGTCTCTCTCCTCAGTGTATATGTGCATACGCGCGCACGTGAATTCATACGAGAATGTGCGTGCATACACATGCGTGTGTGTGCACGACACGGAATTTACGTTTTCACTATTTTTCCACAGGCAGTGGAAACAAACACTTGTGAACTCTATCTCTCTCTCTGTCTCTCTCTCTCTCTCTCTCTCACACACACACACACACACACAGATGAGTTTGTGATCATGCATTTTTATATTATGTCTGAGAGGTAAATGTTTGTCCCTGTGATTGGTGAGGCCAGTCTGGGCCCTGAAGGCGCGCCCACATGTGGGACACAAGTCAGTGGGTGCTGTCGTGGCAGTGAATGCTGCTCGGGCCTTGCGCACAGCAAGCTTTCGTTACACATTGGTGATGTGCATGGCTTCTGCTTTACGGGCTCATGTGGTGATTTTCCTGCGCCAAGCTGCACGGACCAAAGTAAGCGTCTCCCACGTGTTGATGTCGACGCCCAGGTCTTTGAAGGACGCTTTGCGGCAGTCTTTGTAGCGTTTCTTCTGTCCTCCAACTGAGGGCTTGCCCTCTCACAGTTCTTCTTACAGCAGCTGCTTAGGCATTCGACTGTATGGCACTCTAACCATTTGTCCAGCCCACCTGGCTTTGGCTTTCTGCAGGAAGGTGTCTCGCAGGCGTAAAGGAGGATGGTAAGGATCACTGCACAGTAGACCTTCAGTTTGGTGGTAGCACTGAGTCCTCTCCACTGCCAGACGCTATCATAGAGTCTCCCAAAGGTGGCACTGGCTCTGGCGATCCTATTGTTGACCTCAGCATCAATGTTCACTGCACGAGAGAGCGTGCTGCCCAGTTAGGTGAAATCGTCGACTGCCTGGAGGATCTGCCCCTTCACTATGAGGCGCAGCTTCTGATAACATTATGGCTTTCCTGGGGCAGGCTGGTATATACCTTCAGTCTTTTTGGTGCTGATGTTGAGACTGAAGTTGTCGCTGGCTTATGAGAAGCAGTACATTTGACATTGCATCTTCTGCTCTGTGCTGGGGTTGAGTACTCAGTCATCAGCAAACAAAAAGTCTCTGAAGACAGCTTCTTTCACCTTTGTAACAGCATGCAGACGTCTGAGGTTGAAGAATCTCCCGTCAGTCCTGTACCTGACCTAGATTTCCTTCTTCACAGTCACGGAAGGCATCTATCAGCATGGCAGAGAATACCATACTGAACAGAGTTGGGACGAGAACGCAGCCTTGTATGACGTCGTTTGTCACTGGGAAGGCCTCTGACTCGTCTCTGTCATCCAGAACTGTCACCATCATGCCGTCGTGAAACTGCCATACAATTGTGATGAACTTGCTGAGGCAGCCAAAATTCTCCATAATCTTCCACAAGCCTTGTCTGCTGACCATATCAAAAGCCTTGGTAATTTTTCCTGGAGTTGGTGTGCAGAAGAAATCATGTCGGCAGTCCCACGTTCAGCACGGAATCCGCACTGGCTTTCTAGGAGGAGTTCTCGCTCAAGATGTTGGAGAAGGTGGTTGAGCAGGACATGGCCCAGAATCTTACCACCAATGGACAAGAGGGAGATGCTTCGGTGGCTGTTGCAAGACTGGAGTTGCCTTTCCTCTTGTAGATGTGGACTGTGCTGGCATGTTTCATCTGTTAAGGGATCTGTCCCTCATTCCACATGGACTGGAAGAGTTCAGTCAGCTTTTGCATCATGGCAGGGCCTCCTGCTTTTTATACCTCAGCAGGGATTGCATCAGATCCTTGTGCTTTGCTACAGGAGAGTTGCTTCGCTGCCTTTCTGACTTCGTCTTCTGAGGGGGAGGGTGTCTGTGAGATGGAGGCAGGACGGTTGAGCAAGTTACAGAAGTGCTCAGCCCATCGCTCCAGAATCTGCTTCTTCTCTGTCAGCAGCTGCGTCCCATCTGTGTTTAGGAGGGGTGAGGACCCAGAGGACTAGGGTCCGTGTACAGCCTTAAACGCACAGTAGAAGCGCTTTGTGTCGTGGCTGTATGCGTAGCCCTGGATTTCATCCACCTTCTTACTGAACCAGCTGTCCCGCATCTTGCGAAGTTTCTTCTGCACCTTTCGTTTTGTCGTTAACCTTTCTTTTTGTCATTAACAAAGGTATTTCCCTTGGCTTGTGACGTGGAGTCATTCTGATGCGATCTGAACAGTTGATTTTTCTCTGTTATCAGTGCCTCTGTTTCTTCATTGTTTTCATCGAACCAGTTTTGGTTTCTTCGGGTTGCTGGTCCAAGACGTTTGAGGGCAGTAGTGTAGACAGCGTCTCTGAAGGCCATCTGCTGTGATGGTAATGACAAGGTCATGTGTGGCACACGTCTTGAGGAGCAGAAGGCCATTGCTGTTACAATTGCCAGTGCCATGTCTTCCAGTGATCCCTTCCCAGATTTTGGTAGTCTGTCCCTACTCTGGCATTGAAGTCCCAGAGAACAATGAGCTTCTTTGACTGTGGGAATGCTGAGATGAGGGCGTCATGTTCTTCATAGAACATTTAATGTCATCTGGGTTGGTCATGGTGGGAGAGTAGGCACAAATCAGTGTCCTCAACGGCTCTGCCGACATCAACGACGAAGCCAGTACTTGCCCGCCCCAGGTAGAGATCAACGAGGACCTTTTTGTCTGTATCCCCCACCCTCAACACTCCACTTGTGCCCCTCCTCCACCCCTTACCCGCCACCATTAAGTCTTCCTGTAGTGTGTGTGCTTGTGAGTTGGTGTTTGCGCGTGCACGCATGTGTTTGTGTGTGTTTATTGGGCTGTTTTGTGCCTTTTTATACGTTTATTCATATTTGCAATTTGTAGTATGGTAGTATGTAGATTAGGTGTTTTTTTTCACTTATATATGTCCTCGTGTACTCTTGTGTGGTAAAATGCATGTGAGGTACTTAGAGCAGATTATACATTATCATTATTTCTCGTTATTCGGGTTCTCTTGAATTATGATATCGTCAGAAAAATGTTACAGGTAAAAAAAGAAAAAAAAGAAGAAAAGAAATAAGTAAGATAAAAATTATTTACAAAAATCAATAGTGTTAGTTCTACCTGGTAAAATAATTGCGAGTGTGCTTTCCAAGGCAGAAAACCCTCCCTTCCTCATGTAGAAATAAAACCCACCAGGTTTGTATGTGTGTGTGTGTGTGTGTGCGTGCATGTGTGTGTGTGTGTGTGTGTGTGTGTGTGTGCGTGGGGGTTAGGGGGTACACGGGAAGGGTAGTACCTCTAGAGGGGGGGGGCTTGTCACGCTCTTCCGGGAGTGGTTCGTCCTCTATTGGTCCCGACCGGCACCCAGTTCTCACCTATGGGTCCTAGAAGCTGCTAGCATGCGGCAGCGCCCAACCCCCGGGCAACGGCTTTGACAGGCTGGCTAAACTAGGTGAGGGTAGCCGACGGGTCTCAAACCCTCGGTGAGTTAGGGCTGGTCTACCCAAGCATGTGAAGACTCGATCCGGCGGACTCTGCGGAAGAAACCTTCATGGTTCAACGGAGAGGAAGGCGGATGCAGCAGAACACTGTGGAGTGCTGAAGGCAGGATGAGGCACATAGGACATCCTGGTCATCCACTGCATCCGTTTCCATCTCCAGTCGTCTTGACCTCGTCTTGCCACTGGATACAGATGGCCTCGGACAAGAGAGTGAGGTCGTCGGTGCGCAACTCCTCCTCACTTTTAACAAAGTCATCGCGCAAGTCATCAGTCATCCTTCCTTCATCCCATACCATCATTTTCCCCAAGCCCTGTGGAGACAGGCGAGCGACGAAGCGACAGGTGTGGGTACACTGGCAGTCGTAGCCGCGGACCTGCACACAGGCGGCTCAGGCCATAGGGTCGTTTTTCACCGACTGGAGCAGGTGGAGATCGGCAGCCCCCTGAGCGACTGAGCAGCCCTCTTCAGGACAGCACTGCTCACCTCCATGGCATGAGGAAGGGGCTAGAAAAGGTGCCCTAAACATTGCCTGCTCCACACCACCCTAGTCAGCATACCGCGGCTGACAGGGACCCTACTCAAGCGGTCGACACACAAAGGAAAGAAAGAAGAAAACAAGGACTACCCCATTGACCATTGCCACATGGAACGTGCGTACGCTTCTGGACAGAGGCGACTCAGACAGACCACAGAGACGCACAGCACTCATTGCGAGTGAACTAGCCAGATACCACATCGACATCGCTGCCTTAAGTGAGTGAAGGAGTGAACGATCGCCTGATGACAATGAAAATCCTTTTATGCAACGGGAAAAAGTTTACCACCAATGTCAGCGCCTACGCGCCCACCATGACCAACCCGGATGAGATCAAGGACAAGTTCTACGAGGACCTGAACGCTGTCATCACCACTGTTCCCAACGCAGACAAGCTCATCATTCTTGGTGACTTTAACGCGAGAGTTGGCTGTGACAGCACCTCCTGGGAAGGCGTGATTGGGAAGCATGGGGTTGGTAACTGTAAAAGCAATGGTCAGCTACTTCTCCAGACATGTGCCGAGCACGACCTTCTTATCACAAACACTGTCTTCTGCCTCCCTACCCATAACAGGACGTCATGGATGCATCCTCGCTCTGGGCATTGGCATCTCATCGACTTTGTCATCGTCAGGAAGAGGGACAGGCAGGACGTACGAGTCACGAGGGCCATGTGCGGCGCCGAGTGCTGGACAGATCACCGCCTTATCGTCTCCAAACTCAACCTCCGCATCCAGCCTAAGAGACGGTCTCAGGGCATGAAAGCACCCAAACGCCTGAATGTCAACAAGCTGGAGCTAGGCAACATCAAGCAGAGCTTTGTTGAAACCCTGCAGGAACGCCTTGAGTCCACCGTGCTGGACAACTAGAATGTGGAGGCAGCATGGGGTGCACTGCATGAGACGGTGTACAACACTGCCATGGAGTGCCTGGGGCCTTCTGCCAGGAAGCACAAAGACTGATTTGATGAGAACTGCAATGAGATCAAGCAGCTGCTGGAAGACAAACGTCAAGCCTACAGAGCCTACATTGAAGATCCCAAGTCACAGTCAAAGAAAGATATACTGAAGAGCACACGCAGCACCATCCAGCTGAAGCTGCAGCAGATGCAGGATTCCTGGTTGAGCAACAAAGCTGATGAGATCCAGGGCTTTGCAGACAGGAATGACATGAAGAACTTCTATAACGGCCTGAAAGAAGTCTATGGTCCCACCACCTCCGGATCTGTTCCACTCCTCAGTGCTGATGGTTCTACCCTAATCACTGACAAGGACGGGATCCTTGAGAGATGGGCTGAACACTTTGACAGTGTTCTTAACTGCCCTTCCACCATCAATGATGAAGCCATCGACCAACTCCCCCAGGTGCCAGTCAGTGAGTCGTTGGATGCCATTCCAACTTTGGAGGAGACCCAGAAAGCTATCCGTCTGCTATCCAATGGCAAAGCCCCTGGCTCAGACTCCATTCCAGCTGAGGTCTACAAAGAAGGTGGTATGGCGCTGACTGAGAAGCTTCATCAGCTGTTCCAGCTCATCTGGCAGCATGAGGCAGTTCCACAGGACTTCAAAGTCGCTTCCATCATACACCTGTACAAGCGCAAAGGAAATCGTCAGGCCTGTGACAACCATCGTGGAATATCCCTGCTGTCCGTCGCAGGCAAGACTCTAGCCAGAGTGCTACTCAACTGTCTCATAGCGCACCTTAAGCAAAGTCTCCTACCAGAGAGCCAGTGTGGCTTCCGGAAAGAACGCGGGACTATCGACATGGTGTTTGCTGCCAGGCAGCTCCAGGAGAAGTGTCAGGAACAGAACGCCGACCTTTACTCCACCTATGTCGATCTGACCAAGGCCTTTGATACAGTTAGCAGAGATGGCCTTTGGAGAATCATGGCGAAGTACGGATGTCCCAGAAAGTTCATCACCATCATACGGCAACTACACGATGGGATGCTGGCCTGAGTCCAAGACAACAGAGAGGCCAGAACCATTCCCTGTCTCCAATGGAGTCAAGCAAGGGTGTGTTCTTGCCCCCACCCTGTTCAGTCTTATGTTTTTAGCCATGCAGACAGATGCCTTCAGAGACGCTGACGTAGGCATTGGCATCAGGTACCGCACAGATGGTTCACTCTTCAACCTCAGGAGGCTTCAAGCAAAAATAGAGGTGAGAACAGACACCGTCAACGACTTCCTGTTTGCTGATGACTGCGCTCTCAACGCTGCCTCCAAAGCTGACATTCAACACAGCATCGACAAGTTCTCTGCTGCCTGTGACAACTTTGGCCTCACAATCAGCACAAAGAAGACTGAGGTGATGCACCAGCCAGTTCCAGGAAAGCCTTACGTTGAACCAAACATCTTCATCAATGGGCAACGACTGAATGCGGTGGACAAGTTCACATACCTGGGCAGTACACTCTCTCGCACAGTTGTCATCGACGATGAGGTGAATGCCAGACTTGCCAAAGCCAGCGCTGCCTTCTGCAGACTCAATAAGAACGGTTGAAACAGGAGAGGCATCACCCTGGAGACGAAGCTCAAAGTATACAAGGCCATAGTTCTCACCACACTGCTCTATGGATGTGAATCATGGACGGTCTACAAACGCCACGCCAAAAAGCTGAACCACTTCCACACCACCAGCCTCAGAAAACTTCTCGGCATAAAGTGGCAAGAGAAGATCCCTGACACAGAGGTGCTCACTCGTGCAAACTTGCCCAGCATCCACACCATCTTGATACAGGCCCAGCTGTGCTGGGCAGGCCATGTAGTTCGCATGCCAGACCACCAGCTCCCCAAGAAACTGCTGTATGGCGAACTCCAACATGGCAAGCGCTCCCATGGAGGCCAAAAGAAGCGCTTCAAAGACACTCTGAAAGCTTCTCTCAAGGCCTTCAACATCAGCCACGACACATGGGAGCTGAATGCAATGGACAGATCAAAGTGACGTTCAGCTGTCCACAAAGGCACCAAATCCTGTGAGGCCAACAGAATCGCTGCAACAGAGCAACGCAGACAGGCCAGGAAAAGCAGTGCCAGCAAGTCCCTGACAGCCACCACCATCCCCTGTCCACACTGCGTCAGAACCTTCTCGGTGCGGATTGGCCTGACAAGCCATCTGCGCACCCACAGAGCCCAACCCACCCACCCCCAGGATGACTAGATGGTCCTCGTCGATCCCGACGGACGAACCACAGTGTGTGCGTGTGTGTGTTGCTGTGAACTGGTGTTTTGAACAACAAAAGTTTTCGGCGTTTCATGGATTTCAGTTCAAAATAACAAGGGGAATGCATTTTTTCTCCTGCACCTCATTTGATGTGGTGACTTTTCGCAACATCCGTGGTTTCAGCCCGGGACGTGACGTCAGTGTCAAGATAAACTTTACCGGAATACAAAAATCTGGTTGACGTATGCGATGAGTCTACTTACACGAGGTCAAGTTAAGCAAGGAAGATAAACATATAGATATAACGAAGACTGACTGCAGCCAAACAGTTGTGTGTTGACGCACCTGTTGAGGCATTTTATATCCCACTGCAAATTAAGTTTTTCTTGCTGCTATGTAAATTAATCATATTTAGCCCACTCTTTCTATGTCATCATACAAATTCATTATAAATCTTCTGTCGTAATGCAAACAAATAAACAAAAGGTAAACCTGTAAAAAAAATCTAGCTATTAATTCTGGTAAACTAATGCTTTCCGTATTGTGAAAAACCAACTGAAATAGCAGAAATATTTTGATGATAATTTTTTTTCCCGTTTATTCCAAGGTCAGTGTGTTCTCTGGTTGGTCATTTCAATAGCGTTGTTTGTCTATCACTGTACTTCAGATACTGAATTTCTGTTACGGTATTTCTGATACTGAACTACTAAATTTGATCAGTCAGACATATGACATGAAACATAAACCTATCCAGATGACGTATCAGGTCACATCGACGTTACAATGATGTCAGCGTGTTCTGGATACGTCACTGTAAGAGGAAATCTGAGTAACGATGATTCCCCAATGGGCTGGCAGAAGTCTGTAGCTGTCTTTCCGGGACATGTGGTGATGACCAGTTTTAAAGAGCCTCCAGATCATCAGACAAATATCAAACTTTATTGTCCAGTGTTCAGTGACATGGACATGCTTTTCATTGTGTGGAGAAGATCTGATATATGGTCTGATTTTGCCCACATCTGCAGGACAGAATTCGTGGTGAATGTTGAGGACGGGGCCCAATGCACCACTTCTTGCTTTCAGCTCTTCTTCTCATTTTTCAATGAGAGTAGAACACCTCAGAAATTACTCTCTGGTTTGTGGAACTGTTCTGTGGACCACTACCCCAGTTTCCATCACCACCTGGCCTGTAACCTGAAGACAGAGTGTGAGGACGGGAGGGATGAAACCGGGCAATGCCCCTTCAGCAGTCCGGAGTGCCAGGGATTGGTGGCACTGTGTGACCGTTGTTACAAACTTGTGGAAAGCCTTGAAGGATTCGACAGCGATGAAAAGGACGGCAACAAGAGGGGTGATGAATACTGTCGTTCTTTGCAGGGTGTTCTGAGTTTGCCCAAGTGTTTGTATGACTGGCTGCACAACCTTATGCAATTAATCAACATACACCCACTGAGAACGGCTAATATTTGGGTTGGGGCATATAATAAAGGGCAATATGCTGATGGTGAATCATTGCCCCTTATGTATAGACTGAGTGTGTTGAGTGAATACAAGACTGTACTTCACCATGTTCCTGTTGGGTCATTCAGCATAAGTTCAAAGAAGATTTGTTTCATAACTATGTCTACAACAACAAAAAAATATATAGATGAATTATATTCTTCAAGTTGCGATTTATATTTGATGTACCCATTCGAAAGGGCTATATGTGAATTCGATAAAAATAAGAGCCTGGAGAATTCTGATAGTCTGCATACAATTACCTTTGTCAGCACACAGGTGTTTTTGCACAAGGGACAACCGTGTATGGCACAGTGTGGTGATGGTCAATTGACACATACATTTCTCTTGTCTGGTTCTAACAAATTTCACCTGTGTGGCCAAGACCACTCAGTGTCTTCTGTTGGTCAGGGTTGCTTGTCACATTTAGATGCATTTAACTCTACACAGCAACGTGCTGCTTCCCCTCCTTTGTTCACCTGCAGTGATGGGCAAACCACACTATCATACACACTGGTTTGTAACTTTATATATGACTGTGGAGACAGGAGTGATGAACTGTATTGTACGCACTCTCGTTGTGTCAAATCATTCACATGCACTAACGGCCAGTGCCTTTCCTTTGATCAGGTATGTGATCGATTATCTCAGTGTCTGGACGAATCAGATGAAATGGATTGTTACGAATTTTTAGAAATAATGGTATCTTATCCAAAGATGCTATTCCCTGTGTTAATCAATTACGATGGCATCATGCGGTTCACATCAGTTCGAATGCATCCCAATGAGTCATGTCCTGACAGTCACTATCGCTGTCCTGATAACTACCTACGTGACTGCCTGCCTGTATACACACGATGCAATGGGATGTACGACTGTATCGATCACCAAGACGAAGAGGGGTGCATGGAAATGACCTGTCCTGGATTCTTCATATGCAGTAATTCCGGAGATTCTAAGGTATGCCTGCACAGTGACCATCTATGTGATGGTTGGCCCCATTGCCCGACGCATGACGATGAAATAGCGTGTGATGTGACCTGCCCTGATGACTGTCTGTGTCGGGGTCATAGGTTTCTGTGTCGTAAGCCTTTCTCTGCTACTCTCTTTCTCCGGCTTCGCTCCTTGGACGCTACAGGGTCTGGCATGACGCTTTCTGATGTAAGCAATAATACTTATCTTATTCATTTGGTTCTCTCACGTTGTCATCTGCTCTACTTGCCAAAGATTAGTTTGTTCAACCTAAAGGTTCTTGACCTCAGTGGTAACAGATTTCAGAATGCAAACATTGTGTCATTTCTTGGTTTCAAACATCTTGAGTCTTTATCCCTGGCGAACAACCCACTCATCTCACTTTATGCAGGTGTTCCATCTGATGTGTATCAAAATAAGCTGACACTCATAGACCTGTCATACACAACGGGACTACAATTGCTTGACACCAACGTGATTGCACATTTTCCCTACTTACAGCTACTGAATCTATCATTTACATCAATTCATACTATCAGCCCCGATGGCTTGAAATCCACACCAAGATTAGAAGAATTATACATGGATGGAAGTCCCGTCAAAACATTCCCACACGATATGTTGAAGAATCTCCACAGATTACGCTTTTTGTCAACACAAAACTATAAGCTGTGCTGCAATGCAATATTGCCTGATACAGTGCACAGTATTGCTTGCTTTTCCCCAAAAGATGAAATTTCATCGTGTGAAGATCTACTTCAGTCGGGAATGTATCGAGGATTTCTGTGGTTACTCTGTTGTCTCTCTATCATTGGTAACGTCTTCTGTTTTATTTTCCGTTGTTGTGCACGAAAAGTGTCTTCTTCAAGTGGCTTTGGTGTGTTTGTCACCAATCTTACCATGGCCGATTTCTTTATGGGGATCTACCTGGCCATTATTGGAGCAGCTGATGAACAGTTTCGTAACACATATCTATATTTTGATGACACATGGAAAAGCAGTGTGACTTGTAAGGTGGCTGGATTTCTGTCTCTGTTGTCCAGTGAAGTGTCAGCGCTGATCATCTGGCTTATTACAGTAGATCGCTTCATTGTTATCCAGTTCCCTTTCAGCACCTTGCGATTCGAAAAAACGTCAGCTACAGTAGCTTGTCTGTTAACTTGGTTGGTTGGCTGGTTTCTGGCCATCCTGCCTTTACTTCCGATGACATCACACTGGGACTTTTATAGCCAGACAGGCATCTGTATTCCGCTGCCAGTTACAAGGCAAGACTTCAAAGGCAAACTTTATTCTTTTAGTTTGGTTATTGTCTTTAATTTTGTTCTGTTTTTACTCATCTCTTTTGGCCAAGCATCTATCTACTGGTCAGTACAAAACAATACATTGAAAACTAACACCTCTAAGGAATCACGGGACATGACTATAGCTCGTCGGTTAATTACCATTGCAATTACAGACTTCATGTGCTGGTTTCCCATTGGACTGTGTGGAATGCTGGCATTAGCACAGATCCCTATTCCCGAAGAAGTAAATGTGGCCCTGGCTGTATTCGTACTGCCGTTAAACTCAGCGATTAATCCTTTCATGTACACTATCAACACTTTCGTGGAAAAGCGAAGGAAATCCAAAGAAACAAACCTTTTGAATTGGATGGAATCCCATACAGACATGATCGTTACCTGACATGTTATGTGCCATTAACAACCAAAAATCATTGCAATTAATATTATTGAAAAAGTTTTCTGTCATGGAAAAAAAAAATCAGCGACATCCATTTTCTGTCTTTTGAAAATATATCAGTATTATCATCATCATCATCATCATTACTGGTGTCGTTTTCATCGTCGTTGTCATCGTCACAACTCGTCTTGTTATTATCAGTGTCTTAACGTTGAACCAGGAGTTCTAGTGACACTGATTTTCTCCACTTTTATTAACTCAGAGAAAGCGAAAACAAAATTACACGTATATTGATTTTGATCGGTCATGAAACCATGGTTCCACACTTGACGATAAACCAGATTCAGTGGGTATAACTTGCAAACCGCCAGTGGCTAGGGCTGAAACCTTGACGATTCATGTCCATGTCAACTCAGTGAAAAAGTTCAGTTTAATTTCACTGGGACTACAGCCAGTCAGGTAGTAATATGTTTTATTTTCATGTGACTTTTTGTGCAGTATGGGATCTCATAGTGCATGGAAATTTGTTGTTTTGTTTGTGTTTTTTTGTTGTTTTTTTTTTGTTTTTTACTGAAGCTCAGATATAGGTCACAGTGCAATATGCATTACTCAGACGTTGTTTCTTACATGAGCCGTTTGCTCCTTTCAGTCGTAAACAAAGAATATCAACAGACATGGGAAGAAAACAAAAACAACATCATCAACAACAACAACAACAGACAGAGTGACGGAGAGACAGACAGAAAGGCAGTGGGATGGAGAGATGGACAGAAAGGCAGTGGGATGGAGAGATGGACAGACAGAAGGAAAGACTAGTTACAAAAGACAAAGATAGATGCACTGGGGCAGAGGGACTGAGAAAGAGACAGATAGAAATAGAGAGACAGACAGAGAGACGGAGAGATAGCCAGACAGGGAGATAAAAAGAGACGCGGACAGGTGGAGAGACAGACTGAGAGACGGAGAAAGAGAGACAAAAAGGGGAGCAGAGGGATAGGTCTGAGAACAAGTCGGGTATCATAGTTTTGGATGCCCTGAAGGGAATGAATGGGTGAAGCAGGCAAACCAGACAACAGAGACTAAGTTACACAAGTCGAGAAAGAGAATGAGATGTTGCGTCAATGGACAGATATTTCCGAATGGAACTGATGCGCCGTAATTGACAATACCAGGGTTGACAGGTCTAACTGATAAATCATTGCATATACAGTGTGTTGTCAAAAACAACACCGACGATCTTGACTGAGGGATAGATGTTCTGCCAAGTTTGAGTCAACTGTGATGAAAGAGAGTTCTTGTTTAGTTCCTGTTATCATTGCTTCAGCTTTGTCTGTATTCAGTTGTAGCTTATGAAGTCATTCAGTTCTGATTGTCGAGGAATCAGTCGGATGTTACTTCAAGAGAGAGGACACATATTTTCAGGGGAATCGCTTTTCTGAAGTTGAGTGTCATCGGCATAAGAATGATGACTGACACTGTGGTGGATGACAATTTCAGCGAGGGGGGTGGTGTACAATGTGAAGAGCACGGGGCCTAAAACAGATCCCTTTGGGACTCAGACTGGCATGTGTAAACTGTGACAGACCTGGCATTTGGTCAGTGAGATAATATTTCAATCAACTGAGAGTAGTGCCGTTGATACCAAATGTATGATGAAGACGGGAAAGAAGGATCGAATGGTCTATTGTATCAAAAGCGGCTGACAAGTCGAAAAGAGTGTGAAGGGAAATTTTTCCTGACTTGTATGCTAACAGTAAATTATTCAGTATGTGGAGGAGAGTGGTTTCAGAGCTGTGGTCAGCACGATAGGCAGTCTGAAAAGGATGGATGAGATTGTTAAAACGAAGTAATTGTTGAGATGCTTCAGGACGGGTTTTTCTGGAAGTTTAGACAGGAAAGGAAGGTTAGAAATTGGTCGACAGTTTTACAAAGTCTGACTTTGTTGCTGTTTGCTTTGTTTTTCAAGTAACACGAGTGTTACTGGTTCCAACCACCTCCTCACAAGAACAGTCAGTTCAGTGCCATCAGACACACCTGATAACTCGCAGCATTAGTACGACAATTCAGCAAATGCTTAATGTTTTGTGTGTTGTCATCAGTTGCCTTTATATAAAAAATAAATTAATTAAAAAAAAACCCACTTAGGCTTTGTTTTCTTTACACCGAATATTGTTACCATTTGTCGGTCATGTAGGCTATCTTCCGTCTTCTTTATGGAAGGAGACATTTATCATACCTCAGGATCTAGAGAAATGTTCATTTTGACTTAATAATACATCATTCCTATGGAATGACCTTTTTTTTTTCTCAAAGCGGAAAATTAAAGCAACTGGCTGTAAGCATGCCACCACCTCAGATAGGGTTTGGGGGTGGGGAAGATGACCATCTTTTCATGAAGCTAAGCTATATGGCAATATGTTTTTTTATTACCGAAAAAAGGCGTGTTAGAAAGTTTTGTCCTCAATGAAAGTTAATGGAATGAACAGATTTAAAATTTCACCCTCCCCAGTAGTATTTATACCCATGTGTTCGATTCATGATCAATTTGTGACAGTTTATCCCTTTTTGCCTGAAACTTCAGATCCTATAGATGACCTGACTTATGATAAGCATTAATTGCCCATCACAATGGAAAATGGGCAGCGCTGACAGCCAGTTACAAATGAATGTGTACACAACTGGAGAATTTCGACACCACCTCCCTTCTCATCTGCCTCCCATGAAACAAAAATAAGAAAACAAAAGCAAATAGAAGGGGAGATGGGGATTGGGGGTGTGTGGAGAGAGGTGTTAAAGGGTCAGAACTTTCAGCTCTGGTAGTTGACATTTTCCATGCTCAGTTTGTTTCAATGAGGTGTCAGCGCGTGGACTTATCCATATAAGCTACACCACAGACACTGTTTAAAAACGACACAAAAAACAAACACCTAAAAGACAAAAACAAAGAGCAGACGCCTGACCTTTGCAGATACCTAACAAGCTGTTCAGGCCTTGAGGGCCTGCCCTTGCTCTGTGCACCCCTAACTTTAGCTGATCACAGATCTTGTGTTCATACTGCAGTGCTTATTTGTAAAAAGCCCAGTGCACGAAACAAGGCCAGCCGTATCAGAACACGGTCGAATGTTTTCCTCATTCAAAAATATATCTGCGTCAAACACAATTCTGGGGCAGTATATATAAATGTAGAATCAAGTAGAACGTTTCCTTACTCAGAGTGAAAACGAAACGTTTCAACTGTTCATTTACCAACTGTAGACGAGAATCCTTCGTGTGTTATCAATTAGAAACACAATTACTAGTCTTTCTCTGTATGTTTGTTTGGTTTGTAGGTTGACTCTCAATGTGATAGTCCACTTAGCATTGTTTGGTTTGTCCCCGACCTTAAACTTGAATATTATTTCTGCACCGTACTGCGGATTGGATGCTCCTATTTCATGGGGTGTAAATTTTGGTTTCTGGATGGATGTGGAAAAAAAACATGCTAGTTCGGGGCCGTGGGACATTTTGGGTCATCCTGTCTTGATGATGTCATGCTATGTTTGTGTAGTTATGCTTTTGATAACTGATCATGAAGAGGTAATGGCAGTGGAGACTGGTTCAGACATAGTTGCCTGAATCTTTGCAGTTGGACAGAAACCAACAAATTATCCTGAAAGCAGCTTCCTTCAGGTGGTTGTTGTGGCTGTGTGGTGTACTGAAAAATTATAACCTTATAGCCTTTTTTCTGACTTGTCAGTTTGCATCAAGCTCTTCCCACACCCCCTTCAACCCCTGCATCCCTATCTTAACCCCAAATTCTAGTTGTTTATTTCAATTACTTGAAGATCCAAATCGCACATGTCAAGCAACTCCCTGCCCCCTCTAATCCACTCACACCTCTCTCAGGCTACACCTCCCTTCCCAATCTGAATCCCTTCTCCATACAACTGCTGACACTGTTCAGAAACAGTGCTTAACTCATGAAATGGAGTTGGGTAAATACAGCTGAAGAATGAGTTTATTCTTCAGTTACATCATCTGTTCCCATTTTCCCTTCTTAAAAAAATGTTGGATATTTAATTTGCTTTTGTCTGTGACTATGTGTTCTGTAGTTTGTCAGTGTCATGTTGTTTTCACTTACTCAGTATCAGATGAGCTGAGAAATGTTATGTTGTGTGTACACTTTAACCAAAGGTTTGTGTGAATTGTTTTTACAGCAAATAATGTTAGAAGTATGACTAGAAAAAAGTGTACTGTCAGACACTGCATAATAAAAGTGATTATTTATGTATGATTTTCATTGTATTACTTACATCGTCAAGAGAGTGATAGAAGGAAGATACCTGGATGTCGATGTTAACAAGATACCACAGTACTACAGACAATTCATACTCTTCATTATCTGCTTTAAGAAGACAGCAACATGAAATCCATATTTTGTCAGTCCATGCCACTGTTCAGCTCAGATGAACTTCTGAAACATGTGAATTCTCTTTTTCTGTTCCTCTCAGTCTGAAGTATTTCTTCTGCATTGTATTACCGATCGTGAATATGCAAATGTTTTGTTGGCCCTTCGTGGCCTATAATAATATAATATGAGGGATACTTTTTTTCTTTCTTTTTTTTAAAGAAAAAAGAGGAAAACATCTTGGGGTCAACTATGTGATGTCTTTCCTGAAAGAAAACTTTCCACACATCCTAAGGGTTTCAGTTGAAATACAAGACATTTCACAATTTGCACTAACAGACAGCAGCCAGCTGCAATAGGTACCGTCACTGGAGAAGAGTATGAGGGTGGGTGTGGGTTGTCCTCAATTGCCTAAATACTGTGAAGTGTTTTGATTTCTTCTGTAATTTTGCCCTGAATTGCTCTTCCTCTTGCACTTTGCAAAATAAATATGGAAAGATGGAAATCACACAGTTGGATCCATTTTTTGTCTTGGAGAGTTGCTATTATTTTCAGACCAAAGCCACAGATAGATATCGGTTTGCTCTGCTTGGCCAAATTTCGCGCAGCTAACAGTGAAAAGACGAGCCGTCTCGCCGGGTCCGCTCTTAGCCAATCAAACGCCTCTAAAAGCTATAAGCGATGAATCATTCCATGGCCATTGAAGAAAATGCCCCATGAGAACCACTGCGGAGACGCGGGGACGGACGGGCGGGCATTCGAGTTTGACATGGTAAGTACATGTATCACCAAACATGGAGTATAATACAAACTCCTCCTTTTGGTGTCATATACTGTTCCATGTCAAACTGATGCAGAATTTAAAGCAAATGGAGGAGGGCAACGCCTACTGGTTCGTATGGGGAGCCCTTGTAACTGAGACGGCAGTGTTAGCCGCGACAAAGGAAATCCCCTTGGAACCGTCAGCCCTGGTCATACGGAAATCCCTGAGGTAGAAATTGATGAAGGGATTCTCAGACTGCCAGAAGGCTGCCTCCAAGACATGCTGCAGTGGCACTGAGTGCTGGAAAGCAGCCGAAGTAGCTATAGCCCGCATTTCGTGTGCTCTGGGATTAAGACAGCTGATATCCCTGTGTGCATGAGAGTAGGCTCTACGAATGACTTGGGAAACCCAGCGGGAAATAGTGTCTGCAGCGATGTCTTTCTTGTAATTCTCATTGAGGGAGATGAGAAGACGCCTCTGAGAAGAACGCCTATGGCGAGACCTATCCCAATAGTATTTGAGACACCGAACAGGGCAGAGATGCCTATCCTCATCATCTTGGGCAAGAATATCAGACAAAGGTCTGACCCTCAGAGAGGGGGAAGGGACCTCGGGGTCTTGGTTCTTAGCCAGAAACTCTGGAAGGAAACGAAGAGTGATGGAACCATCTCTGTGGAAGGCCAGATCTTGTGGCATTCCACTAAGACCATGAATCTCGCTTCTACGACGGCCTGTGGCCAGCAACAGAAGTGGCCCCTAGCCACCTCTCAGAGCAGGAAATCCACTTCAAAGGCGGGACCACCTAGCTGTTTGATTGTGGTACAGATGGCAGACTGGTTGAGAACCGAGGAGCAGTGAGCCAGAAAGTTGGCCAGCTGCATGCTCGTAGGGTTAGTAGGGGGAATGTCCTGAGCTGTACACCACTGCAACCATTTCTTCCAGCGAAAGTCATACAAAGTCTCCGTTCCCTGCCTCCTTGCTCTGGTGACTATGGAGAGGAGGTCAGAGGAGGCACCCCCCTGGGTCAGCGCAGCCGACACAGAGGCCGACCGAGGGGTCGAAGGCTTCAGTGGTGATGCTGACAGTTCCGACCGCACAGCAGCCACGTGTGCAGGTGGAGCAGTTGAGGATTGGAATGAGGAATGCCCGAACGAGGCTGTCTCAGCAGATGAGATTTGGTTTCGAGTTCCAGGGGTGGAACATGTGTCAGAGACTGAAGGTCCGGAAACCAGGGCTGGGCTGGCCATTTCGACGCAATGAGGATCAGCTGCGGGCGTTCCAATCTGGCTTTCCATATCACCTTGGACAGAATTGGAAAGGGAGGAAACACGTAGGCAATCAGACTGCTCCAGTCTAGAGAGAGAGCATCCACTGCCCACGCTTCTGGGTCGGCGACCAGAGAGACTTAAGTGGGAAGTCTCTTGTTGAACTTTGTGGCAAAAAGGTCCACCATCGGCCGAAACCACCGTTCCCACACCCCCTGAAGGGTGTCCTTGTCCAGGGTCCACTCTGTGTGGATGACACTCTTGGACCTGCTGAGAGCATCTGCCAAGATGTTGGCTTTTCCTGCTATGTGTCTCGCTGAAAGTGCAATGCCCTTGCTGTGGCACCAACGGAGGAGAGCCTCGGTCCGCAGGGAGAGGTCTGCCGAGTGCGCCCCCCCCCCCCCCCCCCCCCCCCCCTTGAGAACCCTGCCCAGGGGAATGAGAGGTGTCATGGACTCCATCATGCCCAGGAGGGAAGAAAGTGTCCGAGCTGTTGCTTGGGAGGAACGGCGCAAGTGGCTGAGGAGGCCTGCCAGACGGTCCCAGCGATCTGGCGTCGGAGAGACTACCATGGGCCGCGTGTCGAATCTCAACCCTA
Organism: Babylonia areolata; assembly: GCF_041734735.1. Lineage (NCBI taxonomy): Eukaryota > Metazoa > Mollusca > Gastropoda > Neogastropoda > Buccinidae > Babylonia > Babylonia areolata. The sequence goes on along the minus strand of NC_134876.1, from coordinate 1,757,057 downwards.
AGGCCCGTCGCCCACGGGACGTCAGCGACAGCCGCGCATCATTTTTTGATGCCTCGCTACATTGTGGCGCCGACGCCTGAAACTTGTAGCGAGGCGTGTCGCTCGCACACGCGCGACAAATCTCCCCAGGCATCATGCATCACGCTCCATATTTGGAAAGTCACGTGCTGTCAGTGTCGCCCTGACGATAATTTATTGTTGATACTGAAGAGGAAATTATGGTTGACTGTTGCCATGAAAATACCCCCCACTTTTTCCGAGGAAGAAAACAAAAAACGAAGTTTTTTGTTGTTGTTTTGATGATTTTTTTTTCTTTTTTTTTTTTTTTACATTTGAAATGGGGCAACATTTAGATATAACATGTTTTTGTTATTTCATACTGTTTGTTTCTTTATTTTCTTTTGACGTTTTTTTCAAACACATCACCACGTTTCCTTGAATTTATTCATCACACACCCTGTCCAGTATATCTGTTTATTAGTTATTATTCAGTCACTTTCATTTGATCAATCATTCAGTCACTCACCAGTCACTATATTAATTGTTACATAATCAAATGATCTCTCATCTGTTAACTGTCTCAAACAATGTAATGAAATAAAATATGTGTTGTTTAGCATGCCATTTTGCTTGTCTATTCATTCATGCAATTAGATAAACTGGATAAATTTATCATAATTCAATTTATACTCTTGACTGATTGTTCATTTATTTCATCTTTCTTTTTTAAACTCGTTTATTTATTTTAGGATTCTTTTCCTATCACACTAGAAATAACAAAAACATTACATGGTATGCAAAAGACACTTGGCTACAGTATTTTTCTGTCTTGGTGACCAGACACAGCCATAGTGTGCAGAATCACAAATAAACAAATCTAGTTTTAAACACACACACACACACACACACACACACACACACACACATATATATATATATATATATATATAGAGAGAGAGAGAGAGAGAGAGAGAGAGAGAGAGAGAGAGAGAGACAGAGACAGAGACACACAGAGAGTTGGTGGACTGATCTTTTGACTGGAGAGTGTGAGAGAGAATGTGTGTGAGTATATATATGTGTGTGTGTGTGTGTGTGTGTGTGTGTGTGTGTGTGTGTGTGTGTGTCCTCTATGTGTTGATGTTTACAATCAGATACAAAATGTGTATATATACTATATTTTAGAAAATGTAATAATTTATTTAAGAAGAATTTTACATTGGAACCAAACCTGGTTGTTGCATCTTTCATTTACATTAGTGTTTATGTGTGAGAATCCTGTACATGCAATTGTGACAATTCTTTTCTTCTCCATATCAGTTGTACAGCTTCATAAAATAAACTGTGTCTGTTATAACTGCAGATACAATCAGATTCCAACATTTTACAGTTCCAAACAAAATGATTTGAAAAGAAAGATAAGAAATTACAATTGCAATCAGACCATGAATGATAAATCAATTATGTAAGCATGTATTTGTGTTCAGCCAACAGTTCTACAATAGGAAGTAACACAAGTTACAATTGAAAACATCAAAACACACTGATATTATACAATGGTGTGTAAATTAGCACACAGTGTTATTAAAACACTGATATACATAATTACAAGTCATTTGGCAAACTCTGTAAGAACAAACTGCTGGGAAATGTTTATTTCAGCTGAGGCTGAAATAAGACAGATAAGTATGATAGGTAGAGAAGTTAAAATGCTATCTGAAATCAGTTGCTTTCCAAACACCAATCATACTGTTAATATTTGTGATTTGGATGAGAAAATAGTCACACTTAGCTGCAGTCTGCATTAATCCCATGACATTTGTATACAGTGAGCATGTGGATGAAGGAGAACATGAAGGAATGACTGTGTGTGTGTGTGTGTGTTCAGTAGTGTATGTTCAGTAGTGTTTGTGTGAATGTTCAGTAGTGCTTTTGTGTGTGATGTGGTGTGATGTGTGTGTGTGTGTGTGTGTGAGCATTTTTGTTTTTGTTTTGTGTGTGTGTGTGTGTGTGTGCAGTAGTGTTTGTGTGAGTGGGTAGTGTGGTTTGTGTGTGTGTGTGTGTGTGTGTGTGTTCAGTAGTGTTTGTGTGACTGTGAGTGTTCAGTAGTATCTTTGTGTGTGGTGTGGTGTGGTGTGGTGTGTGTGTGTGTGTGTGTTCAGTAGTGTGTGTGTGTGTTCAGTAGTGTTTGTGTGAGTGTTCAGTAGTATTTTTGTGTGTGGTGTGGTGTGGTGTGGTGTGTGTGTGTGTGTGTGTGTGTGTGTGTGTGTGTGCTTGCACATAATGTGTGGGTGAAAATAAAGTAGAAGTGTGTATTGCTCTAAAAGATATTTGGAAATCCAGTCATCCTTACAATTTCAGGTTGTTGCATCTTTCATTTACATTAGTGTTGATGTGTGAGAATCCTGTACATGCAATTGTGACAGTTCTTTTCTTCTCCACATCAGTGGCACAGCTTCATACCAATAAACTGTACCTGATATAACTGCAGATGCAATCAGATTCCAACATTTTTCAGTTCCAAACTATGATTTGAAAAGGAAGAAAATAAATTACAACTGCATTCAGACCATGAAGGAGAAATCAATTATGTAAACATATATTTGTGTTGAACTAACAGTTCTCCAATATGAAATAACACAAGTTACAACTAAACTGAAAACAACAAAACACACTGATACTAATCAACGGTGTGTAAGTTATCACACAGTGTTATAAAAAAAAAAACCACCACTGATATACATAATGACAAGTCATTTGGCAAACACTGTAAGAACAAACTGCTGGCTAATGTTTATTTCAGGTGAAGGTAGGGGGCTGAAGGTGAAATCAGGCAGGTAAGTCTTTGATTGCACTCAGACCTATGATGGATGATAAGCTATGTCAAAAGACAATCAAATTAGAACTATGACAGGAAGTGAAGTTAAAATGCTATCTGAAATCAGTTGTTTACCAAATACTAATCATGCTGTTAATATTTGTTATTTGTATGAGAAAATAGTCACACTTAGCTACAGCCAGCATAAATCCCATAATATTTGTATTCTGTCCACTTACAAACGTTTTATTTAGGTTGCTGCCAACATTTGTAAATAGTATTGAGAAAATAGCTCCACATAATAAATAATGCTGCATTCAGTATTTGTTTCACTTGGGGGAAAATAAATTGAAAATCACACTAACCTGCAGTCAGTTTACCACATGTATATATCTCACACTTTGTTTTACTCAGCTTAACATATGCTGTATGCCCGCTTACAAACAACTGATTGCTGTAGGGGATATATTGTAATATTGTAATGTCTGGTCAGCCATGCCCATTAACTAATATAGATATAAAAAGTTATGTTAGAATAATATCAAAATAAATCATAATTATGATTGATAAGAAAGTTAACATGCTGTCTAAAATCAGCAGTTCACCAATATTTCATGCTATAATTTCATGCTAATATTTGTGATTTCATGGGGAAATAGTCACACTTAGCTGCTGTCAGCATGATATTTGTATTCTGACTGTTTTCAAACATTCAATTTAAGTTGCAACCAACATTTGTAATCAATATTGGTAAAATAGCACTCCAGTAAAAAAAAAAAAAAAAAAAAAAAGAAAAAGAAAAAGAAAAAAAAAAAGTTATGGTTGCAATCAATATTTGTTTCAGTTGATTTGTTGGTTATCCCAGCACATTACTTCAGGATCAGTGAACTGTCAAAATTGCAGAACTCAAATATTTGATTTTACATATTCATGTATTATTATGTCTATTGTTATTTATGTGCTCTCAATGTCTACACAGTGAGCATGTGGATGAAGGAGTAAATGAAGGAATGACTCTGTGTGTGTGTGTGTGTGTGTGTGTGTGTGTTCAGTAGTATTTGTGTGAGTGCTCAGTAGTGTGTGTGTGTGTGTTCAGTAGTGTTTGTGTGTGTTCAGTGGTGTGTGTGTGTGTGTGTGTGTGTGTGTGTGTGTGTTCAGTACTGTTTGAGAGTTGTCATGTTTTTGTGTGTGGTGTGGTACAGTGTGTGTGTGTGTTCAGTACTGTTTGTGCGAGTGTGTGATGTGGTGTGTGTATGTGTGTGTTTAGTAGTGTTTGTATGTGGTGTGGTGTGTGTGTGTGTGTGTTCAGTAGGGTTTGTGTGAATGTTCAGTTGTATTTTTGTGGTGGTGGTGGTGGTGTGTGTGTGTGTGTGTTTACTTGCACATGATGTGTGTGTGGAAATAAAGAAGAGGTGTGTACAGCTCTAAAAGATATTTGGAAATCCAGTTATCCTTACAATTTCAGTCAAAGATACTTTCGTTCTCAGAATATTCTCAGGCAGGAATTACAAACGTTACCATGTGAGTTGCTGTTCAAAGTAGAAAGTCAACATTTCTGGGGCACTCACAGAAATCACTCTTAAACAGACATGCGTTCAGACGTAATGACAATCTTTTCATCCAAACAGTCTAATCGTTTACTTCCAAAACACTTTGTTTTCATGATTAATTGAGCAACATCAAACAAATGAATCGAGTCCAAACGATGTCAGCCATTTTGTGTCACGTGACACGTTGTTCCACGCATGTCCGTCTCTTTTGTCGCGAGAAAATAGGACAAGTCCTATAGAGGATTTTGACGCGCGGCAACGGCGATCTTGCTGCTTGGCAGCGCGACTCCTGCTGCCTGAATACCTCGCACATGGGGCGCCGCACGTTTTTGCTGCTTGTCGCGTGAAACTTGCTGCTTCGACGCTCCGTGTGCGATGGGCATAAGAAGTCGAAGGACTGACTTGGGGACAGATTGCATTTCTCCTGGTTCGTGATGAAGCCCAGTTGGGAGCAAAGGTCTAGAAGTCTGGCCGTATGATTCTGGCACAGGGCCTGCGACTGGGCCAGAATAAGCCAGTCGTCCAGGTACACACAGAGACGAATGGATTCCGACCGGATGATGGACACCAATTCCCGCACCACCTTGGTAAACAGGAAAGGGGCAAGGGACAGACCAAATGGGAGGGCCGAGAACTGGAACACCTTGTCCCACCACACGAACCTCAGGTACCGATGGGATGCCGAATGGATAAGGATATGAAAATAAGCATCTTCAGATCGATAGAGGCAGCCCAATCGCCCTGTTGAATGGTCTCCCGAATCTGTGCCTGTGTGTCCATCTTGAATATGATTTTGGGGAGGAATTTGTTGAGGGGGGACAAGTCCAAGACTGGTCTCCACCCTCCCGAGACCTTTGGAATCACGAACAACAGGCCGTAAAAACCGTGGCCCGGGTCCGAGAGTTGAGATATCGTCCCTATGAGGAGTAGGTGTGATATCTCTTTCTCTAAGACGCTCTCCTGCTCCGTCGAGCTGGGCACATAAAGAGGAGGAGTGGATCTTAAAGGGGGTCAGTCCTCCGCCCAAGGCAGCATGTACCCCGACTCTAGCACCGATACAATCCAGTCGTTGAGTCCCAGAGCACACCACTGATGTGCATGCCGAGACAAGTTTCCTACTTGGAGGGGCTGAACGACTGGCAGTGCTGAATCGGGGCCCAGTCATTGGGGGTGCTGCCTTCTGGCCTTGGGCATGGCCGGTCGGCTTGGACGGACATGAGGTGGTTTATTCCTCTGCCATTGATTCTGCGCACGCCACTTTGACTTAGGTGGCATGATATATGGAGGGGCCCTGGTGGCCGGTCTCTTCAATGGTAAAGAACCCTGGCGCCCCTGGGAGGTGTGGGCTAAACATGAGGCCACCTCCCTGTTTGTCTCTGCCCTGTGGCTGACAAAATGGGGCGCATACTGGCCGAAGAGGGAGTGCTGCTGTGCTGGGATGGACCGCAGGGCAACCCTCTCCTCTACAGGAATGTTAGAGAGGCGGAGGACGGCAATCACCGCGCTAGCACAGTATTGAAGTGAAGGCTGGTAGCTGTGTCTGCAGCTGCCGTGAGACCAGATGCTAACCTATTGCCATAAGTGTTTAACCTCTGGTCGGTGAAGAGGCCAGGCAGGACAGAGGAAGGAAACCCCATGTCCTGATTAACCGGACGCTGTTCCCACAGCTCATTGGCCCTGTGAAGGAACGCGTCGAAGAAGGTATAAGCCGTGGAAACCTCAAGGAGGCAGTGGTGAGCCAATTTGTCCCATTCTGCTAACGTTTTAAAGGATAGAGTAGCCAAAGTGGGGAAGGTGGTGCGCTGTGAGACCAACATCCTGTCCTGCGCGGAGGGCTCTGCTTCCCTGTAGGCAGGGTGGTCCTGTGTGTACCAGGACCACACCCCTCCCTTGGAGGAATCTTTAAGGAACTTGCCCAGGGAAAAAGTGCCCGGGGCAGAGAGGGACTCACTGCCTGGAGGAGGGATGGAAGCAGCACCCCTGACAGTGCAGGCTGGCTTATTAAGCCATTCCTGCGCCATTCCTGGCACTCTGAGTCACCTTGTGGTTCTGGAGTTAGAGTCACATGGCCTAAGGAGGGTCAAGGGTAACAAAGTAGCCTGAGGGACTGATTCGGCATACGTGACCCTATTGGGGAGGGTCAGTTCGAGCTCGGCAAAGTCCAAGTTTGGTTCAGGCTGGTCCCTAGGGAGGCGCGGGCTCAATCTGTCCCCCTGGGATGGGGGTGAAGAGTGCTCATCCGCTTGTTCGTCCTCATCTGAAGACAGGGGCTCCCACCCTTGTTAGCAGTCCATCCCCTGCTGGGTGCCATCCCAAGTGGATGTACCCACTGGGGCGTCCTGTGAGCTGTGGTCAGCCCAGCGGGATGAGCTGGGACGATCCCAAGCAGGGACCATGGCCACGGCTGTTATGTCCTTGATGCCTGAAGCGGGTGGGGAGCATGTGGACCGTAGGTCCAACCATGCTTGGGATGGTGGGTGCCACACCTCAGTACGGGTAGAATGGGGGTAACCACCCGTGGGCACCAGCCATCCTGTGACCCCAACCCCAAGGGTCACTGGCGCCTTGACCTCCATGAAGGGAAAAACCTGGCCAAGTCAGAGGGAGGTCAGGTCCGTCTTGGGTGTCAGTCCCGCCCGAAGACGAGCGGGCCGACTGCCCGGAACCACCTGACACGCGCAGGCCTCCTCCAGCAGGGGAGACCGGCTGGATAGCGGGAAGACCTGCGGAGCAGGTTGCCACACGCCCTGAATCCCTTCCCGTGGGGAGACTGGGGTGGCTTTGCCCGGGGTGGGCAAAGTAGAGGTCCCCCCCCCACTCCCCCCAACCAAATTTTTCTCCCCCCCAGGAGGTGGGGGAGGGGGGTCGACAGAGAAGGGAGGAGGGGGAACAGCAATGGAGCCCCTGAGGGCCGTCTCCGAGTGGGGACCCGGGTAACGGCCGGGTGCGGCCTCCCCTTGGGAGTTCGCGCCTAGCTACGAGTCCCTACTGCCAAGAGAGGACTTGCCACTCCCCCCTCTCCCTGCCTCGCGCTGGGACACCTCGGGAGGCGACGCTCGTACCTCTTTCCCCCCAGTCCCCTTCATGACCGTTTTACTGGTACGAGAGTCGCCTCTGCGATCAGCGTCTGAAGACGCATCGCCGCAGTCTGTGTCGGGAGGAATCATGAGCTCCGGGACTGGGAGAGTCACTTGCCGAGTCCCGTGCTTAGGCACCCAGCAAAAATCCGACCCCCAACAGAGAAAGGAAAGACAGGATCAACTTTGAGGTAGAGAGTCGAGGCCGAGTCGAATTGAGTACACAGATTGTAAGAATACAATACAGACAAGCCACATGCAGCAAAGTAAGGCCAAATGAATACACTTAATAGCCAAAAAAAGCGTAAGACGAGACAGAGTGTAAACCTGACAAAATGGCGTGGAGAGCCTTGGTCAAAGGAATGATTCAGCGCTTATAGCTTTTAGAGGCGTTTGACTGGCTAAGAGCGGACCGGGCAAGATGGCTGGTCTTTTCACCGTCAGCCGCGTGAAATTTGGCCAAGCAGAGCAAACCGATAGGCCTAGTTTGCATCAGTTTGACATGGTACTGTATATGACACCAAACACAAGAGTTCACCAGTCATGTGTCAAAACCTAGCATCATCATCAGCATTATTCATCAGAGATAAAAAGCTTTAAAATCTGTGGCTCTTTAAGGGGGGACTAAGCATATATTTTGACATGTTTTTGTATCTCAACTTCTTCTGCAGCTATTACCATGAACGTTTGCATAGAGGTAGAAAAAAGTGTTTGGAGCTGGTGTACAAAACTTCAAAGTTTAATACTGCATAGAAATGCTTTCATAATTCACCACCTCCTCCCCCTTCCTTTCACAGTTAAAAAAGGTACTCTTCTCCTCGTTTAGCAACTGTACACATACATATTACTGAAGATAAAATCATAATATTTTCAAATGACATTAATTGGAGAGTGCACTTAAATAATTTATGTGTGTGTATGAGCTTATTTTATGGAGATAACCCCTCCATAATTCGTGCCAAAAAATGTAGAGATTTGATGTAAACAATATTGGAAATTGTTGAAAAAAAATTTCTTTTTAAACTGAACAGTACTTTTATCCATAAATACATACCACTAACATGCATACACACATATTACTGGACTCTTTCAACCAACACAATCACCGTCTGCTTTTTCAAAAAAGAGATACTGACAAGCAAATTAATGTTTAAAACAGCTTTAATTATCTTTCACCACAACTGACATCGTCCACAGTTCCCAGATCAGCCACACAGACACTAGACAGACCATTCATTAGACATTCATGATTCTGAACAAGCATATAGTAGCAGTGGTGGCGTGGGTTATGTCTGTATCTGTGACTGTGTGAAGTCTGCCTCTGTCCTGAACTAAGGCAGTTTGAAGAAAAATAAAATGTGCTTTAATTCCACAATACTGAAGTGAGTTTGAATACTATATACACAGCCTTTGAATATTTGCATTAATTGGACAAATCCATTTAAAGTTACAAAGAGAACGTCATAAATGATGTGAACAAAACCCCGATGTTTTCTCAACTGGTGTAGACACTGCTGATATGAAAACATTGCCATTTTCTTGACTGGGTCTAAAACAGGACCTTAAAATTGGCAATACACATGTGCACAAGGCACACATTATATATTTGCCAAGATCAACATTTCTTTTTATAATAATCTAAAAATGTTTACATGTGAACCCAGCAATCAAAAAGCCATATTGTACGACATCCAAATTGCTGAAATAAATGGAACAAAACTAGCAACTAGAAATTTGAAACCAAGTCCATGCTCATTAAAACATTCACCACCATGCAAATTGAAGATCCCTGAAACCTCCTCTGAAAATGGCTGGCATATTTTATAACATATTCATCTGAATGATAGGCATGTGTTGCACGTTCCAAACTCAGAAAGATTTTTTAAAATACTTTGAATAATCCCAGTTATTTTTAGATCATGGCGACTGAAATGATAGGCAAAAACATAGTTAAAAGTGTGGAAATGATCTCTGAGCAGAGCTATTTAAATATTTGTTTGGATGCACTTGGTAGAATGTGCCTCCGTACAAAACATTAATTTACAACAAGCATGTAATGTCCTGTTGATAAACAATTCTTGTCAATTCTAATTTGACTGTCCAATGAAGTGGCACTATATTTATTCTGCTGGTTCTGTTAGAGGTTGCTGTGCAATATTTTGGTCAGAATGCCATCATCATCTCTCCCTTCAAAACAGGGAGACTGTGGAAGTTCAGGTAAATCTGCTATAATGCAGATACATGGACATGATGCTGCAAGAGAATGGACATGCGGCATAACTGCACAAGAGATTGAGAAACAGAAGGATTTTTTTTAAATACAACAACAACAAAAAACAAACATACATACATACATACATTCATTTATGTCATTTCTACTGTGGCAAAATCTTTTTTCCCAATGTGCACTAACGATTTACAATCTATGATTCAAATCCATGACTTCGGTAACATGTTTGCCACCTGGAATGCAATTCAACGCATATCTATGTTCACATCATCTTCCTCTCTCACACATTTGATGACAATCAACACACAGGAAGGCAGCAACTTGATGATGAACATGTGAAGGGTTCCCAACACACCGGCACAAACAAAACAAATACGGGAAAGGCGACAGTCAGACAGAATGCAACAGAACAAGACAATAACAGGCCACAAGAGACATCAACACTCAAAGCCCACAGAATCATCCACTACAGCTCATGACATAAACCCGGGTTCAGCACATCCTGACAGCAGTAGTGTCTACAAGCATGGCTCATCCAAAATGCACAAGCAATACACAGCCACAAGTGCTATCATACTCATCCGCCCCACCACATGTAAGTACACAATGCAACGAAAATTACATATCACACTCCATAAAAATCATCACATCTACTGAAAAACAGATAAAGCAAACTTCATTGTGGGTGCAAACAGAGATCCGTTCTGGATATTGCAATGAGAAAACCACCAGAATCATTACACTAGTCTAAAAAAATTTTAAAAAAGGACTGTCAAAAGCTTAACCTTGGTTAAAGCCAGAGAAAACCAATACCCTAAAACTGGAACCCACATAAAACAAAACAAAAAAAATCATACATTTAAATACATGAAAATCCATGAATTACGCACAAACAGTTCATACACTTGCAAACTGTACACTGATGGTTAACAGGAGGGACATCTGCAATTCACAGTGTTATCCATAAATTGGGCATTTACAGAACCAACCTCAATACCAGAACATTATACAGTACATTATAACATGATGAGTGTGAGTGGAATGGGTCATCACCAAGTTAACAAGAGAACAAAGGCAGACAATAAGGAACATGGGAGATAAACTGGTCATGAGGAGTGCCACACTTCTAATAGCAATGGGAGGGAGTGGGGGGAAAGAAGATCAAGAGATGAGACAGCAGCCAAGTACCAGATGACTGAAGAAAAAATGAAGCTGAAAGAAACCAACACAACAAAGCATGACAGTACTCTATACACACACTCCATTGTGGATCCCTGTGCAAGTTTTCTGACATAAACCAAAACAACCAAAAACTGAAATGATAAGGCGTTTGAATTCAGTCAATACGATCAATGACATTTACACACCACTGTACACATCCTCCAACATTTCATTCTATTGCTGTCACCATTTTTTTTTTTTTTTTTTTAATATAATTTATTATCCCCATTAACAGGATGATTCAACAACACATGGTAAACACTGCAGAAAACATTCTGTGCTGCACTCATCACACACTGCATGGGGAAACACTTCATAGGACAGACAAATCTACAATGTTTTTAAATTAACCCATAACAAACTCTAAAAAGTAACTTCCTCCCCATAACATTCTCTTGTTTCTCTCGCAAAGACGATTTTACCTAAGAGAAGAACTTTACGCGCACACACACACATTCTCCCACTGCTATACATAATGGCTCTAAATTGGATGTGACAATATCACCCTATTCAATGATTTCAGAGCTCTTCTGGTTTTTTGTGTCACCACTACTGCATTCATCCATTGATGTGCTGTTTGTTGAACAGCCATGAGCAAAAGTGTGTTCACATCAATAAATCACAATCACAGTCCGAGTATAAAAAAAAACAAAAAAAACAACCTTCAATGAAAAGCAAAAAAAACAAACAAAAAAACAAAAAACAAACCAGGTACAGTTGCTGCAAAAATCATCACAGCCTTATCAACTCAAACCTTTGCAGTTGTTTATCGATATTTCCATTTGACCATCTCTGTTACCATCAAACTTAATATAAGGTATTATAATCAATAAGCATTTCTCCTACCTGTGTCTTTTATTCTGTTCTAAAGTCAATGAAACCATCTCTGGGAAAAGTAACAATGCAAACATGAGTCAGGAAGTAAAAAGAAAAAGTGGGGGTGGGGGGGGTGGGGGGGGAACCCTGGATTTATCGTTTTCTCTGCAATAAAAACATAATTCTGGAATTTACAAAACAAAAACAAAAAAAAAAAAAAAAAAAAAAAAAAAGAGAAAAAATGGGCAAACTCTTGATTTATCTTTCTCTCTAATAAAAAATATTTTTTTTAGAAGCATGCTACTTTCCAAATCTTCCCTTAGTCTGATTTCACTCTATAGTCTCATGAATTTAATGTCTGTAATAATGTTTCATCACTGACCTCTACCTCTTGAAATGTCACATGGATCTTTTGTGCTTACCAAGTCCATCAACACAGATCACACACACACACACACACACACACACAGACACACACACACACAGACAACATTCTTGTTTAAAACCCAATAAATTATAAACCATCAACATTTTGGTTACAAATCATGAACTTGGAACAAGTACATAGACCGGCGATAATTCTTTCCATGGGAAGCAAAGATTGATATCGTCTGTAAGTGAAAGGGAAGAAATAAAAATAAAAATGAGAGGCAGTCAGAAAGACAGACAGCAGAAGATCAAGGAAAAGAACAAGAGGAAGAGAAAGAATCACAAGAAGAAAACTACAATACAAAGGGAAAGAATCACAAGAAGAAAACTGACCAGAAAGTTCATGACTAACTGGCAAACAAAGTTACCATCCTGCTCCATGAACTAAATGTATGTGGACAGCTACTTAAGCAGAAAAAAATACAGAATCCCAATCTCTATTACTCATCCATCCGCCCGTCAATGTTTACTCTCAGTCACTGTAAAAGGCAGTTTCTCACAAAGTTCCATGACTCAACCTCCTCAACGTTGAAATTTGCATGTTAGAAATGTTATCACCTCTTTCCGTACAATCCCCCATCCTCAGATGATACACAACCACAGTGTGGCAGTCAGCTGTAGTAGCAGAATCTGGGCTCCCTGATCCCCACGTAGCGCCCCCAGATGAAGGAAGCTTCCAGGCCAGGCAGGCCATCCACATGGACATCATGGGGTTTAGTCAATTTTCACTGTGGAGTAGATCTTCCTCACAAACAGGCTGGTGCCAGCATAGCCAATGGTACCTGCCACACAGCAAGCGGGATAATTTTTCCTCTCCCATGCTCCGCTGTATGTTTTTGCTCTTTTTCCCCCCTCTCATACAATGCCATTAATGGCTGATAATTGTAAGCAAAAACAAACTGGTGAAACGAAGATTTGTAATGAACAAGACAAACATGCCTTTGATATGTATTCGTTATAACGACATTCACCCCTCCTCCCCGACTCAGCACTGGTTCTGCTCTGCCATTTTGTTGACAAATGTCATTTTTCATCTGCTTTATACACTTACTGATCAAGTGACTGAGCATGAATACATTAAAAAAACAACAAAAAACAATCTACAAACTGAGGCATACTGTCATTATCTGGCACAAACATTCATAAAGCTCTCAAAGTATTAGAGATGTGAATGAAATCACAATCAAATATGGTTTACTTCTTTTCAACGCGGACTAAAAATTCAAAAACAGGAAACCTTTATTTCATAAATACACTGGTAAGTTGTCCCTATTCTTTGTTCTGTATCTCACAACAAGAAAACTGAAAAATCAATTTTCAGTGTTTCATTTCAAATGAACAAACTTGTGCACATCGTAAGTGTCCATCAATCAGTTCTTTGAGTGCACAACAGTGATTCCCGGATGAATACTTATTGAAAGAAAGACAAAGCAAGGTTTCACTCACCACACATGATTCCCAGGGCTAAACTGAAGAGAGCCATGTAGCCAAAATAGAATGATGTTTGGAAAAATCCATACATTCTGAAAAAAAAAAAAAAAAAAGCAAGGAAGAAGCACATAAATATTTACAAATCAAGAAAAGTAATCACAGGTTCTTTAACCTCTTGAGTGCCAAGGACTTATACATCTGCCAAAATGCTTCATTATCTGCCGAGGATGAACACATATGTATGATTTTTTTCCCATTTCTATTTCAAGTTGCTGTGTCCCCATATGCACCAATACGAAAGCCTGATGTATCTACTTTAATTGTTCATAAGAAGCACCACCCTATCATGCTTTGTATGGTCATTTTCGGATGTTACTTGAAGTGACCCTCTCAGAATTTCAGACAGCGCTTTTAAAATGGCAGATGACAAACTACAACCTGGCTTTCCAGGCTTGAAACAGCAGCGTGTTAAAAAAAAAAAATCTTTTAAGCATCTGCCACCAAATATGTTGCAGAAGCTTTACAACTTACTGATGATACTGATTTAATTGCAAGGTGTGATAGAATCTTATCAGATTGTTCGCTTGACAAGACAGAAAGCGAAAGTGACGGTTTGCTGATAAGGGGGAGAGTGGTGGTAGTTGTAGAGCAAGAAAAGGGATAGGTTGGAACAAGGGGATGAGTACAGGTCTGTAGCTGACCCCGAGCTGAACTCAATGACAAAGGGTCCACTTATTCAGCACAAGGAGGGAAAGAGGAAGGGAGTGAACAAGGGGGTGGAACAAGTCCATGTTGAAACGTGCAGTTCTCTATCCTGGTTTTAGGAGAACACACTTGCAATGATCAAACAAAGATCTGCTGTCGCATGCAGGCAAAGTGATGAACAGAACACATCTTTTTATACTGTGTTCCAACTAGGTCACTGTTAACTTCTTTGGTATTCTCTGGAAGCAAGCATGAAGTGAGTGGGTGTGGCACAGCAGGCCTTGCAGTTGGAGAACATATGTGTGTGTGTGTGTGTGTGTGTGTGTGTGTGTGTGTGTGATTCATACTTCTTTTACTTGAAAAAAAAAAAAGATAACAGTTTGCTGACTGTGAGTGAATGCTGGGCTGAATATGTGAATGATGTTTGAATTATAATTCACGTCCCCACATGTGCGCAAGATATGGTGACACTTTAAGTGTTTCATTTTCACTTTTTTTTTCCAGGTTCATTTAAGCTGCTTTTCATACCAAAAGGTTCATTTCAGCTGTTCTTACAAACAATCTATAACATATACTCTGGAGAGCAAAATTTCTCACATTTATGGATCACTCATTTCTAGACAGTGTGTTAAATAAACTTCAAACTATCAGAAATTGACAGTGTTAATTTTCCTTTAACAAAGTATGGGTTATGTATACTTTATTGCAGTAGTTAGCACCCCATGACGTTTTGTTAATTATTACCCTCTACAACCAAGAACCACCTTGCAAACAGGAAACACAAGCCAAAATAATGTCCAACATTGAAGCAGTTAATTTACAACAGTAAAAAAAAAAAAAAAAAAAAAAAAAGCATGAAAACTGAACATCAGCAGCAAACACGGTGAATGATAGGGGAATCTGAGAGGTGCGAGGAGGGGAGGGCCACTCACTTTGTTTTGAAGAAGAAATAGTAGAAGGAATACATGTAGACATAGCCAGCAGTGGATCCAGCTGCCAGGAAACTTGTCCACTGCCTGAAATTATACACATTAATGTTACAAATGATAGGTGGAAACAGCTGCATGTGCTCCACAGAACTTCTGGAATAACCTGTACAGGCAGTAAAAAAACAACAAAAAACAAGAGACAAAGCCTTAATACCCATTTGGTACACACTTAAAAAAAGGTAAATGAAAAATATTAAATACAATTCAATTAAAATCATTTTTTAAAATCTTTAAATGTATTCTGTATTTGATATTATAAAGCTTCGGGTAGAAAAAACAAAAAAACCCATAAAGCAGATTTGAACTAAGCATGTTCAGATGAGAGGAAACAGTCTTACACACAGTGCGAACCTGTGTCTTCAAATGATGTTAAAAAATAATATTAAATCAAATTATGTTGTTTTTTTTAACATAATTGGTTACGGTATTCGAGATGATAACGCCATTTAGATCATGTTATTTTGGAATATCTTAGGCATTTAAGAAATTCTTTAAAATCCACGGTAAAGGAGATGTTGCCATCGCCTCAAGCACATGGCAACATGCAGCTGTTTTTGATCTGCTGAGATCTGTGTTCGTCAGGTTTAGTTACACTTAGAAACTACCAAACAGTCCATTCAATTTCTCTGTTATGCACATTCTAGTTGAATCGGTATCTACTTTAAAACATCCATATGCAGTACACATGCTGATGATGTAGTTAGTGTCACTGTATGTGTTATGTCCAGAATTTGTATTTCTTCTCTTTAAATTGTGAGCAAGAAAAAACAAGATCTGCACAGACCAGCCTAGACAAGGCTGACCAAAACTCAATGAAACGGCCAATTCAATTTTTCATTAATGTTCATTCTAGTTAATTCAGTGTCCACATTAGAATATTCATCAGGGTTCCGAGGTGGTGGGCATGAAGCCAAAAAAGGACCTTTAAAGGACTTTATAAGGACCTCAAATCAGTTTAAAAGGACCTTTGCCGACATGACTTTACAGTACACCCCAATCTATTTGACATGCAGAACAGCAGACACTTACCTCTCATAAACGGAAGAACAGCTAATCCCATTTGACTGTCGTATTTAGTCTTTGCAATTCACGTCACTGTAGGTCTCTTTGGCTGAATGTTATTGTCACAAAGTTTTATTTCACAAGTATATAGATTATTGAGTTATCACTTTCACTGTGAACAGTGTGAGTCACGAACTATTGTAGACACATAATGATGAATCACTGTCATTCTTTTTACCGTCAGATCCACTACACTACTATTACACATTCTACTGTCACATCCACTACACTACTATTTACACATGTATTTTTCTTCAGTTCACACACTTCACAGTTTCTGAAGTTCCTCTTGTTTCTTTGCCAGATGAATGGATAGACTGCTGGCTATGTCTTGTTTGTCCCTTGAAGACAGGCGAAGCTCATTGGACCTGTCCACCAATGTGAAGCTCCTCTGTTCCTGAGCTTTAAAACTCAGGTTGTCAGCTTCAACAGCGAGTTGCTTTGAATCATTTTCTGCTTTCTTTTTCTTCTTCTCCAGCTCCCCAATCTCTTGTTCAAGAGCCTTCCGCTTCAGTTGGTTCTGGGTTGTCTCCTTTTCCTGACGCTGTTCTTTCAGGTGTTCGTTGTATCTGCCCCATGCAGCACTTGCAGACACCAGGAGGGGCTTGTCCAGCTTGACGTTCTGGATTCCACCAACATCACAGATGTGGTCTATTATGACCCGTCAGGCTTTGAGAGCTTTCTGGCTCAGATTGTCAGCAGAAGCTTCTTTATTGTAGGAAAATCCTCGTTCTACTGTGGCTTGCCCATGGGACAGCAGCAGCATGTTCTTAACGAAAGGCCTGAGGTTGGAGAACTGGGTGTGTACACAGTCCAATTCACGTTGGGCCCATCCATGCCAAGCTGTAGCAAGTCTCTCTTGTTCAAATTGTACTTTGTGAAGACTGACTCAAACTTTGCAATCATGTCCTTTCCTGTGGCGTGGCCCAAAAACTCTGAAGTCAAATACCGTGTTTGCACAACAGAATCTTGCCAGATACGTATCATAAAGTCCATTTGCTTCATGTGGTTTTCCTTGTTCAAAGACTCGTCAAAGAGCAAAACGTATCCTAGTTCAGAGGAAGCCTTGACATTCTTTTGTAGCAGCTCAGAAAATCGGGGTTCAAGCCCAAATGTTGTCAGGTATCGGCATTTTGTTTCCCCACATTTAAAACTGGCAGCAATGTCACTGTCTGAGAACATAGATCTAAACAATTCTCCGCTCTGCTCTGATGATCTGTAACTGTAGTGGGAGTCCACAACTTTCATTGCCCACAACACTTCAGCCTTCAACCGACCACTGTCAAGATCAAAACTAGACCTAGGCCTAGTACTACACGGCGGCACAAGGCAGCCCGTTTAGTTTTGGCGCGAAGCGGAGGGGAGAGGGATGAACAGCGAGCGAGCGCGAAACGTTGGAAAGGTGATAGCCTGGACAGACAGGCAGGCAGTATATGAGGCAGCGCTTTGCCGCACCACTAACTTCGCGCTGTTCTCTGCGGAGCGCATGTTACACGGGCAGTGTGTATAGCTGTGAACAGCTTCGCTGCTGCTGATAAACTGTCAGAAACAGGGTTATGTGCTTTAAAAAAATAATACTCTATGTCAGAATGCAACAAGAAGGGAGCTATGGGTGTGAATGGATGTGTAATTCTCTGACAAATTTAACGATACCAAACATGAGTAGGTTTAATTTCCTACAGGCAGTGTACAAGCGGTACAAAGCTTAGCAAGCACACGAACATTCTGTTTGAACTGAGGAACACACACGAAACGTAGTTCAAATTCAACTCCGTGTTGTGTGTGTATATCACTTTAGTTTGAGATAAAACTTATATCATAATATACATGCATGTCTCCACGATACAATTGGAAGGAAAATATAGCCGATACGTTACCTAGAGGTGGCAGACCGCCCCGGAATTAGTGTCAGTATTTAACGGTCAGCTCCACTGAGAACTGCTGCCAGCCACGTAAGTTTCACACTTCTCTCAACATCACGGGAAGAGAGACAGACAGACAGATATGCAGGGACAGACATACTGAGAAACAGAGGAACATGTACGGAGAGAAAAAGGGGAGAGGCACAGAGAGAGGGAGAGAGAGAGACGCACAGAGAGAGAGAGAGAGAGAGAGAGAGAGAGGGAGAGAGAGACGCACACAGGGGGAGAGATTTTCGCCAACTAGATGTTTTGCGTGTCAGTATGTGTGCCTTTGCTTGCGACATGCATTTGGTCATTCTAAAAGATACACCTTGACGATACCATGCGTTTAGTAAACAATCACAATGTAACGTACTGACATGCATTTGTAAGTTCTAAATAATAAAATACATTCCTACCTGAACTTATAAATCCGTATGAATCCTTGTTTGTAGTTGGTAATCCACTCAGTTGAAGTGTAACACTGACTAAACTCAAACATTTTTTCTTTTCTTTTTTTTCTCTCCATACAATGTGTGTGTGCGGGAGGGAGGGATTCAGAGTGGAGAAAAGAACAGGGCTGAAAATTTCTTTATTCTTTACTTTTTTGATTTGTGCCGTGATTCTCCTGCTTGGGGTATGACTTGCTGAAGCATGGGGGAGACAATAGTCATGTGCTCTTGCATGATGACACGTAGTTTGTCATCTTGTGACTGCATCCCTAATACTTTCTTTTTGAGTGAATTGATGACTGCATGTGTTGCCTCCCCCCCTTGTTCCCCGTGTAGTGCCAGGCCAAAACCGTGAGAATGAATGAATGGAATGCAGTGATTTTCTAGGATGTGTTGCTTGGGAATGATGCGTGTTTGTGGGAATTGTTGGCGGAAGAAAGACATGTACTGTTTGATGTCACTATCCAGTGTGTCAACGTCACTGTCTGTCAAGGGTCTTTGATGTGAGATGTTTACGTGAATGCGTGAGAACAGCGTGTTTAGTGTTTTAAACTTCTGGGAAATGTTCCTAGCTCTGAGGTTTATGTCCGCGTCTTGAGTCAGTTCACCTGTTTTGTTGACTACACTGTCACTGATGTGTTCTATTGTTTCTGGCTTGAGATATTTGTGACAGTGGTTTCCAATGAATGATGCTCCGTGGTATGCCTGTCTGTGTATTTTATGCTGTTGAAGTACAGCATCTAAGTGTTGTGTGAGAGGGCCAGCCAGGTGTGGAAGGTCAAGCTGCGTCTTGAGATATTCAATGTCTGCATCTTTTTCTTCTACCATATCAGCTAGCTCACGTTGCTGTTTTTGGAAATCACTGAGTGGTGTACTGTCTCCTTCAGGCTCGTTAAATACAATTCTAGTTTCTAGCAATCTCTTTTCTTCTTCAGCACTTTGGAGCTGTCTCAGCTTGTCTACAAACTCAGAAAAGGCTGAGTCGCTGTCTATCTGTTTTCCCTGGCTGGCTATTGACTCTCCTATCTTTTTGTCAAGAGAATGACACTCCCCCTCCAGCAGGTCATGGTGCTTTTTGACCACTCCCAGAAGAATGTGCAGGTATGGGGGAGCCACTTGGCTAAGTTCTATGTCAACAATAGGCTCCCTGACTACATTGTTGTGCAGGCTGGCGATTTTCTGCTTGGAGTGTTTGTATTTGTTGTAGTCTGTCTTGATGCCCTGTAATGTGCGCTGTGTGATGTTGCCTTCATTGCAGTGAGGTGGATTTTGCGTTTGCGATTTGGATGCTGTGCAGTATAAACATGGGTGTGTCCCCTGAGCACCTGACAGTCCATACAGTTTGAGGAGGAAGTCATAGTCCCCAAACAAGGTCACTTTGACTCTCTTGTTTCGCCATGTCATTGACTGCAGAGCAGCTAGCTGTTCTTTGTAGGGTTCTAAGATTCTTCTCAAATTGTCTGGACTGTCCTTGCAGTCTACAATGGCCAGGAGACACGTGTTGTGTTTTGAGTTGGGGTTGGTGAGATTTGCAATTTGAAGCATGAGTTTGAATGTCCCCCCTCCATGGTCCCCTCCAATTTTTACCCATATCTCATCCTGTGGTATTCTATCATCATGCCATGTCAACTTGTTTTCTCTGTCGTACTGCTCTAATAAGTTTTCTACCATCTTTGGAATGTCTTTGATTTTTCCTACTGTTGTTTCCTCCTCTGTTTGTCTCCCCTCTTTATCAACAAAGATGAGTTTTGTCTTTTGTATTTCTACCTCCCCAAACATTGCTTCTTTCTGCACCTCCCTCTCCTTCCTTTCCCCTTCATGTTCCACACCAATACTGGCATAAAACCTCTTTTGTATCCTGTGTTGTGCCCAGCTTAACCCCATGGCAGCTCTCAGTGCAGACCCTTGTTTTTTGGTCACTTTCACTGGGCCACATCCAGCAGCTTGCAGTATCTGTTGTCTGTGGCTCTGAGCTGATCTTTTGATTTCTGACCCCTGCTGTTTTACTATGGCTTCTCTACTGTTCCCTGAGATGTGCTTTCTAATTTTTTGCATAATTTGAGACCGTTTTTTCTTCAGAGGAGATGATGCTATGGCAGATGATTTGCGGGGTTGTGTGACTTTTTTCAACACTATTGGCTGACCTCCAGTTTTGCATCTAACTGTTGATTTGTCTCCTGACTGAAACAATTTCCTGCGTGTTAGTTGTGTGTATAACTTTTCTTCTTCTTCAGTGAGAGATCTATTGAGATCCTCATCCTCTAAGTCAACATACACCGTCTTGCGTTTCAATAGTGCGATGGGTGATATAGCTGCGTCAGTGACAGGTGTTTTGGGTGTGATTGGAGATGTGTTGGTGCACAGCGTTCTTCTTTTTTTGACTGGTGTTGATGTGGACTGACAAAATGACGTTGACACACTGTCATCGATATCTAAGCAGAGGTCAGACGGATCAAAACTGTCATCCGTGCATTTTTTTACTGGTGCTGATCGTCTTTTTTTCGGACGACCAGACTGACTTTTTGAGTGATGAAAAGAGCATGTTTTGCACTGATCCAAAGATAGATCTGGATCGAAAGTTGTCCAGATTTCGGACATTCTGTCAATGTCAAGTGCAACATTTTCATTTGCAGTTTTGAACTGAGAATTTCCAAGAGTATGTTTAATTTTTATCAGTTTTTTGTAGCACTTGATACAAATGCATGTGGGATGCTTGCCCTCTTCATCATTCGAAACATCTAGGCTGAAAAAATGAAACAGTTCAGAAGAATACTTGGCACAAAGTCTTGCATTCAACCCCTTATCTTTAACTCTTCTGAGAACCCGCTCACCACACACACGACACATACAATCCAAACATCTCAAGTGTTCACTGAAGGTGTGTTGTCCAGTCAGCAAAGCTGCCGCTACCGCACCAGATTCCATTTTTGTCGGCACTCACACACACACACTTAGGTCAAACAACTGGATGTAACACAAAAACGCGGACAGTGTCTGGTAAATCACACGACACACTTAAAGTTCACATTCACTGGAATCATGTACGCAAAAATGACAGCAAACAAAAGTGACTGTGCACGAATATGATGAAATGAAAATCACTTAAACAATACACCTTTCTCTGCTGGAAACATAGGCACAAAGAGCGCGGCGCGCGCTCCCCTTTCCCCCCCCTCCCATCCCAGAGGAATCTAGGTCAGCAGCAGTGCTCCTGACCGCTCACTGAACTCTGGAACTAAATAGCTCTGCTGGAAGTGAAGTGGCACAGCCGTGACTAGTAGTAGATGTCTGTGGTTGGACTTGTACTGACACACCTTCATTGCTGGCAGTGGCACGACTAGTGCTGCTAGTTGAACTGGAAGTGACTGTGCTTGTACTCTTTGTTGAAAAGAAATCAGTCATGTTACATCTGGTGACCGTGTCTGCCTTGAATTTTCGTTCATTTTTCACATGTCTGTCAGTCTTGGCATGTTGTTTAAGGACACTCTCTCCCATTGATGCAATTTTCAACGAAACTCCACAAAAAAGGCAGCGAGCAGAATGCTTGTCCTCAGTATTCCTTCTCACCCACTCACAATAAACTTTTTCAGATAACCATGTATCCTGAAATGAACATTTCCCTGGCATTCTGAACGTTTAGCTTGAAAACACTTTCCAAACTAGGCCTCGATCCCAATTAACTAGCAATGTAAGGAAAATAGGAGGGAGGAAGAGAAAAGGCGGGAAAAGGTATCTATCTGTTCTCTTCATAAAACAGGACTTAACAGTACCTTTCAAAAATTAAAAGGACCTCCTGATGAGTTAAAAGGACCAACTTGCTGAATCAAAGCACTTAAAAGGCCTTTTGACCAAAATCCAATTCCTAAGGACTTAAAAGGACCCTACGAACCTTGTTCATGTGCAGTAAACACATTGATGGTTTAGTTAGTGTCACCGTATGTATTCTGCCAGAATTTGTATTTCTTTTAATTGTGAACAAGAAAAACGAGGTTATGCTGTCTTCTTACCAAGCATAGCCACTTTCTGTAACTGTGAAGTGGTATGGTGTTTTCAGATTCCAGAACGAGCAACGAAATAAACTGTTTATGATCCAGAAATACAGCTTAATTTTGGGGAGACTTACAACCTATTATGGTGTAGCCAAGTGCTCAGCTGGCTACTAACCGTAGTTCAACTCTCAGCACATGCCGTAAAATGGACGAGTTTCACTGCAGTGACAGTGTCCAACCATTGACATGAGAAGGTAACTCCTGTGGCGTAAGGCTATTGAAGTTCAAATTTGGACTGAAAGATGTTACACATCCACCATTCACTTTCAGAGGTGCCGCTCTCAAGCACACATCGAGCATGTAGCACACACAATCAGCTGCCTAATATTCAACTGTAAGTATTTTGTTTTCGATGTGCTGATGACTGAAGTTTCGACACATGTTTTTTATTTGAGTATGTTGATAGCATTTAATGTCAATACACTTGTTTCAATTATTGTTTTGACATGCTGTCATAGTTCTGCTTGTGTAATCTAATTGCCATGTCGTCATATGCTTGTAGCAGTATTCCATTTCATTCTTTTCAATGTCACAGTCAGTGACGTCTCTGACCATGATAGTTTGTTCGAGATTATTCTAGTGGATGACACCTTTCTCTCATGTGTGCACTGATCAGCCTGTGCTTAGCGGTGAAATGTATACAATGAATAGTTAGTGTTTGTGTATCCCACGTTGAGAGGAGGACATTTAAATGTTGAACACAGACTGTACTTAACTGTGTTTATGTGTGACGCAACTGAACAACTTGTTTAAGTTCATTTGCTAGCTGAAGCCACTTGGTTAAGCCATGATAGTTCTTCCAATCATTGTATTGAGCACCGACTATCTGGTCTCTCAGTTTGCCAGTATTTCATGAAAGCCACTTATTCTATCATCTTGTTTATTGTGCATGTATTATTTTACATGCTGATATCAGTTGTACTGCTACAGTGTTTCACTGACTCTCAGTGCTATAGCTTCATAGTTACAGTGTGCTCAGTGCTGTAAGATGTGTGTAGTATTCTGTTGTGGTGATTACAAGATAGTGTTGGATTAATATCAGTTATTGGTTAAAACCATCTGGTATGTATCAGTCTGCTAATTGTAATTTAGCTATCATGCTCTCTCCCATACGGCTTACTCCAGTATAGTGCTACATGATAACTGATTCATTCGAGTCACTTTGACACAGTATGAGCTTTACTTAAATCTGTACTGTCAGTGTACTTTCACTTCATCAGCTTAGCTTCAACCACTGTAACTGCACTATTTAATTGTATTAGAAATGTCATTTGCTGTCAGTGTTTGGTCTTCACACATATGCATTTTGTTATGTTATGTTGTTACTTATCCCAAACCGAGTGGTAGTCTTTCCATGTAATATGTATATGTGTGCTTACTATCCACTTGCATTCCTGACATGTACTTATTGATATTTTTTGTCTTTTAAAGGCATTGTCTTCTCTTCTTCTTATCTTTTTAATAACTATTGTAAAATAAAATAGAAAACCCTTTTTTGTGACTGGCCTGCTGTATGCTCCTGGCCTGTGCATGTATCTTTTCTATCCTTTCATGTTCAAACTTTTTAAGTCATTAAATCAGTAATTCTTTTGTACCGTCCCCTTTCATAATATACCACTCGGTTCCCACCACAACACTGGTACGACTGAAAATCTTTTTTCCTATGTTCAGCCAAATTTAGTCTTGGCGATCACAGGATTTCCTGAGAAAATGGCAATGCTAATGTTTACCACGGACACACAAACATACACACACACACACACAACCGAACACTGGGTGATAACATAATGTTTACAAGAAGTGAGTCAAAAAACAACAACAAAAAAACAAAACAAAAAAACACAACAAATAAAAAATGAAAAAACAAAATGAACCTTTCAAAGAGCTTTGTTGCCATTTTATAATTCAACAGCTAAACTCACAATTCTCAATGAACCTATCAAATGCTTACTGATGTCCACAACTAGCCCTCACATGATAGACAGAACTGTTGCAAACACTTCTAAAGTAACTATGACACTAACCTGTTTCTTTCTTAGCAGAGTAACACAACTGTGCAAGATGTTCACACTGAAAATGACAAGCTCTATTTCAAGACCTAAGATTTTCTGATGGGCAGACCAGTGTCACTTGTAATCAGTTTCAGACCCTCTCGGTTTCCACGATTTTCCAGATTCGAACACCACAATCTGCCACCACTCTTTCTCTGTCTCTGTACTTTACCCTCACTCGCTTCATCAAATCTCAACGCTCAGCTCACCCAACTTTTCAAAACAGCTCCTCCTTCCTCTGCCCCTTACAGTTTTTCTTGCTTTCTATCCACTTGCGGCGATAAAGTTTTGTGTGTCATTCATTTGATTTAGAGTTGTGCATGCCTGTGAATGTTATGGTGTAAAAGTGCTCTTACTTGTTTCTACACAAGACTAAGCAGTTTATGAATGAGCGTTAGGTTATGGTGATGGCAGGCATCTATCGAGTGGATGAGGTTTTGTCCATTACAGTAACGCCTCCTGCAGAAACTGAAACAATAAAAGCATTTATTATTATCATTATCATCACTCACCATCTGTAGTCCTCAGCGTTGAGCAGAAAGTAGGTGCAGACGATGGTGACACAGATGGTCACGATGGTCAGGATGATGAACACCAGCAGCATGAAGCCATACACGTAGTAGATTTTGTAGGCCCAGAAGGAAGTGAAGATGAAATACCTGACATAAAACACAACCCAACTTATTTACAATTTGTCAGTCACTTAAAATGAAATTTATTCTACTCAGAAGCAATCAAGACTAAACAAATGCATGTCCACCCACCCATACTTACACAGATGATATGCAACATGTAAAGAAAGCCAAGCATAATAAAATCACACTACAAACAAAAGCCTGTGAATTTCATTTTTGATACTTACACGTTGTAATGAAATGCACACTGTTTATGAGGTAAAAAGATGTTTAAAAATAACAACCATACATTCATCAGAAGCAAACTTACCTGACAGGCTACTCAAATCTTACACACTGTGTGCATCACACCAATCAACAGAAACTTAAATGACAGCTTTCGCAAACAAGCCCCAACACTACCCAACCCATTTATCACTATCCCCAGACATAGGACACACTAACCAGATTTTAGTGTAATTAGAAAAAAACTATATGGTTTGTGTGTGCACTGGAGGGGCAGTGAGGGTGGGGGTGAGAGTGTGGGAGAGAATCCACTCACATTTCAATGAAGATTGAGCCGAAGGGTAGCACTCCACCAAGTACCACAATGACGGAAGGCTCCATGAACCTGTCAACAACATCAGACAACAAAGTCAATGACAATGAATACCCCAGCCTGATGGCATGCAATGCTAGTATGTTTACATCTGAATGATTTTCTTCTTCAGTGACATGCTTATTACCCTCATAGAGCTATGCATAAAAAGAACAAACTTAGAACATACCATCATTCCCTCCCTTTTAAAATTATAATTCATCACTTTCTAAAGGGGCGCTGGATAATCTATCACCTTCTCAAGGGGGCAGGGGCGAAATCACAGGGCAAGGGGATGGGGTAGGGCAGAGGAGTGGGCCAACATACAGGCTGCAGTAACACCAGACTTGTCCAAGACCGGAGACAGGAAAAAGTTGGGGCCTCAAGAGAGCTTAAAAAACAATGACCCCCCCTCGCCCGCTCCCTGTCCAAAAAAAACAACAACAAACAAACAAAAAAACAAAACAAAAAAACCCCAAACAAACAAACAAAAAACAAAACAAAAAAACCACAGACCATTTTTTCTCCGGGATGGGCCTGGGTACAGCATTGATGCGGCAGGGGTAGTCAGGGGTGCCAGCCAGGTTTCTCCCCAGCACCGTGCCCACCAGGTTGAGAGGCAGGATGACAAAGATACAGATGCAGGTCACCGCCACCTGAAATCAGGGAGAAAAACTTGTTTTCACAACACACTCTACATCACACTCTGTTGAAGTAACTACTGATCTTTCACTGAATGGGTAAATGTGAGAAAGAGAAACAAAATAAAATGAAATACATTTTTATATAATATCAAAAGGGTAGTGGATTAAGACACTTGCTTTCTTATAAAGAGCCTTCAGGGCAAAAACATAGAACTTCCCCAAATCCCCCACCAAAAGAAGAAAAAACAAAACAATCCCGCCACCCCTCAAAACCCCCACCAACAAGAAATCCACACACATGGAGGAAAAAACGAACAACAAAAAACAGATATAAATAAACACACCATATGTTAGAATATGTCACAAGGAGTTTAGGCATGGCACAATCTAGAAAGAGTGAGAGAGAGGGACAGAGAGAGAGGAGAGTGTGAAGCAAAGACAGAGAAACAAATAGACGAGAGAGAGATAGACAAAGACAGAGAGAGAGAAAACCAAGGCCAGTGAGAGAGCAAAATATCCAGTATCCCACATGGCTTACCATAGTTGCAAAAGGAATGGCCCGTGAGGCATGGTAGTAGATAGCGATGAAGTTGATGAAAAACGCCATGCCACACACAATAGAGGGCATGAGAAAGGCACCAAGCAGCATCTGACGAATCCACACTTTGCCTGCAGACCAACAACACCATCAATGGATCTTTTGCACACACACACACACACACAATCCTCTCACACACACACCAATACACAAACATTGCAGATGTGCATTTACCTCTATCTTTCTTTTTATATGTACAAACAGGTATGTATTGGTGTATTTCTTTCCTCCTCTCAAACCTAGTTTCTGTCCATATGAACATACAAATATGCACATCCATTTCAGCAGACACAAGCAGCAAGTTTTACCAACTAACATATACTGATGAGTGATCTAGATTTGATTTTTCCACCCCAGAACAGAAATATTACCCACAACTAGAATGTCACCATGTGCCACATTGTCTAAACAGCAAACATTTCTGAACTGATTTTGTGTTCTGGTTGTCATGCGTGCATGCATGTATGCACTTATGAAAATTTAACTTTGCCGCCAAAGGATTTCCAAGCATGATCAGACAAAAGATCAAATGAGAAATAATGCAGTTAAAAAAAAAAATAACCCGCCCACACCCCCTGGCCCCAAAACAAATTATTCTTCACACCAGAAATTTTTCCAGTTCTTTAAAATCTACTATCTTCTTTTTCATGTAGCTTACTAAACAAATGTTACTCTCAAAAGTGGAAGAGAACAAAGGAGTCACAATACCAATATGATCTTGAGGAACCTCTTTTCTCTTTTAGCACTCACTCACCTCCCATGCGGGCATACAGACTGCCGCCAAAGTATCCATTCACAGGGGATGTAGCGGCGAAGACAAAGATGGCAGTACTCAGAAGGGAACCTCTCCTGTAAACATGACATACTTGTGCAACTTCTAGATACATGAAAATGGCCAGCAAGATTAGCAATAAAACAACAAAAGAGGCATTATTCCAAAGTGAGAAGGACAAGGGAGGGTTATATAAGTTATAACTGATTTCAGTGCAGTTTTTTCTAAGCAGCACTCAGCTTCAAAAAACAAAACATACAGAAATTTTATACCGGTCTTCGACTCTGGATCCAGAAGATTGTCAAGAAAAAAACATACTGCAGTCAGAGGAATTTTTTTTTTTTTTTTAATTTTTTATCTTACATGTTATTGTGTACAATGCAAAGATGAAGAAGAACATCCAACACTTTACATCAACAGTAAGAGAGGGGGAGGGGGATAGGAGAAGAGAGGGAGAGGGAGAGGGAGGGAGAGAGAATATAGGCATACTATAGCTGAATGTGGACAGGACTGTGGACTCAGCAATACTTTGAAGGGCTTTGCAGTAATGGGCAGTAATTATAAATTAATTACAAATGTTTCTGTTAGGAAGCTTTGCAACTCAGCTGTTTTCACCGATGACAACAGTATAAAAGCAAGCTTTAACCCCTTCACTGCTAGTACGTTTTGCCTATGCGGAGAAAATTTTCAGAAAAACAAGAAAACACGCCAATGATTTTAATTTGCTTATATTTCAAAAAGTATTGAAGATAAGTACATAAAAGTGTACATCAAATGAAAGGAAAATGAACCAAGATTTTGTTTTTAATACATGTTCAAATAATGAGTCAATCTGACAGAAAAATTCCATAAAATGCATTAATAAAAAAAAAATTGGGACTGTCATTCCATCATGTAGGTGCTACAATATCAACCAGGTTATCAATCAGTCTTTCTTGTGACTGTTGTGATCAACCAGGGCTGAGCAACAGTGTCCAGGTGCATAAGACTCCAAGACAGTCCACACAAAGAATGAAAAGGGTGTACTGACCCAGGATCTATCGCCAGTAAAAACGCTGTGTGTAGTACTTGCAAAAACAGTCTTCAAGACACAGTGCTGGTTTGCTGGGGCAGTCTGGGCAGTAGAACCTCACATCCTTTCTTTGTCCTTTCTTCAAGCAGACTCTGCACCTCCTTTGTGGCCGGGCCTTCTGTGGGGTATGTGGAATGACATCAGTGAAGTGTCGTCCACACAAGACAAACAGCGTGGTCATTTTTAGCAGTGTCTTGGTCTTGGTCACCAAAAATCATGGCACTAATTACATCCTTCTGAAGTCCAGGAATGTACTGCTGTTGCCTGCTTTTTTGTAGAGGATGTGTGCATTCAGCATGGCAATTTGTAGAAAATACACACACAGCTATTTGTACCACTTCAGGGTTTTCCTTGTGGCATCGTAGGGCTGCAGCTGTTGGTCATGATGGACCATGGCACCCATGTTTTTGTTGTAATCCAGAATTGCTTGAGGCTTGTTTACTGCCCTTTGGTCTTGCTGCTGCTGGTCTTCAGCTGTAGGTTTGTGGCAGGCTGTCAACTCCAGGTGGTCCAAGATGAACATCATGATCATCACCATGATGCATACCTGAAACACATTGCATAAAAGACTAAGTTTGTTGGGTTTTTTTTTTTATATTATTATTATTTTATTTTATTTTTTTTTACATACAAAAAGATCATGAAATGGTACCATTTTTTTCTGGTTGTTTTCAGAAGCTGAAATACAAACACACACACACACCTACCCCACCCCAAACCCCCCAAATACACACACACTGAAACTGGTTCATGGTATACCATACCCCCTTCATTCTCTCTTTCTTATACAAAACAAAATGACAACACACACACACACACTTCTACAAGTGTTGCATTTACAAAGTAATTTAGGCATACAATTCTGTATATCATTCTCTGATTTCAGTTTTATAAACATCTCCTCCCCCCTTCCCCCACTCTCTCGCTCTCTCTCACACACAAACAAAACAACAATAACAACAAACCAATACACACTCGGGAACGAACACACAGAAAGCTCTAGGCGAGTAACACACACTGTCATCAACAATGAGCCAGCCAGCAAGCCACGCCCCCTTGGGCTGTGATGGTCACACACAGTAACCCACGTGACTGACTCTCACTCACACACACTGATCAGTGACTGACGAAGCTACTTACCACAGCGAACACATTCAAAACACACACATTGCAGTTATATTCATTGTTACAACAAACAGAAAGCAAATAATAAACTGACAAACCTCGTAAACACCCACCTGCATCTTGAATCAGCTGAGCTTGTCTGTCTTCAGTTTCGTCAAGCAACTCCACCTCCCACCCCCCTCCATTGTCAAAATCAGCGTCTTCGGCATCGACTTCACGCAGTTCTATCTCATTCAGTCCACAATCTTCATCTCTACTGTTTGCATCCCGAAAGAATTCTTTCAATACAAGTGCAAGTGTTGGGGTTTGTCTGCGTTCAGCCATGGCTTTGCAAACACAACTTGAGCTTCATACAAACTTGCAAAACTTTCACCATAAATGTGACAATCCAATGAATAATTTTAGCTTATGGAACTCGGGAGATAATGAGTGCTCAGGGAAGCTAATTTAATGGTTAGCAGACTGTATTTTTCTGTAATGCGGGACTCGAAACATAGAACGTTGTAACATGACGTACGGCGTACGTCAATACAGCGTTGGTAAGCGACATTCCATGACGCACGCCGTACGTCAACAGTGCAGTCAAGAGGTTAAAGGGGTACCAGCGGAGACCTTCACAAACCTGAAATCTTTATTCTGCCCAGACTAAAGCCGGAAAATACTGTGTGGACTTGATGAAACAGAGCACCAAGCCTGAACACCATCACTAGATTTTCATTTCCTCAAACTGTGATCTGGGGAAGAATGATGATGAATTCTGGGAAAATTTCAAAAGAGGACACACACACACACACACACAAACTACAACAACAACAAAAACACACGCACACACACACACAAAAAAAAAGGGTAGGGGGGAATGTTAACCTATATATCACTCAGACATTGAAACAGAATTTCAATGAAAAGGATCTGGCACCTATGCTGAACACACTTTGTGTGTGCGTGTGCGTGTGTGTACATATGCGTGCGTGTGTGTGCGTGTTTGTTGGTTTTTTTGTGTGTGTGTGTGTGATTCTGTGTCAGTGTGTATGTGTGTGTGAATAAAATAGAATGAATAGAATAGAATAAATTCTATTGCCATGAAACTTTAAGGTTTATAAGACAGGAGTGCAATGGTGAATAAATAAAAGAAAAAATACACAATCAATGATACAATCAATGAACGTAATATACTGGAACAGCATTCATAAACAAATTTTCCTAATCTTGTCTGTGTATATTCATCATCTGTTAGCATCAACTGACTGGGAATATTTCTTGTGTTATTCGAATTTTGAATATATTTAAAAACTTGTTCCCTTAAGGCTTTATATTTAATGCAATGATCAAGAAGATGGATTTCGTCTTCCAGTATGTTACACTTGCTGCACAATCTGTATTCTTGTGGAATATCTAAATATCTATCCTTCTCAATTTTTAGGTCATGCACACTTGTCATGTTTTGTTAAAGCTTGTCTGTGTTTTGTATCTGAAAGATAGGTTTCAGTTTTGTACTCTGCTACAATCTTATTGTAAAATTTCAGCTTTAAATTCAATGTTTTTTCTCTTTAATCTTTCCAGTATCTGATATTCATTTTCTTATTTTTGATATACCATGTATTTTAGTCTATGTATGCTGAATGTGATTTGGTTTTTCCACATGTGATCAAGGCCTATAATTTCGAGTATCCTTCTAACAAATATCAACCAAGGGGAAGTTGTATTTTCTTGTTGGCACATGGACTTATACATTTGTTGATGAGGGAAGTTTCTGGTAATTGAATTATGTGAATCCAATATGTAATAATCTGGCATATTATTTTTAAACTTATTGGAATCTACCCAATTCACCTTACACAGGAAGCACCATAGCTTTTTTGAGTACTCCAAGTATATGCTTACAGAATTTAATGTGTAATTTCTCATGTGGAAACATTTGATAAGCAGCCGTCAAAAAGATGTGTTAAACTGAAAGAATCATCTGGTTTGACTTGGTAAGGCTACCATACCTCCTTCCCATAAATCGATATTGGCGTTATCAAAGTATCATACAGCTTAGTTATGGTACCTGCATTGATGCTGATATTGTTACCATTCTTGCTCGTATCAGGCTTCCACTTCTGTGGAATATATCTCTGAAATATTTACATTCTTCTGCTATTTGTATCATATCTTCCCCACAACAAAAATATATTGGTATTTTTGGGTCAAATCTTGTGAAGATTACCACTTTCATTTTTTCTTTATTCCCATCTTCTGTTCTATAGTTTAACGTTTTTTTGTGTTTTTTTTTTGCACCAGACTGTGACTTTTTTTCACTTCATCAGAAAAACTGAGCTAACTTTCTTCCATATATTATGACTTTCTGCAAAAAACTGTCTCTTTGTTCAATGTTTGTACAGTAATTTAGTAATTATTTTGACATTACCGACACACCCACCCTGCTCACTCTCCTTCCTTCTCCTTCCTCTTTCTCCTTGCACATGCACATGCACGCACACACACACACACCCTCTCCCTCTCTCTTAACCCTTTCGCTGCCAGGAAAATAAAATTTAAGTGAAATCTATTTGCCAGGGGTTTTTTTCCCCAAAAAAATGGGTATATATTTTCAAAAAATTCTATGCTCTGTTATTGGAGAAAGACCCATAAAAGTATATATTTTCTGAAAGGTAAATGAATGAAGAATAAAAAACACATGATGTTTTCCCGTCTTATATATTTTCAGTGTCATGCTGTTGTTTTGAAATCAGAGATTTGTTGTTTTTTTGTCACATTTTCAAAATTACAAACATTAGTCAGGTAATTTGCACTAAAATATCATATTTTCTGGACAAATAGATAATATATGCACACACAAATTATACTGAAACAACCACAATTAAAAAAAGAGACAGACACACAATGCATTTGACTTCCCCAAGTGATAATATGGATGTGGGGCCCCTCTCACACTGTCACTTCATCCAGTTTTCATCTGACCGTGTTGGCTGAGTGCCAAGAAAATTGCTCACACTGTGTCCTGCTAATAATTCAGTCACTTTCTGTCATCTGCTACGGCTGTACAGCCGCCATCACTCACTGATAGTCATATCTTGGCCAGTCTCGTGATTGCCCCTTTTATTTTCTATCAAACCATCCTATAAATGTTCATCACGGTCTTCTTCAAATTTACATTTCAATTTTTTCTGAACACCAGCTAAAGAAAGAAATCTTGGTTGATTTAGTGAGCCAAGATCGCATGTCTTGAGCATGGAGTCTGACATTTTGTTGAGCGAGCAAAGGAAGGAGCCAGGCAAACACTGCTGCAGCAACCCAACCAAAACGTTCAAATAAAGGACTGCCTCATGATGTAGATGGGGTTTCTAGCTATGAATAGAATCTAGATTGATTCCCCAAGCTAAAGCTACCAGTATTTTTGTCAACGAACTCAATGCAAACCAGGGAAATGTCAGAAAATTTTGATGACGAGTTATGTGTACATGCTTGTGCTGACAAGTTATCTCGTCATATAGGCAGCCTAGGGGTTAAACAGAATGGGTGGAAAGCCTGAGGAGTGAAGTCATGCATGCAGTAATACAGCCATGCAAAAACGATGGAGACAGTGAAATGACTGTTGCCCAAACGACAGACAAGCCACACAAATTACTTCACGCATGTGATGCAATTCTTTGGTACTTTAGATATATATCCCAGATCCAAATAAAGTATACTAAACCTGCAGCCATGGAATGCATTGCTGCATCACTGATGATGCAAATCAGAAAAGGCCTTGACATCAATTGTTACACAAAGTTTTTGTAACAATTGGAACAAAGGGATTGTTGCAAAAAGTTACAATGTGTGCAGAGCTTCATGACTTTTGCTTAATTCCAATGGAAAGAGAGAAATCAAGTGCAAGGAAGAATGATAAATTCCTCCAAGAACAGAAGGGCTGACAGGTCTGGGACTCACTATTCTTGCAATTTTTGGTCAAACAAGACTTAATTATACTTGATGTCACTATCACAATATCCTAAATGGTGAAAGCACTTTCACAGCTAAATTGCCAGAGAGCAAGCCAATATCATTATCTCCTGTGGTTTTCAATACATTGTTACATGCGCAAGGAAACAACTCATTAGGTCAAAATTCGAAAGTAAGTATTTCTCTGACTTTCCTTTTTGTCTGAAGTTTTGTCATATACAAAATGATGTAAAATATTAACGTGAAAGAAATCAAAGACACCAGGCCACAAAAATTGAAGCATGCCAGAAAATACCTAAACAAGATGCCTCCATGCCAGAAACAACCCAAAGTCAAGCTGATCCTTGCAGGATTTCAGGCATATGACGGACAACTTGCACCCCTATATATACGAGGGGGGCTCATTAAGTAGCTAAACAGAGGAAAACTACAGGAACAACAAAGTCTGCTGTAACATCATTCCATAAATCGATGCTGTCAAAGCTATTATGACAAATATCACTCTGTTTAGACAAAATCCAGTTTTGCTTGTGAAGGCAAAATGTGGGGTAACAGTGATGGCCCACTTGCAGGAATAGTGGCCCTTTCACACTGTGATTTATAATTTGCTTTAGCATGCAACATCAATACAGAACAACAGTTTTCAATTGGTTAAAAAGTCTAATTTTGGAAGATCAACACTTAAAGATGGTGACCTTTGTGGTTGTCCAGTGACTGTAGTTACTCCAGGAAAAGGTGACCCATGTGAATTAAAAAATTGAGAAGAATCCAAGAATTACCAACGATGAAACAGAAATGAACATTTCATTAAGAAGTGTCACTGTTATTCTCCATGAACATCTTTGCATTGAGAACTGCTGTGCCTTTTGGGTCCCTCAAAACTGAATGGTGAAAATAGAACAGAGGAAATCAAACTGCGTATGGGACACTGTCACTGAAGAAGAGACATAGGAATTTCAGTATCATCTTGAAATAAAGCAACAGTCAGCAGTCTAGGTTTTGTCATGTGAGAATCCACTTGTGAAATTAAAATGATCCAGGAGCAAACAAAAGGTGGCATGTTTCTTTACAAATCCAGCTATATAGTCACAATACCACTCAAGGACGCAAAGACAATGACCTCAGAGATGAATGTCAACCACTGCCAAACTAATCTGAGGCATGTTGCAGACAGCATCCTACAGTGGAATCCAGGGTCACCAACTGCAACATGACAATGCCAGCGCATACACTGTGGCAGCAACTCTTTACTTTCTGGCAGAAAATAGAAAACTGTTGGTCACACTTCCCCCACATTCCACGGATTTAACATTTTGTGATCAGTTCTTGTTACCTTTAATCAAGTGATAACATACAGGAAGGAAGTTCCTGAGTAGTGAAAATGCTCCAGCTTAATTGCTTTCCTCAAGGATGTAATTTTGGGTATACCTAATTCAACATGATTGGAAGCAACAGATATAAGATTTCAAAGAGAAAATGTGTTAAAGCTGAGGGAGGATTCATGGCCATTTTATTCCTACAAATGCTGAGCCTCCCTCGTATAAATAATAATATGTATGCATTAACACAATTTGATATACAAACCACAGGCTTGCTACTGAGACATGCACAAAATAAAGTATCAACATAAGATTCAAATGGTTCAATATTACAGTACTGGTGACTTACCCGATGAATAGCATTTTAAAACTGAATATTCAAAATTTGTTTGCAATCGGTGAAAAATGATGCATTACAAACAAAAAACAACAGACTGGAATAAACCCGAATATAACTCACACACATACTTTATCACTGACTAATGTTTATCCTCAGAAGTACAGTCACATAGCTCATGTTCAATGCATTTAGAACACAGCTCACTTTTAGGAACAAAAGCAATCCAGCTCCCTTGGAATGACATACCAGACCTTATGGATTATAAAATGCATCCACTCCAGTGCTTCTGTGTTAAAAGGAACCATACCCTTTCCCCACTTTCTTTGTGTTTGCGTATGACTAATTTTGTAGTGATTACATTTTGTAGTCTTTAAATATCAACCAATCTTTTTTGTATGCTCAGAAATACACTGTGCTGTCTGCACAATATCTTCACTTTTTTTTTCTTCTTTTAAGTTTGGGGGAAAAAACAAGACGATCTACTCACTCAGTGTACAGCTCTCCAATGATGGCAAAGGTGATGACACACAGGGACACAATGGATATGTGGTAGCCTGTCCCCACCAGAGCAGAGAACAGCATGGCATTAGACGCCGGGCGGAACACATCCCCATGGACCTGCTTCCAGCCGTACTCATCGCCAAGGTCCTTCTCCTGCAGATCACAACAGCCTTCCTTTGTTTTGACACTATTCTTCTGTACAATTATCTTCGAAAGAAAGGTTCTCCAACCATGATCTCAACACTTTTATCAACAACATACATAACTGATCTGAAACAATCCACAGATCTGTTTTTGGCTATGACAAAATTCCAGTGAACAGCAATGAAATTACATCAATTACTAACACCCCCCATCCAGAAAATAAAAAATAAATAAATAAAATAAAGAATAAATAAGAAAAGACCAATAGAAACTGGCAAGTATAAACATCCCACACACCAGCGAAAAATACACACATTTAACTATTGTACTGTGGCAATCTGCATGCTCCCTGTGGCACAGTAAAATGAATTTCAAAACCTGGACAAATCTCTTGATAAAAACAAACAAAAGAAAGTAAAAAAATATGTACAATGATGATAACTTTGTTGTTGTTTTTTTAAGAGAGAGAAAAAACAAAGAGAATGACCATCTTACTACAGCAGGTTTCTCAACTAACACCAGTTTCCAAGTACTCTCCCTTACCATATCGTCAAGGTCGTCCTCCTTGCTGTAGCGAGCGTAGTCCTTGCGCAGTGTCCGCATCAGGATCATGCTGACCAGACCCACCAGGAAGATAACCATCATGAAGGAGTTGAAAATACTGAACCAATGGATCTAGAATGGGGGAAAAAAGACAGAGAAAATCATGATTCACACGTGAAAAATCAACCAGCAAATTAAGGAAAAAAAAACACAAAAAAAAACCAGCTTCCTGCCCCAATTCTTGGAAAAAACCCAAAACAAAACAAACACACAAAAAATACCTGCTCAGTTTGGTTTCTATAACACTTGTGGTTGCTGAGAAAGAAGGAAAAACAAGAGAGGCAAGGCCTTCAAGACTCACTTGTGATACACTTAAAAAAAGTAATCGTTAAAATGTGTTCTGTACTTGTTATTATAAAGCTTCAGGTTAAAAAAAAAAAAAAAAGCAAAAAAAAAAAAGCCCTAACCATATTCGAACCCCGCATGTTCGGGTGAGAAGAAACTCTTACCCATTACACTATTGTGGCTCCTTAACTGACATTCTAAATGTTAATATTTAAACATACTTTTTTAAAGGGCGATAAATCGATTGTGGTATTCACAGTGAGAACGCTGTTTAAATCATAGTATTCTGGTGTATCTTGGGCATTCAAAAAATCTTTAAGTAGGTAGGACCACAGGCCGAGCTGGCCGAGAAAGCGTGACCAAAACTGACAAAATTACTGATTTTTCCATCATAATTTTACAATGAGAAACATGTATTTAATAATAAAAAATTAAGTCAATAAAAAGTTTGACTCTTCAGCTTCACATTTCTTGTGTTGAATGCTTGAAAGATCAATATATGAAAAGTTATGGAGCGTTAAACATGATAGCGAAAAGTCGAATCGCAACGCCACCGGCGTCTTGCACAACCCAAGGCTAACTGGTCGAAGGCTGCATATGTTCTGTTCACTCTCCGTTCATAGTCAGATAACTCGGTCAACCTATTAATAACGCATACCACTGGAAAGACGAAACCACACGCTAACCAATGGTGCAAGGTAAATTTTGATAATGTTTCAATCAGTCGGTGTAATTTGAGTTAGAAAAATTTCCAAATTTTCAGAACACCGTAAAAACTCTCCCTGACATTGTACAATAAACCACTAAGCATCACTGGAAAGCTCATTTTTTCATGAACTCAAACCTACATTCCGTTTATCGCTGAGTTTTGCCTGGAGCACATGATTCTAATTTGCATACAACAACCCCATCAGGTCACTTCCGCTGTTTTCACTCACGAAGGCGGACACAGCTGATCATGCGACGAAGTACACGAAGGCACAAACAATGGGGGAGATATATGATATTTACAGCAAGATCGACGCATATCTAGTAATGTATTTAATCAACAGATTTCTCATTTATTGATGATGTTTGACGATAATATATATTATTATGATTGTATTGGCTTAGGAAATAGGTGTTTTCAGTCACTTGCTTGGCCTCATTTCCGAACGAAGGCGCCATGAAATTGGGTCAGCGGGGTACATCGGATTTTCGAAGATTGCTTGACAAATATTCATTCCTAATGCCTAAACATCCCGGTAGTTCCACTCATTAGATATTTATATGATTGCTGGATTTTTTTTCTGGACTGCGTTAGACTTCTTTTGGTTTGTATTCATTGAGAAAATATTAATGAAAAAAAATCAAAAAAAGATAACTCCTGTCGGTCATTCGCACTTGTGTCAGAAACAACTGAACAAGACTATGAATATGATTTTCTAAGACCACACACACACACAAACACACACACACACGTACACACATACTCTCTCTCTCACACACACACACACTGCACACAGAAAACCTGACCACTGAAATGAAAATTATATGATAAAGAAAATAAGAAGACCTGAAAAAGGTAAACTAAAGACAAAAGAAAATAATAATGATGATGATAAAAAATGATAATAAATAAACATATACATAAATGAATATATAAAAGAGAACTTCACACACACACACATTTGCTCAAATGCTTGTGCTGTAAAAATTCATGTGCACACACACACACACATACAAAGAGAAAGGCATTTGAGTTTAAGGGCAATAAAAAAATTCTTTTTAAGTCCGCAGTAAAGGAGACATGGCTATCGCCGCAATCACACTGCAACATTTAGCCATTTTCTATAGATCTAGATAGATGTACAAGTTTAGTTACACCCGCCGGGAATGTAGTACAACACAGTCGATCGATTCAATTTCTCTTATAATTCATTCTAGTTTTATAGTTTTAAAGATGATATGAAAATTGAGTATTTTGTTAAACTAATAACATGCACAGCCAAGTACAAGTACTTCTAAACGTTGTATGAAGTCAAAAGGACTTCATTTAGAGAAAAGTCAAGGCTGGAAATTTTTTCGTTTCATCAATTCAAGGGTATTAACTCGCATGGTTTACAATTTTTAACTGTGAATTCCGACTGATTCTGTGGATATTTTTATGGCAGTTTGGGGCATAATCCAGTAAGTGATGAGACGTTCACAAATCTTTCTCTGAATAAATATTTAACAGTCTCCTTCTCTAACTTTCCATCACATGTTATCGTGTATTGTCGATTGAATATAGGATTGAACGGGCAGGTCAACAACTTGAAACAAAATGGCGTTGTTGGCGTTCGCAAAGAATATGAGCACGCGCTTTGAATGTGTATGAGTACACAATTGATTTTTGCCCATGACCTTCAGGGCTCAGCCAATAGATCTATAAAGTCAACTCGTCATATTGATTTTAGTATTTTCCGAAAAAGACCACTTGGGCGAATGAACATAGTGAAATCCCTGTACACTTACAGTAAAACACACATGCTTTTTATGTATTGAGTATAATTTCAAAATGTAATGTTTAAGATGAGAAAGATCAGTTTAAAGCAAATTAAGTCCCCTAGCATTAATTACAGATTAATTTCCCTTTTTTACTATCTGCACCAGAACATTTGCAAAATAAATATTACTTCCATGCTTAGCAAAAGAAGTTCCTGTTTCAACAAAAAATGATAATAATGACTGCTCTTGTTGTGTCAGAATACCAGATCAAAGTGCCAAGTTTAGAGAATTAAAAAGATATAAATATAACAGTAAATGCAGTTTGCATATAATTTGGCTTTTTTTTAAATGCCCATCCCAGAGGTGCAATATTGTTTTAAACAAGATGACTGGAAAGAACTAAATTTTTCCTATTTTTGTGCCTAATTTGGTGTCAACTGACAAAGTATTTGCAGAGAAAATGTCAATGTAAAGTTTACCACTGACACACAGACACACACACACACACACACAACCGAACACCGGGTGAAAACATAGACTCACTTTGTTCACACAAGTGAGTCAACTAGGTTAATTTATACCAAGGACACACAGAAAGCAGGTTATGATGACTCCCTTAATCTTCAAATGTCAAAAAAAGTCTTAAAAGCTTCACTTGCTGATTCAGAAGAACAAGAAACAAAAACATAAATACATGTAAATTAAAACCCTGACAAATTTTAGACTGGAAAGCAAGAGGGATGGGAGGTGAATGGGGGGCACTACATGGCAAATAACGAACCCGATGCTGGAAGAAATTGGGGTCCAGATATTTGTCGAATCGATCCTTGAACTTGATTGTAGACGGATGAAATTTCACCTGGAACAAAAGAAAGCGCATTAACTTTATAACAACGTACCGTGCATATACGCACGGAGGCCGAAGCTGCGCTGGGCACGTCTCACGCATACCTGCACGGCACCATTTGTAGTTAAACACGCAGCACGCACATCTGCTTGCCGATTTTTGTTTTGAAACAAAGACTGCCTGTCAACGGTCTGAGGGAATAAAACGCATGGAATTCCACATACCAATCATCCGTCTATTTTTAGACCAGTTTCTGCTGACCTAGTCCGCATTATCCGGTCAAATCCCCAACTTAAAGGACTTGAGACCAGTCATTTTGCTGACAAGGATGGCTTCACAACGGACGAGGCGGACGGTCGTGTCACTTGAAGATGTGCTTCAAGAAGTTGTTCAGAATGGCTCCGGCGATGAAAGTACTGTTCAGAAAATGAAGATGAAGACAGAGAAAATGAAGACAATATACTTGAAGATGTTGTTACGGATGATAATGAAAATCACACAGAAAGTGACGATACCGAGGGTCTAGACACGTGTAGGTAATGGCGATCCTGATTTTCAACTCGAAAACGGAGAAAGCGACAGTGACAGTAATGATTCCATGGTTTTTGATTATCGAAGAAATGATGAACAGGTCAACAACAACAACGTGCAACCTGCTGCTGGTGGAAATCAGAGGCAGCAAACGTGGGTGCATGACATCAACAACTTTCCATGTTCCTGCTTTCATCGGTCAGTTTACATTTTCATCTGTCTGTACTTTTTGAGGTGCTGAATTTAGATCATGCACCGTTCAAACCATACCGTGTATGTGTTTGTGTGTGTGTGTGTGTGTGTGTGTGTGTTCAGTCAGTCTATGTGTGTCAGTCTCAGTGTATGTGCTGTGAACAATCAATGAATCAGTCTATAACACA
Source organism: Babylonia areolata (assembly GCF_041734735.1). Classification (NCBI taxonomy): domain Eukaryota; kingdom Metazoa; phylum Mollusca; class Gastropoda; order Neogastropoda; family Buccinidae; genus Babylonia; species Babylonia areolata. The sequence continues at coordinate 1,715,489 of NC_134876.1, read as the reverse complement.
AGTATGTCTTTGTGAAGTGGTTAGCCAGTAAACGCGCACACACACACACACACACACACACACACACATTCAGTTTATAATTCTGACTTTGTATGCTATTTTCGGACGGACAGAAACTGAACAAAACAGCAAAACAAACTGAATCTTCAGTGAGGAGACGATTCTGCGCCAAAAGTGACAGTGTGTGCTTCCCATCATCTTCTTTAGTTTTGTGCTTGTGTGTGAAGCTGAATTTTACATTATTTTTCAAGATTACCTCTCTGGATGCAGGAGGTGAGTGAAAGACTTTATTATTACATTATCATCTATGTACTGACACATTCTTCGGTATGTTTTGTGTAGATTATAAGTTTTGCTTTTTTCCACTTTGGGTGTCTTTGTTTCCTTGCATGGCTGATACAAAAGAGGAAGAAAACAGTAACAAAAATACAACAGTGTGATAGATGAAAAATTCTTTTTTCCAATGATACCAAACACTTATGCTGAATCTGTAATGAAAGGTAACAAATTTCCTCTTGAAAAGTACTAAAAGTAGCCCGTTTCCAGGCTACACACGGCCACTGAACATCTCGTGTGAGGCGAAAATCCACCCAGCTGAGGTACGGGGTGATAGAGTTAATCAACAAAGACGACAACAGCAAAATGATCACACCTTGACAAGCACCAAGGCATACTTTTGTCCCCTTCAGGAAGATTTTATAACTATGAACCAAGCAACTATACAGGATCCTCCTTCAGATATGAAGGCTTTAACTTTTACCATCACATTTTCCAGTTGTCTCTGAAAGTAACAAAAGTACCACAATCATCTAAAAAAATAATAATGTTATCTAGATAGACTGATCAATTTTTAGAAAAACGCATAGGTGGATAGTATTTTGCACAGGACAGGAATCGGACTCCCTGCCAGAGTCTGCACTGGTAGGTCACGGTGAAGTATGTGTTGTTAAAAAGTCATTAAGATTACATCACTCTGACAGCATTATACACTGATACGTAATTCTGACTAGTCATGGGACTAAATAAAACCTGGACAAAAATTCTGAAACCCAAACAGCAGGGTTAGCTGCTAATGTACCAGCTAGTATGTCCTTAACAACAAATCCTATTCAGACAATAAACAATGAATAGAAGAGAATAAAATATGTGTTTATTACCAAGTACACAACAAGGTACAATAAAAGGAAATTTTCTATCTAAAATTACGTTTAAATAACATACTTACCGTGACCCAACTAGTGCAGACTCCGGCAGGGGTCTGACATTCCTGTCCTGTGCAAACTATCCGCCCATGCGGAGCAGACGAAACTACGGCCGATAACCTCCCGGAAGTAGGTAACCTCCCCTTTGTCCCGCTGGTTATCGCCCTCTTTTTCCGGCAGCCATCATGACTCCTGTACCTGTGCTCTTCATACGGCTAAGTTTTTTCGTATTTTCTGTCTGTCTGTCGATTCTCTGGCGTTCTTGTTTGTGGTCAAATTATGTCTCCAACCAGGTCACATAATTATGTAACTCGATTGGGGAATCGTGCTAAAATTAAGGCGTGATCGCAATCGATTCGCTGACACTCTGGGCCCTCTACTCCTGGCCCTCTAAACAACGCCAACCCGCCGCCTTCTCCACTTCCTCCGCTCCCTCCGGAATAAATAGAAAATCATACACAGATACAGAAGAAATTAGGATACATACAAGTTCATATCAATCTAAAAACTTGTGCATACTCACACATGCACCTGCTACACACACACTCTCTCTCTCACACACACACACGTTTGAACAGAAGCCACATATTACATGTGGATGGGGTTGATGACTAGATCTTCAGGGAGACGGTTGTTGAAATGATTTCAGTTTTATTGATGCAGGCAGACCAAGTTCAATGATACTGAACAATCTATTAGCTATTGGGTTTTTGAGTCTGGTTCAGTTCACTTAAATCTTGTCTATGGCAGGAGTAAACAAACATAATCTTGGGGGTTGCTGTTTTTAATTACTGTGGGGAAAAAAATTTTTTTTTTTTAAATCAGCAGCTGATATCCACAGACAACTCCCCCCTCCTTCTCAATGTAAAGATGTATCAAACATACTTGCATTTAATTTGACCAGAACATCCCTCACGCTGGGACTATACGGTGTAGGAGCGCGTCCCCCAGGTGGCGGATGGGGGAGCCCTCCCTTTGGGGGTTGCACCAAATGATATGGAATAAGGTGCCGTGGACCCACGTAGTCTAGGAGGAGAACAACTCTGATTTCAAACCCGGGCAGATGGAGTCCGACAGCCTCAGCAGGCAGTCCTTCCAAGAGAAGGAAAACTCCAAAAAGAAAACCCGGCCAACTGTAAACCATTACCAGAACAGATCACCAAAGACAGCATCACAGTGGCGTCTCTAAGGGGCATGATCTAGTCAAAACCGGCTGTGCACGCACTCTACAACACATGACTACACAGATAACGCTAGACCGATGTGGTGTCGTCTTTCTGGACCATGGCTGTGGGGAGACAGTGCTGGGCCCTCAGCCTCAAAGGGGCCCATCCACTACTACCGACCACGGACACGATGCTTCTCAGACTCTTCGGAGAGAACAGACTGAAGCACATGGGCAAGCAGCACTTTGGATCATCCACTGGAACGCGGAAGGAGTACAGCACAAAAAGGCTGAGCTCCTGCAGTTTCTGGGTGAAAATGCGATAGATATATGTTGCATCCAAGAGACTCACCTCAAGAACACTCACCGCTTTTTCATAAGAGGTTACGAGTTGTTCAGACAAGACCGAGAGAACAGACCAAAGGGAGGTCTCATCACCCTGGTAAGAAACAATATCCTGTCGGCGGAGACCCAAAGTTCTGGTCAAGCTGATCTTGTCTTGACACATAATTTCTGGGAGTCAAGTTGGTGTTGCCAGACACGTCAGTGACAGTCCTCAATGTCTACTCACCTACAAACCAAATACAGCGACTCCATCCTAGTTGACTCCCACAGCTGGATCATCACAGGTGACTTTAACAGCCACTCACCCAGCTGGGGCTACCAAGATCTTAACAAGAAGGGAGAAGATGTGGAAAACTGGGCAATCAGTAACCAGCTGATCCTCATCAACAGTCCAGAAGATCCACCTACGTGCTACTCACGAGCATGGAGGACCACAAGCACTCCTGACCTGGCCTTCACGACAGATGACATCCATAGCATTGCCCAAAGGGAGGTGTTGCCCCAGCTTGGAGGCAACAACCACAGGCCAGTGATCATTACAGTACAGAGACAGTTTGAAACCCATCCCACCAGGCTCCCGGCAAGCTGGAAGAAGGCAAACTGGAACCTGTTCAAGCACGAGGCAGACAAGAGGACTTCTGCGCTGACACTGTCGCACCACGACATCAACGAAAATGCCAAGATTTTTAACAAGGCAGTATTAGATGCAGCGCAGGCAGCTATTCCACGAAGCAAACGCAGGAACTACCGTCCCTACTGGACACCTGAGCTCGACACCCTGCACAAGACCCTCAGTGAAACCAGCCACCGACGAGAATGTAGAGACACACAACAGAGCGAAAACTGCGTTCATAAAGGAAAAGCTGCAAGCAACACGCAAGAGTTGGCAAGACAAGACATCCTCCCTGAACATGGAGACAGACATGCAGGGGTTCTGGAAGCTGACAAAAAAACTGAACAATGAAAACCCCATCAGAGGCAAGACCGTCATCAAGCAGGACAACCAGCTGAAAACAGAAAAGGCCTCAGCCAACACCTTTGCGGAGCTGTACCGAGAGGAGAGTACGATCCACATGCCCAGACAGTGCATCAAGCAGGTACGAGAGGAAACCACAAAACTAATGACATCAGACCCACATGGCACAGATGACAGCTGTACAAGCGAACCATTTACCAAGAAGGAGCTGAAGCAAGGCATTCGCAAGCTGAAGCCCAAGAAAGCTCCGGGACCTGATGGTGTCACTGGCGACATGCTGAAGCACCTGGGACCAACATCCAGAACAGTGCTGCTTCAGATCTTCAAGCACAGCTGGACAGCAGGAGTTGTGCCTTCCATCTGGAAAGAGGCAGAGATCATCCCGATCCCAAAGAAGGGAAAGAACAAGGACCCCCACAGCTACAGACCAATCAGCCTTCTGAGCTGTGTCAGCAAGCTGCTGGAAAGGATGGTCAACCACCACCTCACCTTCCTCCTGGAAACACAGAACATCCTTTCACCTATCCAGATGGGCAACAGAAAATTGCACAACACAGAAGACCAACTAGCCCTCCTTGTCCAGGGCATCGAAAACTTTTCAGGAGAAGACACTGGCCGTGTTTTCTGACCTGTCCAGAGTGTTTGACATAGTGTGGAAGGAGGGCCTCATCCTGAAACTTCAACAAGCCGGTGTATGTAGCAAGATGTACATGTGGATCCACCACTACCTCTTCGGCAGGAACACAAGGGTAAAACTAGACGGCTTCCACAGCTGAAAGGTCAAGCTGCGTGAGGGTGTCCCCCAGGGAGTGCTTTCCCCAACATTGTTTCTGTTGTATATCAACGACATCAGAGACAACATCACAAAGCACGTCTCCAACAGTCTGCACGCAGACAATCTGGCAGTATGGACATCCGCTGAACACACCAGCACGGCCTCCTATCGGCTTCAGGAAGTCGTCAGCAATATCGCTACAAGTACAGACGACTGGGGTCTTGAGCTCAACACCACAAAAACCAACGCAACACTCTTCTCTCTCTCCACTGCCAACGAGCAAGTCAAGCTGAAGCTCCAGGGACAGGTCTTGCCCCAAATGGATACACCAACATTCCTTGGCGTCAAGTTGGACACCCGCCTGACCTGGAGGCCCCAGTTGTGGAGATGGAGAGGAAAGGCATCCGCAAGCTAGCCCTGCTGAAGAAGCTGGCCGGGACAACTTGGGGAGCAGACAGCAGGCTTCTCGCCAGGGTCTACATGGGAGCGGTCAGACCCACCATGGAGTACGCCTCAACCTCATGGGGCACAGCCTCCAAGACCAACAAGAGCTGGCTCGACAAAGTCCAAAATATGGAACTACACCTCATACGTGGGAGCCATGAGGTCCACGCCAATCCATGACATGGAGAAAACTGCTTACATCAAGCCCCTGGAGAGAAGACACGACCTGAAAGTCCTGATGCAGGGAGAGAAGCTCAGAAGACTGCCCTCACACCACCTACACCATAGACTGGAGCAGCCCACCAAGAACCGTCTCAAACGTCAGAGCCTCAATCACCAGTATAAAGCACTGAGCACAGCACAGCGATGTTCTGGCAGCAAAAGGGAGTCTTGCACTGACCTTGCCTTGCCTGACTGGAGGCTCGACCAAGAGATAGAGGCCACTATCAGAGTTCCTGGCATCACCACCAAAGAACAGCAACCAGCTACTCTCAAGATCCTGACTCTGGTCATGATAGAGGAGTCCTACCCAGCCTGGACGCATGTATACATGGCGGAGGAAGCCACACACAGTGGTGTCTACATCAGATTTCCCGATGGAGAGCACAGCAGCACCACACTCCCCAGAGGAAAGCTCTGTTCCAATTTCAGAACTGAAGTCCTGGCCATTAAAACGGCAGCAGAATTCCTCTCCTCCTGTGGAAAGCCCCTTGGCAGCATCTCCATCTTCACTGACTCCATGGCCACACTCCAGGCCCTCGACTCCCCTGACCCTGGTCCACTGATCCAGTCCCTTAAGGCCTCCCTCACAACCCTTACCCAAACAGCCCCAACAAGCCTCCAGTGGGTGCCTGCCCATGTAGGCCTCCCAGGCAACAAGTGCGCAGACCACCTTACTAAGGAAGCCAGCTCACACAGCCAACCGTTCCTGTCACGTCTGAGGAAGCAAAAACTGTCTTCCGCAAAAGATTCCGAAGAGGCCGGGTCACCCTGAATGGAGGCTACCAGGCACACCAGGATCCCATCAGGACACTGGAGAGGAGACACCAGACTACCATCTACCGCCTTTGCACAGGACACCGCGGCCTCTGAGCACACCTGAAGAGGATTGGAGTGGCAGCCACATCCCTATGTGACTGCGGCCAGGCTGACCAGACCCCATCCCATATTCTCCAAGACTGCCCCCTGTATGAGAAGATGCAGCAGCAGTCCTGGCCTGGGGGTGTGGACCTCAACACCAAGCTCTGGGGGACGGTAGCCGATCTTCGCTGGACGGCCGAGTTTGTGGTATCCCTTGGACTTCGACCCTGACTGCGTAGCTGTCGAATGCAAAAGAAAAAGAAAGACAGACCAGAACATCATCAATGTCAAAACTCACCTCATAGGAGAAAGACAGCTTGTTGTTGCTCTCCTTAGGATGATTCAACATCACTTTGGACTCTGAAGTGAGGTTGACGTCGACAATCTGCTTGCCATTGTAACCAATATCCAGTTTCTTGTGTGTCCAGATGTAGTGGTTGTCCCCTGCCTCATCAATCTCTCCAACAATGCCTGCAAAAAATACATTTACCTCATTTCAACAAATATTTAATAGGCCTTAAAAAACATTTTCTTCTGTCTGTGGTGAATATCGCACTGTCCTAAATCAATGGATAGAATAGATTCCAGAACAAATTCAAATAAAATATTATCCCCACACAGTTCTCACATTAAAAAACAACAAACAAAAAAACAACATATCATGGCCAACATTCTTAAGTCCTAAGCAACTTGATCTTCACCACAGAATTCAAAGAAATTGGGAAAATCAGGAATAAAATCCAAATGAAATATTACCCCAAACAGGCAAGTCGTCAATGTACATCTGGTACCAGTAATGGCTTTTGACAGAGTACACAAAAGCCTGGATTTTTTCCTCGGTCAGCTCCACACTACAGTACTCTGTCTTCGCCACGTCACCTAGAAGACAGGATAAAAAAAAAATCATCATAATAAATAATGAATCATCATCAAATAGCACATAACCTTTTGTAATGCAGCTTAGTTAATGTGATGTTCACACTACACTCACACAAAGCACTTCAACACCACAAGCTCATGATATACATCCACACACACAAACAGTCTGTAACTCAGCTAATGGAATGGTGAGCAAAATAAAGTCTTGCTGCCAACCTTTCAGAATGAAAAATTGGGGGTGGGTGTGGGAGGGGGTAGTGTGTGTGTTTTTTTCCCCAGTCAAATCTGTTAAAATGTGAAAAGCATAGTGTACGCGCACACACACACACACCTGCATGCACTCATTCATTATCAAAACGGATAAGTCAAAACAGCAGTGCTAATTTTGTCAGCATCAGTGTTTCAACAGCCGCTGTTGGCAACATAACCGTCTGATAATGATATGCCCACTTTTTTTCGCTGATTTGATAACTGCGTGACCTAGACTTTTATTACTTGATGCAATTTTAATGAAAATAACTGGCGCCATGCCCTGCCTTTCCGTTTGGAAAACCTTGATCAATGTTCAGATGTAGCGTGTGGGTTCAGTTTCTCCTGGATTGCAGGATTAACTTCTTTTTTTCTTTGTGAATTTTGTAATCCAGAAAAAGAATACATAAAATCGTAATTTGTAAATTCATGGTTGGAAATGGAATTCAGAAAACTTCTGGAAAATTTGTAATGGCTGGCAGTTAAATAAAAGTCTGCAGATCAATGTTGAATTCACTCAGTGTTGGGAGTGTTGAGCAGACTGGATTGCAGCAAGTTCCAATTTTTTTGCCATCGAAAATAACACTTTGCGCCACAACAGTCTCCGTTTCATTTTGGAAGTTTTAAGAGCAAATTTTGATTGTTTATGTGTCTTCAGTCAGTAACTGAACAAGAATATTTTCTGCAAAAGAGAAATCAGTTTGAGCTGAATTAAAATGTAGAAACCAACAGGTGCTTTTTTTTAAATAAGACAAATGTACATGTGTGTGTGTGCATGTGTGTGCATCAGATTATGGAATTGATATGTGTACAAATCTGTCATGCATAAGTGTGCATGTGGCCAATGCTGATTCATGTGCTCATACGTCATGCATGTGTGTGTCAGTGTGTGTGTGTGTGTGTATGGTTTCTAGTGTGAATATCTGTGTGCAGTGCGCAAATGTTTGACAAACTTAGTTATCAACTTAAACATGATCTAAAACACAGGCACCTGAATCAGAGCAGTCAGACTCACTCTGTACTGGGCACAAGATAAATTCAAATTGCCAGAATGCAACAAGTCACAAATGAGATCAGATTCACTTTGCAGAGCAGACATGCATGAGTCAAATTCAAAAACAATCAATAGCACTGTATCTTCAAATTTTCTTTGTTATGAAAGTGACTTAAAAATAATCAGTACCTTTAAAATCAATGTCTAAACCGCTGAACTCTAATTCCACTCCAAGCAGAGCTTCTCCCAATGTTTCGTGGTAGTGTCCAATGCTGCTCTTGGGACCCCGGCAGAAAGGGAGAGAAAAGTATTCATACGTTTCCTGTCGGTTGTGGTAAGGCCCCACAGTGTTCATCCACAACACCACTTCCTCACCATCTTCATACTGAAACACGCCTTAACATTCTATTGAATCTTAAAAAAACAAACCCAAAAAACACACACACCAAAAATACTGACAATGTTCAAGTATCAAATGGATTCAACACACACATGACATACTGTGAGACACAAACGCAGTTTATACACCAAAAGGCTGATAATGTTATCAACTCAGTAACACACACACATACTGTACCCACTGTGAAAGAATATGAAAGCCAAAATATGTTCTCAATCCACTGAATTTCACACACATACTGTGACAGTCTGAGACTTACACATACAAATTACATGTATAACAAGAGAGGCAAGGCCTTCAAGACTCACTTGTGATACACTTTAAAAAAAACAACCAAGCTTTTTATGTATTGAGTATAATTTCAAAATGTAATGTTTATGATGAGAAAGATCAGTTTAAAGCAAATTAAGTCCCCTGGCATTAATTACAGAGTAATTTTCCTTGTTTACTCTCTGCACCAAAACGTTTGCAAAATAAAAATAAAACTTCCATGCTTAGCAAAAGAAGTTCCTGTTTGAACAAAAAATGAAAATAATGGCTGCTCTTGTTGTTGTGTCAGAATATCAGATCAAAGTGCCAAGTTTAGAGAATACAAAAAATATAAATATAACAGTAATTGCAGTTTGCATATAATTAGGCTTCATTTTTTTTTGTTTTTTTTTTTGTTCCCATCCCAGAGGTGCAATATTGTTACAAGATGACTGGAAAGAACTGAATTTTTCCTATTTTTATGCCTAATTTGGTGTCAACTGACAAAGTATTTGCAGAGAAAATGTCAATGTTAAAGTTTACCACGGACACACACAACCGAACACCAGGTTAAAACATAGACTCACTTTGTTTACACAAGTGAGTCAAAAATTACAAGTCAGAATGCGAGCAGCGACTATGCTCTTACCAAATAAATTCTACATATTGTGGGTATGAAACAAGCACCTATACAGTTAAATAACAATTACACACCTTTGATTTGAATTGTGAGGGGCACTTTACGATTATCCAAAGTTTCAACTTTGTTGAACTGAATGAGTGTTCTGTGTGGCTATGTCATGAAACAGTGATCAATTTCATGAAACTACAATTATTTTTTGTTTCGAAGAAAGCATTTCTAAAATTGTTTCTTATCATGGAATGACTGAATACAAAGTAGAATTTCATTTTTCAAGTCTGAGTTCGGATGGCAGATACTGAGGACAAGATCTATCACCAGTATCAGTCTGTGCTTCCTTTTCATAAAAAAATATCTAACTAATTAATGTAACAAAACATACTGTCACATGCCTGCAGAGTCAGAGGCACACACCAATTTGAATAATTACAAAACAATATCAAGGGCTGTTATTTGAACAAGACTGCAGACCTGTATTATATATAACTTGGAGCGATTATATCATGTCATCATATAGTTTGTCATATGGTGTGTACAGGTATCCATGGGGTGAATGCTTTTTATTTCAGTTTCTTGGTAAAATTCTGTACATTTGAGCCAGCAAGTCACAGTTTGTGCGTTTATAAATATGTATATATATATATGCAAATGTGTGTGAGCGTGTGTGTATGAGTGTGTATACAGTGTATTGTAATTTTGTATATTCTACATTTGTATTGAATGTATATCAAAAGTATATATCATGTACTATATTAATTTCAAAGTAGCTGGTAAGTCGATCCTCGATCGGTATGAAGCTCAGTGCTTTGCGGAGATCCCGACAAAAATGTCACTGAATGACATTGGTTATCGTTACATACTTTAATTTTTGTGGGAGTTTGTCCGTAAATTAAAAAAAATACTGGGAGTTTGTTGGTCATTTTGGTGGGAGATTTGGTAAATACAGTGTCAGGAGGAGGTGCAGAGGGTCACGTGACCCACCTGTAGATCAAGAGTTTGATTCTTAGTTGTACTTTTCTGTAAGCAGTTCTATCGGCTATTATAGTGAACAGTTCATGCAGGACAGCAACAGAAAGCAAACTCAAGAATCAAGACAAGTCCCTGTAGACTTTCATTGACCAAGAATTCAACGTTACATCCGTTAATTATTCGGGACCAATGTCAAGCTGATCGCTGCACATCGACTGAGGACTGATGCCTAGCGCCGGCCATATAATTTGTTTCTAATACCATTGTCGATTGTGTATACTGCATCTGTGTACGTACATATAGTTTGCAGCAGTAGAGTGATGGCCTAGAGGTAACGCGTTCGTCTAGGAAGCGAGAGAATCTGAACGTGCTGGTTTGAATCATGGCTCAGCCGCGATATTTTCTTCCCCTCCACTAGACCTTGAGTGGTGGTCTGGACGCTAGTCATTTGGATGAGACGATAAACTGAGGTCCCACGTGCAGCATGCACTTAGCACACATAAAAGAACCCACAGCAACAAATAGGTTGTCCCTGGCAAAATTTTGTAGAAAAATCCATTTCGATAGGAAAAACAAATAACACGCAGGAAAAAATTACTTTAAAAATGGGTGACGCTGTAGTATAGCGACGCACTCTCCCTGGGGAGAGCAGCCCAAATTTCACACAGAGAAATCTGTTGTGATAAAAAGAAATACAAATACAAATATTGTATTTATATCAAACACATTGCCAACATTACATTGTGTGTCCACCATTAGGCAACCAAAGACATGTAAGATGTAAACATACTGAATAATACATCTATAGGAAAGCACTGCCTGTGAGTGACTGAGTCCAGAGCTTGTCTCATGTCAGTCACTCAGTGTCAAACTCTAAAACTAAATTTGTAATTCAACTGTTGTACAGTCTTGCAGTCAGCAACATATAACTACTGTCATATTATTTCAGTCTCTGCTGATGCTTTGGTACCACTGACAGGACACAAACAATTCCCCTCTATTCAATCTGTGTTTCGTTCTTTCCATAATCGGTACTACTACTACTAGTCTGGGGCGTGTCTGAAATCTGTTTATAAAAACCAAAAAAAAAACCCAAACACACACACACACACACAAAATCACATTCATGAAACCAAGTGACTTAGGAAGTTACCATACATACTGTACGACTCCATACTATTGTCTTTAAACTCTCAGTGAGCGAAATCATATCAATGCAAACATATCTAAATAACAATTTCACTTTTCATTCCAAGTTCTGACGGACTGAAGAGATCTATAAATTTATCGAGATAAACAAGTTCCGTGTTGCATACGCTGCCGAACAACATCTAAACAAACTTAAAAAACGTCAAATAAGCATTTCAGACAGCATACGACCAATCTAAAAACTCCCCAAAAGGCAGTAACGAAATCCTTCGTTATTAAGAAGGAATGTTTAAACATGAGAGATCGAAACAGAAAGGCCAGTAACTGTCGGCTTTGAGTGCACTCACACTGTGTTCATGCTCGTCACAACCAGCCCGTAATAATAATAAAGAGAGGAATAAAATAACTTTGGAAATAGTCTTGAACATTTTGCGCTATGTAAAAACACAATACTGCGACAGTAACAGTAGATGATCGTCGATTGAAAACAACTGCTGTTGATAGTTAGCAACGAAAAATGGCTTCCTCCATTTAGCCACGTATCAATCCACAAGAGGGCGCAGGAAAGGCAGGCCACTCTGGAGAACTGTGCGTGCGTTGCTAAGCACACAGAAACAGCTCGACTGTTCCGCTGCTTTGTCTTCATCTTGCTGAAAAGCAGGCCAGCTTCATAGTTGAAGGATCTGCTGCACTTAGGTGTGGTCAGCAGTTGATCGGGTGTAAATAGCAATTATGATTCTTTCATAAGCAGACATCTAAATGCCGCACGCCTGCTTTGGCCTCAGTGCCCATTGCCTCCGGCACTGAGTCACGGTGCCTCCCGGTCGATCGTCCGTCCTCCCCACTCCCATTCCTCACCGCACCCCCCCACCCTCTCTCTCTCTCTCTCTCTCTCTCTCTCTCTCGTCTTTCAATATAGACATTCTCACGGTATATCTAATTAGCCATCGTACACATGCAATAAATTTCTACCTGTGCACATTGACTCGGTCACGAACACACACACACACACACACACACACACACACACACACACACACACACACACACACACACTCGCGCACGTGCATCACCGGCGCAGGCACGCATGCAATTACCGAGCACTGAGACACACAGGCGAGCACTACGGCCTACGCACGCACTGACTGACTGACGAACGCACACACTTATTGTTCAGCGTGAACACATGAGTCTCTGGAGGAGGGGTGTAGGGGGTTCGGGGGGTCAGGTTGATTTGGGAGATGGTGTGTGTGTGTGTGTGTGTGTGTGTGTGTGTGTGTGTGTGTGTGTGTGTGTGTGTCGGGGCTCGTGTACGTTTGTGTGTACTGATTTGTTTGTCACGGTGAAACTGCTTGTTTGTTGCATGTCTGTTATGCATGTGTGTGTGTGTGTGTGTGTGTGTGTGTGTGTGTGTGTGTGTGTGTGTGTGTGTGTGTGTGTGTGTGTGTGTGTGTCGGGGCTCGTGTACGTTTGTGTGTACTGATTTGTTTGTCACGGTGAAACTGCTTGTTTGTTGCATGTCTGTTATGCATGTGTGTGTGTGTGTGTGTGTGTGTGTGTGTGCATATTTTACATTTATTTGCTTATTTATCATCATTATTGTCTTTTATTTTCTTTTTACTTATTGTTATTATTATTATTATTATTGTTTGTTTGTGTGTTTGTTTTTGTTTGTTTTTTCTCAAGGCCTGACTAAGCGCGTTGGGTTACGCTGCTGGTCAGGCATCTGCTTGGCAGATGTGGTGTAGCGTATATGGATTTGTCCGAACGCCTCCTTGAGCTACTGATACTGATAACACAGGCTCTTTCAGCCCCGGCCATTTGGCGGTATGCAGGACATCAAGATTTGTATACCTAAGAGTAACATATAGGAAACAAAAAACAAGAACGCAGGTCTGTTATACATAGCGCTGGATTCTCGCCCGAGTTCCCCGAGTTCGATCACCGACTCTCTCTCTCTCTCTCTCTCTCTCTCTCTGTGTGTGTGTGTGTGTGTGTGTGTGTGTGTGTGTGTGTGTGGCGGTGTGTGTGCGTGCACGGGTGCCGGTGTGTGTGTGTGTGTGTGTGTGTGTGTGTGTGTGTGTGTGTGTGTGTGTGTGTGAATTTTTTTTTTTCAAATTCGTAATTTGAATAAGCAACAACTCTTTTTGTTGTTGTTTTTTTGTTTGTTTATTTGTTTGTTTATTTGTTTGTTTGTTTTCTTTTTTTTTTTTCTTTTTTTTTTAACATCAAGCCGTCTTTTAATATAGTGGACTGTTGGCCAAGTGGTAACGCGGTGGTAACGCGTCCGCTTTGCGTGAGAATCAGAGCGCACTGGTTCGAATCAGTCCCGCACTCCCCAGTATTTTCTCCCACACACACACAACTGCACATGCTCGAGCACGAATACACCACACCCTTTTCGTTGATATACACATAGTAATTATCATTCCATCACATGACACAAATTTACTTCCGAAGGAAGCATATGGAAAATGTCTAATAAATAAATAAATAAATGGAATAGATACATAAATAAAGTATGAGACTATTCGATCAAGACTTAACATTACTGTTAATGTCAATAGACATACAATTCTTCAGATTTTTCTTAAAATCATTTTCATTCGCAATACGAGCAGAAGATCAAAATTAATACGGTCCCGTAATCCATGTCAGCGTTCGGTGGGTAATGGAAACAAGAATATACCCAGCATGCACACCCCCGAAAACGGAGTATGGCTGCCTTCATGACGGGGTAAAAATGGTCGTACACGTAAAAGCCCACTCGTGTACATAACAGTTAACGTGGGAGTTGCAACCCACGAACGAAGAAGAAGAAGAAGAAGAAGAAGAAGAAGAAGAAGAAGAAGAAGAAGAAGAAGAAGAAGAAGAATTCGCAATACTTTTTAAAGTGAGGGGAAGGCGATTCCCGAGCAAAGGAAGCTGGATGTGTAAATGTTATTTCTTGGTCTTGGTCTAGTTTTGCCCGGGTTCATTAGTTTTAAAAGTGCCTGTAATGATATATTTTTTGGAGCATTTCCATATATAACCTTGTGCACACAAACAGCTTTGTTGAAGAAGTTACTTATCGTCCGTAGGGGGTCCAGGAGCTTGACTTCAACAATACCATTTCCAAGTGTGTGTGTGTTTGGGGAAGGGGGGTGATTGTGGTAGGGTGGAGGTGGGAATGTGTGCCTTTTTATTCTCAGAGAACCTTAAAGTTTTTTTGTTTTTTTTTCAGATCTGCTCACTTTTTTCTGATTCTGACAAAAAGGGGAAAAAATTGTTTCATTATCAGAGCATGTGTGTCACTGTGAGAAACAACACACAATGCGTGTGTGTGTGTATGTGTGTGTGTGTGTGTGTGTGTGCGCACGCGCGCGTGTGAGTGCGTGCGTGCGTGTGTGTGTGTGCGTGCACGCGCGCTCGCACACGCACCGGTGCACATGTTTGTGTGTTCGTGCATTGTGCCAGTGCATGTTTGTGTATGTGTGGTCGTGCACAGGTGACTGATCATAATTTATGTTAATGTATGAAGACTACGTGTATGCCTAATGCGCGATAATTCCCTTTGCAGACTGTTGTGAATGAACGTGGAGCGCTTGTCTGCAAGTACATTTTATACGTGCATTCTCGTGAATGTTGCGCTGTGGTGTGTGTGTGTGTGTGTGTGTGTGTGTGTGTGTGTGTGTGTGTGTGCGCGCGCGCGTGCGTGCGTGCGTGCGCGCGCGTGTGTCTGTTTTTGTGTTTGTCTGTGTGTGTGTGTCTGGGCGGTGCGTGTGTGTCAGTTGCCAATATAGTGGTTTTATATTATATATAATTATATATTCTTAAAATAAATTTTATGTACACGCGTGGCGATAAATTTAATTATGCCAATATGTTCCCGTGTGCCTGGGTACAAATATTTTTGTCTTTTGTGTGTGTCTGCATACACAATGCATGCTCATACGCGAGTGAAAAACTGTGTGTGTGTCAGTGTGTGTGTGTCAGTGTGTGTGTGTGTGTGTGTGTGTGTGTGTGTGTCTGTGTGTGTGTCACGGTGTGTGTGTTTTGTTGTTTCTCACAGTGACACACATGCACACGCATTTATGTGCACACTAGTGCACACACGCACGCACGCGCGCGCACACACACACACCCACACACGTCCCCAGATCTGCTCACTTTTCAGTTCTGATTCTGATAAAGGAAATGTCAAGTGAAAGACAAAATGCAGAGCCAAGACAGCTGCACAAAAAGGGGGAAATAATTGTTGCACGATTAGAGATATTTGAATGTACCTTAGTGGTTTCCCTTGTTCATGATTTTGTTCTCTCTCTCTCTCTCTCTCTCTCTCTCTCTCTGTGTGTGTGTGTGTGTCTGATCCTACTATAATCGCTTAATTGAGGGCTAAAAAAGAAAAGAAAAAAAAAAAAAGAAAAAAGAAAAGACAATATGTATCATAAGATTTTGGGCCTGAGAAACTGTTCCACAGGTCAACGTGGACGACGTAACCACGTGCACAAGCATCTCTTCTCATTCCTTCTCTGGGTCTCATCTTTTCGCTTCGACAAATCCCTCTACTCACCTCTTTCACAGCTCGCCTTATAACCTACCTCTTCCCCATAGTATAGCTCTTCCGTCCCCCCCCCCCCCCAGTCCCCCCATCGCCCCCCTTCCCTCCCTTTGCCGTCCTTATAGTTTCTCCAGCCCTATACCTACAGTGAATTGTCTTTTGTCTTTCGTCTCTTTGGTTCAGTGACAGTGCATGTATGCCAGATAGTCAGGTGTTGAATGTGTTAGGTGTGGATTTTTCTCCGCGGCATAAGATTCCCCCTCAGCTCTCGATAGATACAATCATCATCGTCGTCGTCGTCGTTGTCATTCTTATTATTATTATTGGAATTATCATTATCATCATCATCATTATTGTTAAATTAAAGTTTAGCTCACCGCTTAGTCTGCCGGTGACACTGAGCGTGAGTATGCAGTGGTTGTCAAAATTGCTAAATGCATGCAGGTGCCATGTAAGTATACATTATGTTGCGCTCACTGAGACATTACATGTGTGTGTGTGTGTGTGTGTGAGCGCGCGCGCGCGCGTGTGTGTGGATATGCAAGAATGTTTATGTGCCACGATGTCACAGTTTGCCGGTGTCCATGTGCGAAATATTTGGATAAATTTTGCCTATGTGTGTGCGCATGTATATTAATTTTACTTTGGTGTGAATGTATTTGTAGCCGTGTTGTTATGAACCGATGAGTGCTTGAGAGCGGCACCTCCGAAAATGACCGTGGACGCTTAACATCTTACACTTCAAATTCAAACTTTGACAGCCTCACGCCACAGGAGTTACCTCCTCATGTCAATGGTTGGATACCGTCACTACAGTGAAACTGTCGTCCGCTTTACGGTATGTGCTGTGAGTTGAACCACGGTCAGTAGCCAGCTGAGCGCTTGGCTACATCTCTCCCCCCCCCCTCCCCCCCCCTCCCCCCCGATCCTTTGAGATCCATTGTCTGCGATCGTTGATTAAAAGTAACTCTTGTGAGCAGACTTCAGTTTATGAACATCAACCAAGAATTAGTGTGTAGGTAAAGGGAGATAATTTAGCTGATAAGATACAAAGTGAATGTGAAATTTTGAATGACCGCAACATTCTTAAGAACAATACCCTACTTCTATCAAAGTGGCTTTAGCCAGGTAAAGTAAGAGTTTGAACTTAGTCCAATGCATCCCAAGTTAAGTTTGAACACTTTGCTAAAAGAAGGGGTCCTAATTAGATAAATACACTATGAAATTGAAAAGCATTCATTTTTGTGCCCATCAATCTACGTATCAACAATCTCAGATATGTACACATGTAGAGTAGACACATGTATAAAAGCATAGATTGTAATAACAAGAATTATGATACATGTTCATAGACATGTTCACTGCCAAGACCATGTGACAAGCTGGATCACAGATTAAGCAAGAAGAAGAACCCCCCCAAAAAAACAACAACAAACAAACAAAAAAAACAAACAACAACAACAAAAAAACAAAAACAAAACAAAAACAAACAACAACAAAACAACTGAAACATAAAAACATGAATTGTGCAGTAATGTCTGAAAATGAAAACAGAATTAAAGCATGAACAGGAATGATATGAAAAAGAACACAACAGCACTGTTTCAGTTTAGCAAGAATAAAAACAACAACAACAATAAAACAACATGAGTATCAGCATCATGATTATTCAATTTTACAATGTCACTGTTCTGGCTGTAAAATACTTCTTCGGTACTAAATAACAGAGTTCATACAGTTCTGGAAACTGACCGCGGAAAGGGACAGGCATGACCAGGGCAAGCTGACACACTGGAAGGCAGGCAGACGTTTCCTGTATATAAAAGTTCCGGATGTCCTCCTGCCCAAAAATGTAGACATTGGCCCATTTAAAGCCTGCCTGTACAATGTCTCCAAGTTTTCTTTACCTGTCGAAATTAGTCAAAAGACCAATGTGTATTCGAAAGTCTTTTTGCTTTAATTGATCAAAACGATGTACGGCTTGAAGCAAGCAAAATGGCGACAATTTTAAGTGAGTTCTGTTCACACATGTCTCTTTGTGAAGGTCAAGGTATTCGTGTCAGGGTTGCGCGTCTCATCAGGGCCGTAACTCTCCGTTTTCACGTTGAGCTGTGGAAGTTGTCAAATGATGTGTCCACCTCCATGTCTTCTTCATTTCGCAGACTATGATTTTTATAGACTACATTTTTGTATTGTTAAGCCTTATATTGCCTTGCTTGTTCAGAATCTATAAATGCGACTCACTTTGTTGAAAAAAAAGAGCTGCATAGTTTAAAAAATGAATAGAGGCTAAAAAAATCGTTTTAGCATTTCTTTAAAAAGAATGTGAAGACATCCGTCGCATGATTTATTATGTCCGTATTCTCTCAAGAAAAGTTTATTCATTCATTTATTTATTTATTTATTAAGATGTCTAACTGTAGCGCATATTCTTGAAGCTATATGCACTTTACAATATCATGTCATTGCCAACATTGTCTGTTGCCTGTTTCAATGACACCTTTCATTTATCTTTACCTGTCCATTTGCAGGTAACCCTGTATAACGACCAGAGCAGAAATATGTTGATGAATGAATGTAAGATTTGTGGAATGGATGGGTGAGAGATGGTGAATTAAAAAAAAAATTGGTGAAAAAAAGAAGACGAAGAAAAAAGTTCTGGAGGTCATTCGTGCAGACCGTCTTGGTGCAGGATCTGGTGGTAGTGGAGGTGTCTCTGGTGCAGCTCGCATGATGGAGGCCCTGGGTTTCGGTGTGGGCCTGACCAGCCACACACCACTGTCGTTGTCAGTGTCAGTGTCAGTGTCATAGTGTGACGCCTTGCTGTCCTGGCAGTGCTGTGGGGCTGGGTGTGTAGGCGTGACAGAGGGTGGTTGTTGGTGGCGCCTCTGCTGCATGGGGCTGACTACAGGTGGGAGCACCTGTGGGATGACATCGTCAGGTGTGGTGCTGTGGCACCTCCATATGCGTCGGCGTCTCCTGCTTCGCGGGTTTGGAGCTGGAGCAGTTGGTGTTGGTCCAGGTTGCTCAGCGTGTGTGGTAGGAACACACTGGTTGTGGGCTGGAACTGGCGGCTGGTGGTCAGCATTCTGTTGCCTGGCCTTCTTCTGGTAGCGCCGCTTGTGCCGACATTGGGCCTCAGTGTGACCGGACCTCTCACACCAGACACAGTGTGGAGGGTGTGGGGCGTGGTCAGCAGCACAGCGGCGAGGATGAAGTGCTGGTCCTGGATGATGTAGGCGATGTGCTGGCATAGGAGACTGCAGCTGACGTTGCAGGCTGGTGTTTTCAGATGCAAGTGTGGCCAGCTGAGACTGTAAGCGGGCAACAATGGTGTTGTCTACGCCGGGGCAGGTGTTGTAGGTGTGGCTGTCCTTCCTCAGCCATCGCTGGGCCTCCTTCTTCGCTGCTTCGAAAGTGGTTTCAGGGTAGTCTCGCATGAAACGCCTGACATCGCGCCTGAGTACGGCTGGCTGAAAGCCTCTGGCGAAAGTGTCGCGGAGGATGGTCGCTGACATCTGGATAACCCCATCTTCAGCCTTGATGTCCAGAGGTACTGAAGATGGGATGTGTACTCTGCCACAGTCTCATTGGGCTTCTGCTGTCTGTTGAAGAAGGCAGTGGCAAGGTCTGTGGCGTCACACTGCTCTCCCCAGTTCCCCTCAAGAACTGCAAGGATCTTGGCTGGGGTGTCCACTTTGGTCGCTGGCAGCCTGACGATCTGTTGGCGTGCTCGGCCTGCAAGGGCTGAGATCAGCCAGAGAGAGGCTGTCGCGTCATCCAGGGGCTATAACTGGAGGATGAGCCTGGCCACCTGAATGAAGTCGTCGACTTCTCTGCTGCTTTCCTGTCGGGAGTCTGGGCAGGAAGTCGGATGGGGCCATGCTGAACGGGACACGTTTCTTTTCGTGGACTTGTGCACCTGCTGCACTGTCTTCTCTCTTCTCCTAGGTGAAATTAACCGAGTCTATGTGACTGTTAATACAACCTCTTGTCGTTGTACGATCCAAACTCGGAAGCGCCAAATATGTGATGGAGTACACTTGGTAATGGGGGGGTTGATTTATGAATTGATTTTGGTTAAGAGAATTTGAGTAATTAAAACATTATAAGGGATAAATTGGATTTACGTTGTGATGGATCAATATCCTTTCGTGAATCAAGTTGTGGGATCAATATCCTGTCGGCGACGCCACTTTGTAGCCGTGTTGTTATGAACCGAGTGGTATGTTATTATAACGGGGTCGGTACAAAAGAATTACTGATAATTTACTGTATTAAAGGATAGAAAAGATCCACGCGCAGGCCAGAAATATGTAGAGGCCAGTCACAAACGGGGTTTTCTATTGCCATATTTTACAATAGTTATGAGAAGTAAAGAAGAAGAGATAAGACAGTGCAGTAGAATATCAGGCAGCTGACTGTGTGTGACACGCTCGATGAGTGCTTGAGAGCGGCACCTCCGAAAATGACCTTCGGACGCTTAACATCTTACACTTCAAATTCGAACTTTGACAGCCTCACGCCACAGGAGTTACCTCCTCATGTCAATGGTTGGACACCGTCACTGCAGTGAAACTGTCTTTCGCTTTACGGTATGTGTTGTCAGTTGAACTACGGTTAGTAGCCAGCTGAGCACTTGCCAACATATGCAATGTGCGTGCTCGTCCACGCGCGTGACTATCAAAGCGTAAATTAACACGAGTATATATCTTATGTGTGTTTGTATGTGCATGGTTGTGTGCATGTGTGTGTGTGTGTGTGTGTGTGTGTGTGTGTGTGTGTGTGTATGTATGCGCGCTTGTATTGGTATGTGGGTGTTTGCTGGAGGCAGGTGTTCTTACGTACAAGAAACAACGTGAAGAAACACAAAATGGGCAAGTCTGCAGATACATGAGTATTTTCAATATATATATATATATATATATATATATATATATATATACACTTTTTATTGGAACGGTCAGTCATATTCGTCCACATCATGCGTAAAAGTATGCAAAATGTTAAC
This sequence comes from Babylonia areolata, assembly GCF_041734735.1. Lineage (NCBI taxonomy): Eukaryota > Metazoa > Mollusca > Gastropoda > Neogastropoda > Buccinidae > Babylonia > Babylonia areolata. The sequence continues at coordinate 1,694,422 of NC_134876.1, read as the reverse complement.
TGCAAAAATACAATGGAGCATAACACCACATAATGCCCCAGTGAGTAGCTACTCAGCAGTTGCTCATGATCTCATCTGGCTGGGCCCTCCTGGCAACCTGACACTGACAATTTCATGTGGACTGCTGGCACAAGTGAGGAGGAGGAGGGAGGGGGGACACTGTGATAGTAACGTGAATCTCTCTCTCTCTCTCTCTCTCTCTCTCTCTCTCTCTCTCTCTCTCTCTCTCTCTCTCTCTGTCACACTGATGGGAGTGGGAGAATTGTGCTGTTAAACTTGAATACAAGTGCTGAATTATTGCAATCGGCTGTATGCACTCCAATTCTGATGCAGCCAAAAGATTCTTTTAAAATACATAGATTGTCTGGGTCAGAATTACAATACAATAGTATATGTCTCACAATCCCTTTCATTTTCTTTTTTTCCCCCATTGTACCTGCTAGATTTTATCTACCAGAGAAACCCCGTAAAAGACACTAATTTGTAATGGTAAACAGGCCTTCCACATTCAAAGAATATTCTTCACATGGATGTATGTGGTCCAGGATCAAACCTGAATTCGTTGTCATTTTACTGGGGTTGTTTTAACGGGAGAAGCTGTTACCATTTGTTCCTACACATAATCATACCTGTTTTGTATCAGCATAAAAAAAAGTTTCTAAACGCAGAAGAAACATACACATTGACCACCGGTGTTACCAGTTTCATAAATATGATATTTCCAAGCAGTCAGCTTCAGTTTGAACGTAGCATCACATTTGTAATGCACACCACAAAAGCAACTTAAAATGACTCGGACCTTTTTCGGAAATCGAAAACTTTTTTTTTTCAATAGAAAAGTCTTCCCAGGCAGGAACGTTCAGCAGACTTCTGGTGACTCAAAATCTTTGCAAAATGTCTCTTTCGCGAACTGGAAGTTATGGAACTGGTTTTCCTAGCTCTGACAAATATCGTAGTGCGCTCACTGTCCATCTATTCCTTAGCGTTTCAGTCATTCCACTGATGCAGGCTAAATGTAGTGTTACACATCTCCCTGTCTTTCAAGACCTAAGTCCCATCATGGACACAACCAGGAAACGTTTCACATATTTGTTAGATAAGTACCGCACCAACTTGTTTTCAAGCTATGCTCGATTTACTATTTAGTATGCAAGCTATGGAAGACGTGAACCAGCAAAGATACGAGAGAAGATCCAAGCATCTTTTTTGTGGATAATTTGATGGAAATATATCTCTTGTCCTGTCTTCTCTCATTATTGTCTTTGATTCCTTGACTGCCGCTGACAAGTATGTTTGTCTGTGAAGGGCTGTCACCTCACTATGAAGACAGAGCTTGCAGATCAGGATGTCACTGAAGGGCTGTCACCTCACTGTGAAGACAGAGCTTACAGGTCAGGATGTCACTGAAGGGCTGTCACCTCACTATGAAGACAGAGCTTGCAGATCAGGATGTCACTGAAGGGCTGTCACCTCACTGTGAAGACAGAGCTTACAGGTCAGGATGTCACTGAAGGGCTGTCACCTCACTGTGAAGACAGAGCTTACAGGTCAGGATGTCACTGAAGGGCTGTCACCTCACTGTGAAGACAGAGCTTACAGGTCAGGATGTCACTGAAGGGCTGTCACCTCACTGTGAAAACAGAGCTTACAGGTCAGGATGTCTGTAAAGGGCTGTCACCTCACTGTGAAGACATAGCTTACAGGTCAGGATGTCACTGAAGGGCTGTCACCTCACTGTGAAGACAGAGCTTACAGGTCAGGATGTCTGTAAAGGGCTGTCACCTCACTGTGAAGACAGAGCTTACAGGTACGGATGTCAGTGAAGGGCTGTCACCTCACTATGAAGACAGAGCTTACAGGTCAGGATGTCAGTGAAGGGCTGTCACCTCACTGTGAAGACAGAGCTTACAGGTACGGATGTCAGTGAAGGGCTGTCACCTCACTATGAAGACAGAGCTTACAGGTCAGGATGTCAGTGAAGGGCTGTCACCTCACTGTGAAGACAGAGCTTACAGGTACGGATGTCAGTGAAGGGCTGTCACCTCACTATGAAGACAGAGCTTACAGGTACGGATGTCAGTGAAGGGCTGTCACCTCACTATGAAGACAGAGCTTACAGGTCAGGATGTCTGTAAAGGGCTGTCACCTCACTGTGAAGACAGAGCTTACAGGTCAGGATGTCTGTAAAGGGCTGTCACCTCACTGTGAAGACAGAGCTTACAGGTCAGGATGTCTGTAAAGGGCTGTCACCTCACTGTGAAGACAGAGCTTACAGGTCAGGATGTCACTGAAGGGCTGTCACCTCACTATGAAGACAGAGCTTACAGGTCAGGATGTCAGTGAAGGGCTGTCACCTCACTGTGAAGACAGAGCTTACAGGTCAGGATGTCTGTAAAGGGCTGTCACCTCACTGTGAAGACAGAGCTTACAGGTCAGGATGTCTGTAAAGGGCTGTCACCTTACTGTGTAGACAGAGCTTACAGGTCAGGATGTCTGTAAAGGGCTGTCACCTCACTGTGAAGACAGAGCTTACAGGTAAGGATGTCTGTAAAGGGCTGTCACCTCATTGTGAAGACAGAGCTTACAGGTCAGGATGTCTGTAAAGGACGGTCACCTCACTGTGAAGACAGAGCTTACAGGTCAGGATGTCAGTGAAGGGCTGTCACCTCACTGTGTAGACAGAGCTTACAGGTAAGGATGTCTGTAAAGGACTGTCACCTCACTGTGTACACAGAGCTTACAGGTAAGGATGTCTGTAAAGGGCTGTCACCTCACTGTGTAGACAGAGCTTACAGGTAAGGATGTCTGTAAAGGGCTGTCACCTTACTGTGTAGACAGAGCTTACAGGTAAGGATGTCTGTAAAGGGCTGTCACCTCACTGTGAAGACAGATCTTACAGGTAAGGATGTCTGTAAAGGGCTGTCACCTCATTGTGAAGACAGAGCTTACAGGTCAGGATGTCTGTAAAGGACGGTCACCTCACTGTGAAGACAGAGCTTACAGGTCAGGATGTCAGTGAAGGGCTGTCACCTCACTGTGTAGACAGAGCTTACAGGTAAGGATGTCTGTAAAGGACTGTCACCTCACTGTGTAGACAGAGCTTACAGGTAAGGATGTCTGTAAAGGGCTGTCACCTCACTGTGTAGACAGAGCTTACAGGTAAGGATGTCTGTAAAGGACTGTCACCTCACTGTGTAGACAGAGCTTACAGGTCAGGATATCTGTAAAGGACTGTCACCTCACTGTGAAGACAGAGCTTACAGGTCAGGATGTCAGTGAAGGGCTGTCACCTCACTGTGAGGACAGAGCTTACAGGTCAGGATGTCAGTGAAGGGCTGTCACCTCACTGTGAGGACAGAGCTTACAGGTCAGGATGTCAGTGTAGGGCTGTCACCTCACTGTGAAGACAAAGCTTACAGGTCAGGATGTCAGTGTAGGGCTGTCACCTCACTGTGAAGACAGAGCTTACAGGTCAGGATGTCAGTGAAGGGCTGTCACCTCACTGTGAGGACAGAGCTTACAGGTCAGGATGTCAGTGTAGGGCTGTCACCTCACTGTGAAGACAAAGCTTACAGGTCAGGATGTCAGTGTAGGGCTGTCACCTCACTGTGAAGACAAAGCTTACAGGTCAGGATGTCAGTGTAGGGCTGTCACCTCACTGTGAAGACAGAGCTTACAGGTCAGGATGTCAGTGAAGGGCTGTCACCTCACTGTGAGGACAGAGCTTACAGGTCAGGATGTCAGTGTAGGGCTGTCACCTCACTGTGAAGACAAAGCTTACAGGTCAGGATGTCAGTGTAGGGCTGTCACCTCACTGTGAAGACAAAGCTTACAGGTCAGGATGTCACTGAAGGGCTGTCACCTTACTGTGAAGACAGAGCTTACAGGTCAGGATGTCAGTGAAGGGCTGTCACCTCACTGTGAAGACAGAGCTTACAGGTCAGGATGTTAGTTGCCATGATCTGTTTGACTCCCTCCTCATGGGACTGCATTACTATTGATGAGAAAAATCAATGACACCATTTAAAGATACACAAAATGTAGCACATGCATTTCAAATTCAAGCCACACTGATCTAATTTCACCAAGGTTCAGTGGTCAAGGAGTTAAGTTCAGTGGTCAAGGAGTTAAGTTCAGTGGTCAAGGAGTTAAGTTCAGTGGTCAAGGAGTTAAGTTCAGTGGTCAAGGAGTTAAGATGAATGTGCAGTCTTTTCTGTTTGTCTCACTCCCCATTTCAGCACAAAACAACCAGTGCTTTCACCCACACCCACACATCGGCTGTAATCAGGACTTGGTGCTCTTGCTGGCCCGGATCTGGTCGTACCTCTCGATCAGTCTGTAGTACGGGACCAGCTTGGGCTCTACGGGCGGGGGCACCTCCTCCTGAGGCTCGAAAGGGTCCCTGACTTTAGGCGGAGCTTTCAGCCCCTTGTCGATGACCTTCAGGATGTCGAACCGCTTGATCTTCTTGAGGGCCTCCCGCAGGTCCTCCACGTTGGCGCGAGTGTGGTGGCGCCTCCAGCGCTCTAGGGCCTGGCACGAGGCACGCGCCATGGAGACGCGCGCACCCTGCTCGCGCAGCTCCACCAGGTCGTGCTCGATGGTCTCGGCACCCCGCTGCGGGTAGAAGCTGAGGTTGCGGTACAGCGCCACCCAGTCCCGCTCGATGCGCGCGCTGATCTGCTTGCACACCCGGTTCATGGGGTCTGTGGACAATGGAGACATGACCATCATGTTGGAAAAAACAGAAAGTGGTTGAACACACACACACACACACACACACACACACACACACACACACACACACACACATACACACACACACACACGTTTGATGCTCTCGGTGAGTCTTTGTCTGTTTGTGGTTTTCCTCTTTTTTTTTCTTGGGGGGTGAGGGATGGGAGGGAGGGGCGTGAGGGGGTTGGGGGGAGGAGAGGGTACATTTTTCTCCTTTCGTTGTTACACAGCATGTTAGCACTTCTATGTATCTGTTCAAATTGGTTAAAAAAAGTTTTTGTTTGCTCGTCTGTTCTTCTTGCTCCTCTTCTCTCTCTCTCTCTCTGTGCGCACGGGCGCGTGTGTGTGAGAGAGAGAGAGAGAGAGAGAGAGAGAGAGGGAGAGAGAGAGAGAGAGAGAGAGAGAGAGAGAGAGAGAGAGAGAGAGAGAGAGAGAGAGAGAGTGTGTGTGTCTCTGTGTGTAAAAGTTTTGGCGCGCGAGCAAGCGGATTTTTTTTTTCATGCAACCTTTCTTGCGATATCTTCACTGGCCACCGACCATGACTTGATTTGGAAGGTCTTACCTCTAACCTCGCTCTTGGATCTGACAGTCTTGGTTCCAAAGGGAACGCTGTAGTACAGCTTTTCCGTGGCGTCGTTGGCTGTCTTGCATAGCAACACCTTCCTTGCTAGCTGGGAGGCTTCCTCTATCTCTGCGAATTCCTGGAACACAAGAGAGCACCAACTGGATGAAGATGGGGCGAAAAGAAAAGAGCTGTCAGTGATACACATAAACTGACAGAACACAAGACAGCGCCAATTAGACAAAGATAGGGCGAAAAAGAGAGTTGTCAGTCATCTGCAAAAAAGGACTCTTCTTCCTTCTCCCTACACTTTATCTGAACTCCCCAATGTCTTCTCCTCTTTCTTTTTCGACAAAGTCCAAAATATTCGTACCATCTTAGACCAAATGTCTTTCCAACCTGTTCATCCTGATCCTCAGTTCAGCGGCACTCCTCTCCATTCCTTTAATCCATTGACTGAAACAGACGTTCATGAAATCCTGAAAGAAATGACAATAAAATCCTGTGAGCTCGATCCTATACCAGCCTCGGTCTTTTCCCAGTGTGTCTCACATCTCCCCACAATCACCAATATTGTCAACTCATCCCTTCTCACTGGAACGTTTCCATCCACTTTCAAAACTGCAATCGTCCGGCCTCTTCTGAAGAAACCCAACCTTGTCGCAAACATTTTGAAAAACTATCGACCAGTTTTTAATCTTCCATTCATGTCCAAACTCCTTGAAAAAGGTGTCCTCAAGCAGCTCAACAACCACCTTTGTTTCAACAATCTCATCCATCCATTTCAGTCTGCCTATCGCGCTGACCACAGCACCGAAACCACTCTCCTCCACATTCTGAGCAATCTACTGATAGCGTCCTACTCAGGAAAAATGTCCCTTCTCACTCTTCTCGATTTGTCAGCCGCCTTTGACACGATAGACCATTCAATCCTTTCCCGTCTTCATTTTACATTTGGTATCAACGGCACTGTCCTAAACTGGTTCAAATCTTATCTCACTGATCGATTCCAGTCTGTCATTGTTGATCATTTCCAATCTCAACCCGTTAAAATCGAACATGGAGTCACACAGGGATATGTTATAGGCCCAGTGCTCTTCACACAGTACACTGCTCCTCTCGCTGAAATTATCAACCGCCATAATGTCAGTCATCATTCGTATGCTGATGACACTCAACTCCAGAAGAGTGATACCCCTGAAAAATTGTTGTCGCTCTTGCAAGAAACATCCAACTGCTTCCTGGACATTATAAACTGGATGACTCGAAATAAGTTACAATTGAGCGCGGACAAAACTGAAGCAATGATCATAGGAACTAAACAAAAACTGTCTTCCATCACAATTGACACAATTAAACTTGGCTGTACATCCATCCCTCTTTCCACGTCAGTCAGGAACCTCGGTGTTGTCCTTGACAATACACTGTCCATGCAAAAATTTATCAGTCAGACATGTCAGTCCTGCTACTGTCAGCTGCGGTGCATCAGTGCCATCCGGAAATATCTGTCCACTGACGCAACATCTAGACTTGTCGTTTCTCTCATTCTCTCTCGCCTTGACTACTGTAACTCTTTGTTGTCTGGTTTGCCTGCTTCATCCATTCAGTCCCTTCAGCACATACAAAACTCTGCTGCCCGACTCGTCCTCAGAAAGAAAAGATCTGAGCACATAACTCCTCTTTTGCAACATCTCCACTGGCTCCCTGTCTCACACCGAATAAAGTACAAGATTAGCACTTTATGTTATAAATGTATTCACAAAACTGCCCCTTCCTATCTCTGTGGCTTCCTTCACCTCTACACTCCATCTCGCTCGCTACGATCGGCTTCGGATCCACTCTGTTTACGCATACCCAGATTCAAATACTCGACTGTTGGCCGCCGTTCTTCCTCTGTCTCTGGACCTTGCGATTGGAATGAACTTCCTCTTTCGCTTCGTCAAGTCTCCACTCTCAGCCCTTTCAAGTCAGGTCTTAAAACCCACCTCTTCCCAAAATAGCCTCCCTTGCCTGCCCTTCCTTGTCTTTTGTTTCTACAGTTTTAGAGTTATGCATGCGTGTGAATGACTGGTGCGAAAGCGCTTTGATTTGTCTCTGCACAAGATTCAGCACTATATAAATGCCATTATTATTATTATTATTATTATTATTATTATTATTATTATACACATAAACACACATAACACAAGAGAGCGCCAATTAGGTGAAGACAGGGCGAAAAAAACAGAGTTGTCAGTCATACACATAAACAGACACATACGTACAGACAGACAGACAGACAGACACACACACACACACACATACGCACATGCGCGGACGCACGTACAAGAACACATAGCGCTCGAATGCACTCATTCAACACGCCTTTCCCCTTCCTCCCACACACATGTACAATTACTCACCACTACCAACCTGTCCCCCTATCCCCCCCCCCCCCCGCCCCCCCATTTCACGCCACTCCACCTGTTCCTTGACACTCCGTTCATCCTCAGCCCTTTTCAGCTCATCGCGGGTGGACTGAATCTCTCGGTACACCTGAAATGACAACAATAACAATAACCATAACAGTGGTAATAATTATACATTAACCTAACACCTACTCTGCGGTTGTTAGTGCAGTAAACGATATAATGTTGCTTGAATAAGGTACAGAAATAAAAAAATATAACGGTTAAAGATACAAAGAAATCGCTAAACATAGTGTAATATCACTCATAACACACACACACACACACACACACACACACACACAAACACACATACACACACACACACTACACACACACACACACACATACACACACATACATTCATAACTGTGTCAGCAGCACATGTATTATGCTTATTTACTGTTTGTGTGTGTACTTTCTCCCGATAGGTTTTCTGATGTATTGCTTGAAATGATTAGTTTTCATATAGTGCCTTTCTTTTGTTTATCTTTTTTGTATGTCTGGGGGCAGGATGATGAAAAGCTGTATGAGCTTGCTCTTTTATCCTCAATAAATGTCATTTTGACTTGAGTTATCTTGGCTTGACACACACTCTCTCACACTCACATCCGCTCACTCACTCCCCACACTCATCCACAACCCACCCCCACACCGCATACTGCGCCCCAAGCTTGCTTACACACACGCACACCTACAGAGACTCACAAACACATGTACCTACCCTCCATCCACCAACTCACCTCCCCCCCACACACCCTTCCACCCACCAACCACCACCCCCACCCTTTGTCCAGCGTCCCAAGCTTGGTGTGCACCTGTGGTGATCTTGAGAAGGATCTGGCCCCTTGAGGTGACGCCACACACATACACACATCTACACCCATACTGGTGTCACCCGCCCCGACACCCCGCCCCCTCCTCCCCCACGCCCCCGCCCACATAAAGACAACAAAACAAACACACACACAACAGTTTCAATTTCACTTTCAGTTTCATTTTCTCAAGGAGGCGTCGCTGAGTTCGGACACACACACCAATGCATGCACACGCACACACACACACACACACACATGCCCACGCACACATTGCATGTGTGTGTGTGTGCGCGCGCGCACACACACACACACGCGCGCGCGCACACACACAGCACACAAAGTTGTTTCACTCTATCTTATAATGTAATACTATCTAACCCAAATGTTTTTCTTTTTATATAATAACTGATGTGTGCGTGGTGACCAGGAAGGGTGTGTGGCTATTAGTTTTTCTCTTTGATATTTGCTGGCGGGCATATCTAGTGAGCCGAAAGAGAATTTTCTGTTCTGGTTGAAGCAGACATAAAAGTATTTTGAATTGCATTGAATATACGCCACCCCACATCTGCTAGGCCTATGCCTGACAGCAGCATAACCCAACGCGCATGTCAGGCCTTGAGTGCATGTTTATATATCTGTGTACCGATCAGAAGTTGATTTTTCATAAATTTGCCAGAGGACAGTACCTTTGTTGCCATGAATTTCAGTTTCAGTGCGCCAAGTGCGTGCTGCACACGCAAATTCGGATTATCGTCTCATCCGACAGACAAGACGCTATCGGGAGAAAGGGCGAGAGCGGGATTCGAACCCACACCCTCACGGACTCTCTATATTGGCAGCTGAGCGTCTTAACCATTCTGCCACCTTCCTCCTCGACAGCTAACCAACAAAACAAACAAAAAGGAGAAAAGAAACAAGGAAAAACATACACACCTTGTCAAGCGCCCCAAGCTTGGTGTCCACCTGGGAGAGCTTGAGGCGGACCTGGGCCAGAGCCCTGACGGCGGCCGGGTAGCGCTCTTTGAGGGTCTTCAGCTCGCTGGTCAGGGTCTCGTAGGTCTCTGCCGAGGGTTCGCCGTGCTCCGACACCGCCGACCGCTTCCGGATGTTGTCGCGCCGCCTCTCTTTGAACTCCATCTCCAGCTCCATCTCGCTGATCTGCAGCCAATTATATCGTCAGCTTTAACAACAACATCAAAAGATTAAAAACAAATAAAAAAACAAACAAAGAAACAAAAACAAACAAACAAAAAAACATCACCACCAACAACAAAACAACAATTGCCCAGCAGTACGTAAAAGAACATGCATTTTATATCCTGAATGTTACAGTCATGCAATAAGCAAACGGACAAAAAAAAATCGAGAGAAAGAGAGAGAGAGAGAGAGAGAGAGAGAGAGAGAGAGAGAAGGGGTGTGTGTGTGTGTGTGGGGGGGGGGGGGGGGGGGGGGGGGCTGTAGGGGGGAGGGAGGAAGAGGAGGAGGAGGACGACGACAACGACGAACGACGACGATGACGACGAAGAAAAAGAAGAGGAAGACTGCTAATGATGAAAAATAATAACAGTTTAATGAAAGCAATTTCCCATGTAAAACATGTTCACGAATCGCACTGTACGACACACACACACACACACACACACACACACACACACACACATATATATATATATATATATATATATATATGAAAAACAAACAAACAAAAACACCAAAAAGAAAACCCCGAACAAACCACCCACTTAATTTGAATAACCGTTAATTTTGTTGTCTGCAACATGGATTTTACAATCGCAGTTTTCAATCTGTTAACGTGTTCCTGAAGCAACCGTGTGTGTGCCGTGTGTTCAGCTTGAGACCAGTTGTAGGCCATACAGAATTTTTATAACCTCCCGACTTTTAAACATTTTACGAAGACGGATGCGATGGCCGAATGGTTAGAGCGCTTGACTCTCGCCTGAGGTTCCCGAGTTCGATCCCCGGTCTAGGCGCACCTGGTGGATTAAAAATGGACATTTTTCTTATCTCCCATGTCAACGAATAATTATGCAGACCTGCTTGCTTCTGAACCCTCTTAGTGTGTATACGTGTGAAAAAGATCAAATATGCACGTTTAAGATCCTGTAATTCATGTCAGCGTTCGGTGGCTTATGGAAGCAAGAACATACCAAGCATGCACACCCACCGAAAACGGAGTATGGCTGCCAAAATGGTGGGGTAAAAACGGTCGTACACGTAAAACCCCCACTCGTACATACGAGTGAATGTGGGAGTTGCAACCCACGAACGCAGAAGAAAGAAGAAGAAGACGACGAAATTTTACGAAAGAGTCCTTATCTTTTTTTTGTGAAAACTGTATAAAGTCCGATTAAAAAGAAGAAAAAAAGAAAAGAAAAAAAAAGGGGGGGGGGGGGGGGGGACGGGGGGAAGCGGGTGTAAAAATTGCAAGCGATAGGTGAAAGAAGAATCTGCATTTCACATCCAGAATTTTACAGTTATGTATTGGTATCATGAAAATTTTATGTATTTGTCAGAGCAAGTGCGTCCACATGCGCGTATGTGCGGCGTGTGCGCGTGCGTAGACGTGTATGTGCACGAGCGTGCGTGTAATGCGAACGGTAACTTTAAGCTCCTGCATTACATTTCACATAATATGTTTTGGTACTGGGCAAAATACAACATCTAAGGCTTTGTATACTAGGTCTGTGGTAGAACTCACTTCGTTCACCAGAGAGACTTCATCGATGCGGAGACTCTCCTCCTTCTCCCTCATGTTCTGCAGCTCGCGGGACAGTCTGGCACGGTCACCCTCCAGCTTGGTCACTGCATACGTCATGCTGTGGCACTTCTCACGTGTCTCGCGCAAATCCTGTCACACAGTGAATGCCAGTAGGTCATCCATCGGGCCATGGCTTCTGGCGGATGGCTAAGTGAAGAAATGACAGCACAGGAAATCGTTAAGAACAAAACGTTTGACTACACAATGCTGGAAATGAGAAGCTTTATTTCATAATACGCTCCTCGGTCATAGTTGCACAAAGTTTGAATGCTTGTAATGAAAACGAAGAGTTATTGTGCACGTCCCTTTGTCTGGTGGATGACATCAGAAGACTCAGCTGAAAGTGACATGAATATTGACAATACTTGGAAGGTGATAGATTTCAGTGTAATTTCACAAAGAGCTAGACAGAAAAAAAAAGAAAAAAAAAGTAGCCACGTTCACCTTCCTTGTTACAGAGTGACATCAGGATCAGTTTGAGGCCCAGCTTTGGCATGCCACTGTATCCTCCAGACACTCAACTCTGATTTCCATCACTCCATCATGGTGTGAATGGGTACCTGACTTCGGTCGTGGGAAGTTAAGACGGCGAAGGACAAGACTGGGCCTCGCCTTCCAATGCCGAGCCCGAGACACAGTGGATACGAAAACACTGCCCCAATACCCGTAAACAACTATGGGACCTTTAACATTTTTCTTAACTCTGTCATGCCCCGCTACGTTACCAACACCACTACCGTCATCAAGACAACCCTCTTCCCCCCCGACACACACACACACCCACACCCTCCCTCTCACCTTCATCTTCTCCTCCTTGAGTTTCTCCAGCTCGGTCAGATCGTTCTTGACGTAGGCGGCGTAGTTCTCGTCCGTGTCCAGCCAGGTGGTCAGCACGGACAGGGCACTGCGGATGTGCGTGCAGGCGTCCGTGAAGAGCACGAGAAACAGCAGCTTGTTCATGTCGTAGCGCGAGCACAGCGCCGCCACTGGGGGACTGGAAGCACAATCAGTGTTTTCATGTGTTGTGTGGTGTAGTATAGTGTGTTGTGTGGTGTAGTATAGTGTGGTGTGGTGTGGTGTGTTGTGTTGTGTTGTGTAGTATAGTGTGGTGTGGTGTGGTGTGTTGTGTTGTGTTGTGTAGTATAGTGTGGTGTGGTGTGTTGTGTAGTATAGTGTGGTGTGGTGTGGTGTGTTGTGTTGTGTAGTATAGTGTGGTGTGTTGTGTTGTGTTGTGTTGTGTTGTGTAGTATAGTGTAGTGTGGTGTGGTGTGTAGTATAGTGTAGTGTGGTGTGTTGTGTTGTGTTGTGTAGTATAGTGTAGTGTGGTGTGGTGTGGTGTGTAGTATAGTGTAATGTGTTGTGTTGTGTTGTGTAGTGTAGTATAGTGTAGTGTGGTGTGTTGTGTTGTGTTGTGTAGTATAGTGTAGTGTAGTGTAGTGTGGTGTGGTGTGGTGTGTAGTATAGTGTAATGTGTTGTGTTGTGTTGTGTTGTGTAGTATAGTGTAGTGTGGTGTGTTGTGTTGTGTTGTGTAGTATAGTGTAGTGTAGTGTAGTGTGGTGTGGTGTGGTGTGGTGCTGTGTTGTGTTGTTGTATTGTATAATGTGTGCTACATTGTGTTATGTTGCGTTGTTGCATTGTATCGTGCTTTTTTTTTTTTTTTTTTTTTTTTTTTACTGTGCTGTGTTGTGCTGTACTGTGTGCTGTGTTGTGCTGTACTGTGTGCTGTGTTGTATTGTTGTGTTGTGCTGTGTTGTATTGTAAAATACTGTAATGTACTGCATTGTGTTGTGTTGCATTGCATAGCATTGAACTGTACTGTACTGTGTCCGTAATGTTTTGTCACAACATATTTCTCTGTGATAGATTCCGGCTGGCCTCCACCCGGAGGGCACATTTCCACACTGCAGCACCACCCACTTATTTTCTTCTTTCGTTTCTCTGCCAGTGCATTTATTTTGCTATCAAATTGAATTTTTTCTACATAATTTTGCCAGGGTCAACCTTTCTTTCGCCGTGGGATCTTTTATGTGAACTACGTGCATGGTGCACATTCGAATGACTAGCACCCAGACCACCACTCAAGGTATTGTAGGAGTGTGGGGCTGGTTTTTGTAGCGTATGCCCGATCCATCACCACCTTCTTCCAGTTTCCAGTTGCCTTCTGGCAACGTGGAAACATTAACTGCTTTTTAAAAATCTTTATCAAGATGAACTTTTAAAGCACAACAAACGGACGTGCAAATGTAACTAGTCTATATGTCTCCTGCAACCTTCAACGCAAGGCAAAAAACAAAAACAAAACAAAAACGAACATTTCTTAAACTGTCAGTGTTGTCGCTATGATATCAGGTGTTGATGCCTTTGGATCAAAGTCTCCACCTGAGCATGCCGGCTGTGATGCCGGTAGTCTTGAACTTGCTGTACAGGTTCCTGGCCGACTGAATACTCATCTCTGCCTTCTCCTTCCACACGGCGATCTGCTCCGTGTAGTGGGCAGGTGTCTCCAGGTAACAGTCCGTGTCAGCCTCGTAGAAACTGACGCAGTACCTGAAAATGGTGGCACCCGTTACAGTACCTGAAAATGGTGGCATCCGTTACAGTATCTGAGAATGACATCCGTTACAGTACCTGAAAATGGTGGCATCCGTTAAAGTACCTGAAAATGGTGGCATCCATTACAGTACCTGAAAATGGTGGAACACGTTACAGTACCTGAAAATGGTGGCATCCGTTACAGTACCTGAAAATGGTGGAACACGTTACAGTACCTGAAAATGGTGGCATCCGTTACAGTACCTGAAAATGGTGGAACACGTTACAGTACATGAAAATGTTGGAACACGTTACAGTACATGAAAATGCTGGAACACGTTACAGTACCTGAGAATGGCATCCATCAAAGTACTCAAAATGGCATCCGTCAGTCCTGAAAATGACATCCGTCACAGTACCTGAAGAATGTTACATGTGACAACAGCACACTCATAAATATCATTTATCCGGCTGATTACCTGAAAATGTCACCTGAAAATGTCATCCAACACAGTGTCTGAAAACGTCACCTTTCACAGTACCCGAAAATGTCATTCATCCCTGAAAATGTCAGTTGGAGAAAATATCACCCGTGACAACAGCCAACCCTAAAATGTCACTTGTCAAAGCACCTGAAAATATCATGTGTCACAGTGCCTAAATACACCGGGTGCCACGGCTCACATTCCGAGGAGGACGAGGGACAGGAAGATAAGGGAAAAGATCAAAAAGAAAAAAAAACCCCAAAACAAGAAAACGACGACCTGATCCTGCACCCACAGATCTTACGAAACAGTACCAACAGAAAACCAACACCAACAAAACCATAATGATGAAATCACATTCACTATCTCAAACATAACCTGCTCTTAATTTAGACCTTTAAGAAATAAGAAAACGACCAAGCAACACCAAAACAACACAACAACCTCCAGACACACAACAAACGTAACCACAATATCCAGCAGACCAAAACAATAACATCATCAACACAGACATCACACACACACACACACACACACACACACACACACACACGCACGCACGCACGCGCACGCACACACACACACACGCACACACACACACACACACGCACACCCCCCTCGCCCCCTCCCCCACCCCCTCCCACGTACACACAGCAGAGCAGCGGCCTGGTGGTAAAGCGACAAACTAGAAAGCGAGTGTCCACGTGTTCCAGTCCATTTCCGGTTCCAGGCCGGAGATTTTCACCCCCACCCACCCCCCACCCCCATCTACTAGACCTTGAGTGGTGTTCTGGGTTCTAGTCTTTCGGATGAAACGATGTGCCTAATCCCGCACACAGCATGCCATTTGTGAACAGCAACAAAAGGGCTGTCCCTGGCAACAGTTTGTAGAATAAAAACAATTTGGATGGCAAAATAAATACTCTGGCATACACAAAAAAATGAAGGAAAAAAAAGTGGCTATGCAATGTGGCGACGCACTCTGCCCGGCGAAGACAGTAGCATTCAAATTCATACAAAGAAATCTGTTGTGACCAAAAACAAAAAACCAAAACAACAACAACAACAACATCCCCCCCCCCCGTACCTTGCTATACGTATAGTTCAGCAATGATACAACAAAGCATTTTATATCAAGTTGAATCTTGTCCAGAAGACAAACCAAAGCGATTGTATACAAGTCATTTACACGCATGCACTGCTCTGAGATTCAGAGGGATGAAAGATAACACTTACGTACACATGCAAGTTTCAGTTTCAGTTTCAGTAGCTCAAGGAGGCGTCACTGCGTTCGGACAAAACCATATACGCTACACCACATCTGCCAAGCAGATGCCTGACCAGCAGCGTAACCCAACGCGCTTAGTCAGGCCTTGGGAAAAAAAAAAAAAAAAAAAAAAAAAAAAAAAAACAAAAAAACAACAACAAAAAACGGGGGAATAAATAATAGATGAGCTTGCATAAATAAATAAATAAATAAATAAATAATAATTATAATATAGAAAAAGGTAGTAGTAATAATATTAGTAATACTAATAAAATGATAATAATAAAACATAAATAAATAAATAAATAAGACAACAATGGTGATAAATAAGCAAATAAATGTAAAAAATGAAGACACACATTCACACATACACCCACACATGCATAACAGAAATGCACCAGACATGCAGTTTCACATATATGAAAGCACAGTCAAATACATATAAACGTACATGAGCTCCAACACGCACACACACACACGCATTACCGTGCACCTCCTCTACCCCCCTCCTCCACACACTCATTTCTAGTCTAAGTATCGCAGCTTCCACGGCACACACACACACACAAACACAAACACACACTCACACATGCAAACAGAAAGCCATGGACATTGTAGACTGGAAGGGGGGATGGAAGGGGGCGGGGGGGGGGGGGGGGGGGGTGGGGGGTGGGGGGGGCGATATTTGGGAAATATGTTTCAAGGAAAGACACTGGAGACAATACAATACAATAAAACCACAATATAACAAAATAACTACAACACACCACAACACACTACAGTTCAATACAGCACAGTACAGCTCCGTACCTAACCACGTTGTCCAGAAGACCCTGACAAGACTCTGTCAAGACGGACATCCTGTCAGGCAGAAAAGCCTGCATCTTGGCGAAGGCTTCCTTCAGGGCTGCCGGGTGCTTGGGGTCGTCCTTGTATCGATCAGGGTTGGTCGATTGCTTGATCATGTCTTCCACGGCGGAGAACTATAGCGTAGCCCATGGAAACGGAACGAAAGAGAAAGAAAAGATCGATTCAATGAACTAATGAAGTATGCGTCAGCTGGAGACCTGAGTTGCGTATTTTGGCGGATGTGTTGTGGTATCTGCTCAGTGGGTGGGTGCTGAATTGAGTCTGGGTGTTAACAGTTACAAAAGCACAGACGCGCGAAGGCGTATGCATACATACACGCGTATGTATGCATGGATGCATGCATGGAGAGAGAGAGAGAGAGAGAGAGAGAGAGAGAGAGAGAGAGAGAGAGAGCGACAGAAAGATAGAGAAAGAAAGACTATCTTTCCATCTATCTATCTATCTATCTAGTCTATCTATACCGACTTTGTATACGTTCAGAAGCCAAAGGGCCTTCATCATAACCTTAATGGAGTAGACGAACTTGTCTGGCTCATCCAGTCATCATCAGATCATCATCATCAGCAGCACAAAACACAATCAGTCCACTGCTGATCGCCATCACGCTGTTTATTGTATACCCCTTACCTTGTTGAGGTCCAGGAGTCGGAGGCCTTCATCAGCATCTTGACCGGGTAGACGTACTTGTCCAGCTATTATATTTATTTATTTATTCATTCATATGTTTACCTATTTATCTATGTATTTTTCTACCTTTCTACTACCCCCCCCCCACACACACACACCCACACCCACACACACCCCAGTACCTTGTTGAGGTCCAGGAGCCAGAGGGCCTTCATCAGCATCTTGACGGGGATGACATAGGTATACTTGTCTAGCTCCTCTATTTAATTATTTATTTATTCATATATTCACCTACTTATCTATTTTTCTATCTTTCTACTTACCCCCCCCCCCCCCCCATCCCCGTACCTTGTTGAAGTCCAGGAGCTAGAGGGCCTTCATCAGCATCTTGACAGGGTAGACGTACTTATCCAGCTCCTCTATTCAATTATTTATTCATTCAATTATTGACCTCCTTATCTATTTATTTTTCTATCTTTCCACTTACCCCCCCCCCCTCCTCCTCAACCCCCCCCCCCCCCCCCCAATGCCTTGTTGAGGTCCAGGAGCCAGAAGACCCTTCATCAGCATCTTGACGGGGTAGACGTAGGTATAGTTGTCCAGCTCCTCTATGTATCTATTCATACATTGACCTATTCATTTTTCTATCTTTCTACTTAACCCCACCCTTACCTTGTTGAGGTCCAGGAGCCAGAGTGCCTTCATCAGCATCTTGACGGGGTAGACGTACTTGTCCAGCTCGTCGTGCACCGTCCTCCGCTCCCCGTAGTACTCCCTCTCCAGCCGGGCCACCTTGCGCGTCAGACTCTTCAGCTCTTTCGTCACGGCCGCTCTGACGTCACGCATGGTACGTGGCGGGGCGGGCTGCTGCAGCTGACGCAGACCCTCGGGGTGGCGGCCCGGGAGTGCCGACTGCTCCGCAGCGCTCAGCCCGAAGGCCGCCTTGCTGGCCAGCGTGGGCATGCGGTGCTCCAGCACCGGTCGGAGCTGTGCGGGGATGTGATGATGATACAAGTAAGAATACCACCGCCGCCTCCGCCAACGCCATCACTGCTACAACGACTGCAGAGCTCTAGCGGCAGACGACAGAGAGCGGGTGATGTTAATCAAGAACGGATGGATGATGTAGATTCGTCTGACGGACGACAGAGAGCGGGTGATGTTAATCAAGAACGGATGGATGATGTAGATTCGTCTGACGGACGACAGAGAGCGGGTGATGTTAATCAAGAACGGATGGATGATGTAGATTCGTCTGACGGACGACAGAGAGCGGGTGATGTTAATCAAGAACGGATGGATGATGTAGATTCGTCTGACGGACGACAGAGAGCGGGTGATGTTAATCAAGAACGGATGGATGATGTAGATTCGTCTGACGGACGACAGAGAGCGGGTGATGTTAATCAAGAACGGATGGATGATGTAGATTCGTCTGACGGACGACAGAGAGCGGGTGATGTTAATCAAGAACGGATGGATGATGTAGATTCGTCTGACGGACGACAGAGAGCGGGTGATGTTAATCAAGAACGGATGGATGATGTAGATTCGTCTGACGGACGACAGAGAGCGGGTGATGTTAATCAAGAACGGATGGATGATGTAGATTCGTCTGACGGACGACAGAGAGCGGGTGATGTTAATCAAGAACGGATGGATGATGTAGATTCGTCTGACGGACGACAGAGAGCGGGTGATGTTAATCAAGAACGGATGGATGATGTAGATTCGTCTGACGGACGACAGAGAGCGGGTGATGTTAATCAAGAACGGATGGATGATGTAGATTCGTCTGACGGACGACAGAGAGCGGGTGATGTTAATCAAGAACGGATGGATGATGTAGATTCGTCTGACGGACGACAGAGAGCGGGTGATGTTAATCAAGAACGGATGGATGATGTAGATTCGTCTGACGGACGACAGAGAGCGGGTGATGTTAATCAAGAACGGATGGATGATGTAGATTCGTCTGACGGACGACAGAGAGCGGGTGATGTTAATCAAGAACGGATGGATGATGTAGATTCGTCTGACGGACGACAGAGAGCGGGTGATGTTAATCAAGAACGGATGGATGATGTAGATTCGTCTGACGGACGACAGAGAGCGGGTGATGTTAATCAAGAACGGATGGATGATGTAGATTCGTCTGACGGACGACAGAGAGCGGGTGATGTTAATCAAGAACGGATGGATGATGTAGATTCGTCTGACGGACGACAGAGAGCGGGTGATGTTAATCAAGAACGGATGGATGATGTAGATTCGTCTGACGGACGACAGAGAGCGGGTGATGTTAATCAAGAACGGATGGATGATGTAGATTCGTCTGACGGACGACAGAGAGCGGGTGATGTTAATCAAGAACGGATGGATGATGTAGATTCGTCTGACGGACGACAGAGAGCGGGTGATGTTAATCAAGAACGGATGGATGATGTAGATTCGTCTGACGGACGACAGAGAGCGGGTGATGTTAATCAAGAACGGATGGATGATGTTGATTCGTTTGACGGACGACAGAGAGCGGGTGATGTTAATCAAGAACGGATGGATGATGTTAATTCGTCTGACGGATGACAGAGGAACATTATTACTATTCATGAATGAAAAAGACAAAAAGAAAAAGTAGACGTGTGTGACAAAGGGGTAGCAACGACAGTGTGTTCAGTGCATCGCCAACATTAAAAACAGACAACAGACAACAGACACAAACAAAAACCGCCTGGCTTCCCCTTACTCCCCTACCTCACACACACACACACACACACACACACACACACACACACACACACACACACACACACAAAGAAGAAGAAGGAAGGGGGGAGGAGGAGGAAGAGGAAGAGGAGGAGGAAGGGGAGACAACAACATACCAGATCCACTCCTTCACAAACACCCAAATCGCATAACAAAGCACGCACGCGCGTGCGCCGAGATATGTCATATAGCTCTGAAGTCGCTTGAAATACGACAGTGCTAATTTCATTGGAAGATCGCTTCAAGGAAATACGTCAAATAACAACCAATATGGGATTCATAAAGTCAAAAAGGTCTTGTTTGGAATATACGATCCGTCAATAATCACCAACACTGAAAAGTCGCAGTATCAAAGAAACAAATGAGAAAGATTGATTTAAAAGCAGCAACAACATTATTTTCTATGACATGATCCTTCTAGCAAAGCAACACATTAATCGTGGCAAAATAGGAAAAGGTATGCCTTCTTTTGAGGCGTTTGAGAGTATCTTGGTAAGAGTGTTTTATGAAAAAGAGGAAGGTGGCGATACAGTGTCCATGAAGGTCTGGTTTGGGTTCTCGCCCTTTCTCTCCAGTTTGACTGGAACATCAAACTGAGCATCTGGTCATTCGGATGAGACGATAAACCGAGGTCCCATGTGAAGTGCGCGCTTAGTGTTTCCCCCCCGGCTAAAGTCTGTAGAAGAAATCCACTCTGATGGGTACACGAATGTATATTATGCATGCGCTCTGGGCCTGACTAGCGCGTTGGGTTATGCTGCTGTCAAACGTCGGCCCAACAGATATGGTGTGTTGTTTGGATTTGTCCGAACGCAGCTACACATTCTTGAGAAACTGAAAGAAGAGTTTGATATCGAAAAGTTATGCATACAAATTAATTAAATACTAACTGGTGCCATTATATGCCCATCGCTTTTAATGTCAGACTGATCACAGATGTAATATTAGGCTGCTATTTAGAGCAATAAAGTATCCATAGTGAAACTTCTGTGAAAAAAATTTCAATGTCTATTTTGGATATTTGTTTTTTTTATCTAATTCTAGAATAAATGTATAAAGTTGTGAATCACAACAACTGTGCTGGAATTGTAGTAGCCTTCATCCCTCTACCCTTATTCACTTCTCTCTGTCTCTCTCTGTTTATGTTCATCTGACAAGCTATCTCTGGGTTGTGTGTCTGGAGTCATAGTAGTCTCTCTGTCTGTCCCTGTTTATGTTCATCTGACAAGCTATCTCTGGGCTGTGTGTCTGGAGTTATAGTAGTCTGTCTGTCTCTGTTTATGTTCATCTAACAAGCTATCTCTGGGTTGTGTGTCTGGAGTTAAAGTAGTCTCTCTGTCTGTCTCTGTTTATGTTTATCTGACAAGCTATCTCTGGGCTGTGTCTGGAGTTATAGTAGTCTGTCTGTCTCTGTTTATGTTCATCTGACAAGCTATCTCTGGGTTGTGTGTCTGGAGTCATAGTAGTCTCTCTGTCTCTCTCTGTTTATGTTCATCTGACAAGCTATCTCTGGGCTGTGTCTGGAGTTAAAGTAGTCTCTCTGTCTGTCTCTGTTTATGTTTATCTGACAAGCTATCTCTGGGCTGTGTGTCTGGAGTCATAGTAGTCTGTCTGTCTGTCTCTGTTTATGTTCATCTGACAAGCTGTCTCTGGGCTGTGTGTCTGGAGTTAAAGTAGTCTCTCTGTCTGTCTCTGTTTATGTTCATCTGACAAGCTATCTCTGGGATGTGTGTCTGGAGTTATAGTAGTCTGTCTGTCTGTCTCTGTTTATGTTCATCTGACAAGCTATCTCTGGGCTGTGTGTCTGGAGTTAAAGTAGTCTCTCTGTCTGTCTCTGTTTATGTTCATCTGACAAGCTATCTCTGGGTTGTGTGTCTGGAGTTAAAGTAGTCTCTCTGTCTGTCTCTGTTTATGTTCATCTGACAAGCTATCTCTGGGCTGTGTCTGGAGTTAAAGTAGTCTCTCTGTCTGTCTCTGTTTATGTTTATCTGACAAGCTATCTCTGGGCTGTGTGTCTGGAGTTAAAGTAGTCTCTCTGTCTGTCTCTGTTTATGTTCATCTGACAAGCTATCTCTGGGTTGTGTGTTTGGAGTTATAGTAGTCTGTCTGTCTCTGTTTATGTTCATCTAACAAGCTATCTCTGGGCTGTGTGTCTGGAGTTAAAGTAGTCTCTCTGTCTGTCTCTGTTTATGTTCATCTGACAAGCTATCTCTGGGCTGTGTCTGGAGTTAAAGTAGTCTGTCTGTCTGTCTCTGTTTATGTTCATCTGACAAGCTATCTCTGGGTTGTGTGTCTGGAGTCATAGTAGTCTGTCTGTCTCTGTTTATGTTCATCTGACAAGCTATCTCTGGGTTGTGTGTCTGGAGTTATAGTAGTTTGTCTGTCTCTGTTTATGCTCATCTGACAAGCTATCTCTGGGTTGTGTGTCTGGAGTTATAGTAGTCTGTCTGTCTCTGTTTATGCTCATCTGACAAGCTATCTCTGGGTTGTGTGTCTGGAGTTATAGTAGTCTGTCTGTCTGTCTCTGTTTATGTTCATCTGACAAGCTATCTCTGGGCTGTGTGTCTGGAGTTATAGTAGTCTGTCTGTCTGTCTCTGTTTATGTTCATCTGACAAGCTATCTCTGGGTTGTGTGTCTGGAGTCATAGTACTCTCTCTCTCTCTCTCTCTCTCTCTCTCTCTCTCTCTCTCTCTCTCTCTCTCTCTCTCTCCTGTTTTCTTTCTTTCAGAGTATATCTGGTTTGAGCCATAAAATGTGGTATTTCAAAATCATGAAGGCGAGGCATAACAGAGCTATCGGAGCGAATGGCGATCGAATACAAACATGTATATTGAATGCTGTGACAGAAACAGTTGCTGTTTTCTGCATTTTTATATTCATTCAATTTCCAAATATAAAAAAAGAGAGAAGGAGCCATCGAGTTTCTTACAACGCATACCTTTTCTTTGAGATCTTCAGTTATCAGTTCCTCCTTGTCTTTTGGGAAAAGCCTGGATCTGGGTGTGTCTCTTGGGGTGATGCTCTTTCCCCGGGGAGTGTTTTCTGGGGTAACGCCTGTCCCACGGGGAGTGCCGCGAGGTGATTTGGACAAAGGGGCCAAAAAGGGCAGCTTGCTCGTGGACGGTCCCCCACCCAGAAACCGCACCCGCTTCGTGGGCTTGAACTCAACCATTTTGAACTAATGGTAATGACTGTTGTTTTTTAATTTACTTTTCAACTCGGAGGGAAGGTATTACAGTCACCACCCGAACAATCCAACAAGGCGAATGCTTCTCCTTTTGTGTCTTTTACAACATTCTGCAGACCACGGAGACGTGAGTGATTCAGTTCTTTAATGGTTCATCACAGCTCCACGTCCTTTGAGTTTTCTCTTTCGGTTTTAGTTTGGTTTTTCCATTGTCACTGTCAAACTGGGAAAACTAGCTGCATACTAAGCTTTAAACGCCGACTGGAAAATTAAAATCAGAATGCGACGAATTGGATCAGAATTCATCCAGGTCACAGAATAAACAAATGCAGAATAGAAGAATAGAGATCCATAATGCACACACAAGAGCAATTCAACTCTGTGCTAAAATTTCAGGAAGACAAAGTCAGCAAAGCAGAAGAGTCTGCCTGTGGTCATTTCACTGCGTTGAATGGACACGGGTGTGTGATCAGACAACAGACAACCACCGCATGAACTCCAGTAAAAGACAACCAGCGCATGAACTCCAGTAACTAACAACTGAATGTTTCGGGTTGCAGCCCTCCCCAAGTCCCCAAACGCTGTGGCCAACCCACACTAATCTCACACCTCTTGTGTGCATTAATCCTCGCTAATCCTACTCGAACGCAAGTCAAGCGTTCACGATTTCCGTTGAAACCGTTACAGTTGATCAAACAGAAGTTGACACGAATTGTGGCTGCTTTGTTTGACAACAGGAAAGCTCGGGTGAAATGCTTGTGGCAAACGTACACATCTAGAAGAGTTCTCTAGTGTATGTCTGTTTCGGTGTTTACGTCTTTCCAAGAGGTGCCTCTGGTATCGTTTCTTTCCGTACAATCCTTTGCACGAGAGATTACAATGACTGTCAAATGCTGTGCCGTAGCGACTGTCGAACCCAGTAGCTACATGTAACAAGGCAAACACAAACAAGGAAACAAAGTGAAGGATTTTCCACTCTCTCAGGTCAACACTCTCTGCTCCTTCAGGTACTTGAACCTCATTCGTGCGAAAATGTCTGCAGCCAAAAATAGACATTCAGCCAACAGATGAAAAACGTTCTGAGCTTTATGTAAAAACAACGACACAACAAACGAAACCAAACCAAACAACAACAGGCAACAACAACAACAACAAAAATTCAAAACACATTCGGTCAAAAGATAGCGCGATGGAAAACAGCAGCTACCATTGATAGATAATTCTAAAGGTGGAGATAATACGTATTTGAAATTACCATAAACCGTCCAAAAAAACTGTGCATAAAGGCCGAAAGAAACTCCAGTTTATTACCAAGGAACAGTAGAGTGCAGCTGAGGTTTCTGACGAGGGGATTTTTGAATAAAAAACAAACAAACCAACTGACAGACCTCCCTTAAAACTGAAGAGCCGCTCGGGTCAAAATATAATTGCAATAAGGACATATCTTTTGTGTGTGCGTGTGTGAGCGCGCGCGCACGCCTCCGAATGTCTGTATATATGTTTGGCCAGCAATGGATCAAACTCAATGTGAGTAACATTGCATTAGTGACTGATTCCTTTTATGTTTTGACCACAGTAAAACGAGCATTTTCTGGTCAATGACCAGTTATCTAGAAACAATCAAATAATGTCATTCCAAAAGAATATTATTGACCCTTTTCGTTAAATTGCGATGTACCTGTTGCTGTGTATGCTTGATACTGACGATCAAATATTATTGACCCTTTTCGTTAAATTGCGATGTACCTGTTGCTATTTATGCTTGATACTGACGATCAGGAGATGCCATGTTCGTCTTTGTGGTTGCTCTTTGTTCACAACGAAGGAAGGTACGAGTGCATAAGTCACACACACACACACACACACACACACACACACACACACACACACACACACACACACAAACACGCGCGCGCGCGCGCGCGCGCGCTAACATAACTGCAATGTCGTTCCACCTAACTTGAAAAGTGCAGTAACTGACAACCCGAATCAGACATTCATTGCCAGGAAAGACCACCAGTACATAAAATATAGCCTACTAACATACGCAGCAGACAGTGAAGTCTGCATTGCCATTCCTCAGTGTTTCGTCAGAAGAGAGAATGTATCATCATTTGCCAACCCTAACACGCTGCAGCACTGACACAGAAAACCCCTGCGTTTGTCTTGGTGCAGCAGTTCCACAATCTGACTTCGTTGCCAAATCCTTATTGTACAACTGCATGAAAGAAACAGGACTTGGTAATCCCTTTGCAAGAACTGTAACGGGCTGGGGACCTGATTGAGCCGGAAATCCATTTTGGATTGTTTTAGTGTCCTGTGCGTATATTTGAACGTGTGTGTGTGTGTGTGTGTGTGTGTGTGTGTGTGTGTGTGTGTGTGTGTGTGTGTGTGTGTGTGTGTGTGTGTGTGTGTGTGTGTGTGTGTGTGTTGGAGTTGGGGGGGGGGGAGGAGAAGCAAGAATGGTAGATTAATGAATGTGATAATGCAACAATGGCTCCACGAATTGCAATGACGAAAGCTTCGTTTGTTTTTGTTCCATAGTCAAACGTATATACAGACATTAGCTGGTGTGCATGCGTATTCACACACACACACACACACACACACACACACACACACACACACACACACACACACACAGTGACACACACACACACACACACACACACACACACAGAGTGGCAGACACACACACACACAGTGACACACACACACACACAGTGACACACACACACACACACAGTGACACACACACACACACACACAGAGTGGCAGACACACACACACACAGTGACACACACACACACACAGTGACACACACACACACACACACACACGCACGTTCGCCTACAGGTAAAGATTTAACAATCGAAGCGGATTTTTTCCCATAATTATTTTTCATTGACAAGTCTTGTGTTTTTGGTTGTTTTTTTTAATTTTTTTTATCCATTTATCTATTTCATTTTATTTTTTACGTGCGAAAAATGGATGCTGCATGCGGCACCTCAGTTGATTTTCTCATGCTAAAGACCAACACGCTGGCTAATAATACACAAGATTCTTGTAGGCTAGTAGAGGGGTGGGGGTGGGGGTTGGGAGAGGGGAGCGGGGTTGGGAAGAGAGAGGGGGTGTGAGCGGGAGATATATATATGTGTGTGTGTGTGTGTGTGGGGGGGGGGGGGGGAGTTGAGGAGGGGAAGTAAAACTCTCAGTCCTTGCGGGAATCAACCCCACGACCCTTTCCGCCTGTCTCACGGCCGCAGCTCCAACACACCGAGAAGTAAAAGCGGAACGGGGCGCAGGAGAAGGAAGAGGAGGAGGAGGAGGAGGAGGAGGAGAAGGAGGAGTATGAGGAGGAGGAGGAGGAGGAGGAGGGTTAAGGAGACTGCTCTTCAGTTAAAAGAGGGATTTTCATCCTGATTGACTTCCGGAATCCTCGGGGCATTTTTATCCTTCATACTCGATGTGGGTGCAATTACCGCATCGGTGTTCAAATCCACCACGCGAGACTTAAGCAAACGTGAAGACGGAAATGAGTTAATGTGGCTGAATTATCTGTCAACTAACTGTGTTCAGTTATCGATTATAGATGATTACGTTTATGCTGTGGGGTTTTCCAGTGGTGTTATTGAGGCACTTCACGCACCTGTGATTAGCAGGTCGTTGAAGGAGTATTCAAACACTTAAGATCTGTCTTTGTCTCCCCTCCTCTCCTCCACCCTCCCTCCCTCTCTCTCTCTCTCGTACTAATGCGTGGGTGAGCGCGCGATTGTCTGTGTGTATGCATGTGCGTGAGTGCGTGCTTATCCACGTCCATATTGCAAAACGATGTTGTATGAACGTGGCTAGTTTAACCAAAACAACCCTCCCAAAAACAAAACAAAACAAAACAAAAAAAAACAACAACAAAAAACAACAACCCCAAAACAAAAAAAAAAAAACAAAAAAAAAAAAAAAAAAAGAAGAAAAAAAGGAAGAGTTATTTTCCTTCATTGTTCAGTTTTAAGGCCCCCATAAGTGTTTTAATATTCATCTGCTCTCTAGTTATAATCATCACCATCATCTTCATAACAACAAGACCAACAACAACAATAACGATACTACTACTACCACAACTACTACTACTATTACTACTACTACTACTACTAAATCACTATTATTATTATAATGATAATAATATAGGATTATTATCATTCTTATTATTGCTATTTTTCTTCTTCTTCTTCTTCTTCTTCTTCTTCTTATTATTATTATTATTAATCTTCCTACTTATCTAGTTTTGCAGTATGAAAGGGGTGCAAATCCGACCACTTACACGTTCTGTGTTGTTGTTTTTTCTCTAGGTCTGCACGCATTGGTATGGGCAGTAGGTAAGATGTGTGAGTGAGGGGGGAATAGGTCTGACCGTTACAGATCGATACGCAAGCAGTGGTGATCAATACCGCATCGATCTTGTTCACCGCGATGGAACACCGGCCGGCGGTGTTGAAAGAAAACGCCACGGCGGGCGGCAACAGGCTTGATAAACCGGCACGCATACAAAGTGGCAGCGGTGTCGTTAATCGTACGTGTGTTGGCTCCCTTTTATCTGGAAAGCTGTGCCGGCTCTCTCTCTCTCTGTGTATCTCTCTCTCTCTCTCTCTCTCTCTCTGTCTTCGTTATATATTTTCGTAATATTCCGAGGCAGTTTCATTGGCTGTTTTGAATTGTTTGAACGTGTACATGCATATTGCGAAATGAGTGGAGTAATGGGGCCACTTTGATGATATTCCAGAGGCAATTTCGTTGATTATTTTCATTTTGGTTTGAGCGTGTGCGTGCATC